>NC_139923.1:20561866-20956866 GCF_963514095.1 Eutrigla gurnardus | reverse complement strand
TTATTTGACTTGCAGTATCAAGAACACGAGGCTATGAGCCTGTATGTGTTACACAATTAGAAATCAGAGAGGATGACAAAAGTGACAGGTTTCAATCTTTGCACTCGCATCATCCAGGAGATTTGCTGTGATTTGAGAAGGTGAACCAGCTTGGTAAATAACTTCAACATGCTCCTGTAATTGGATTTTGAGAGACCGATACAAAAAAGGGTATCCTGACGTTTAGTCTGTTGTAGGTTTATTGTAGTTAGATAACAAAAACATAATGTAATTAATAGCACTTTGTTCGGCTCAGATTATGAAAATTATTTTGTATAATTTTCTGTCGACCGACTAACCAATTAATATTGTTTCAGCACTAAAATTAACATTGGCTGAAGTGAAATATAAGCATATTTCAATGTAGAATCTAACAATTAAACATGGATCATATGATGACCATTTGTTTAATACTGAAATTATGAATGGCACTTTCAAGCAGACGCCCTGCTGTTACTGTGGAAACTGCTGCAGTGACACTCTACTGCTCCTACTGTGTCCTGTGTTGAATGGATTCTGCACAATCCATTCAACATTCTACACAAAAGGGATCATAGTTTCTGATTTTCTGATTTATGTCAAGTTTTTTTTTTTAGAAAATAACCATATATGCTCTGTCGCTGCTGCCATGAAATCGTATTCCAAACTGCGTCCTCGTACGGACTCAGAATAACAAATTCAGCTCTCAGATCCGGGGCCATACGGAAAAACAGGAACCCGGAAGTAGGAGCTCCTCAGATCCTCAGGTCCCTCTATGAGTGAACGCGGTGGACCACATGTAGAATCCAGGTGGGACTGTATCATCACTGTCACTCTATGGGTTTGTGGAGGTCACATTCATCTTGTGATGCTCTCTGGTCCATAGGAAGCGACATTATTACCTGGTCCACTCAGGATTGTAAGTGATTGAGCTGTGCTGGAATGTGACACTGTATTGAGTTAGACCCAGACGGGTCACACCAACCCTTCCCTCCTCATCAGCATCACACGGCCTTAAAGACGGCCTGCTCACCCCAATCAATGGCTCTCATATACATACATTTGCATAGTAACCTAATGGATCTTTACCTTGATCAGACCTGACCAGCACGTGGGCATTCGGCTGTGTATCAAGCACTTACTTTGTCACAGACAGCAGATTACATCCTGGCATACGTGCATTTGCAATGTGTACATTTCAAAGTCTAGTAAAAGCTGTTCTTTCCCTTTAATGAATTAGAAATGAGCCTAATGTTTGAAGTGTTTATTTTTTTTAATGTTGATTGTTTTTTTGTTGTGCTTTGACCCAGTTAATCTGAATTCAGCACTCGACGCTACAAGGACAAACTAAATCAGCCAACCAGCTACATAAAGGTGGGAGTAAATGTGAGGCACGGTCATCTAATGGCTGGCAGATATTCTCTAGGGGCTAAAAATATATTAGAAAAATACCATAAATACATGTCATAGTGCAGTATGGATTGAAATACAATATGATCAACAGGTTTCTGAGCATTTATGTTACCTTCCACAGCAAGGATTCATTCATGTTTAACTGTTGTGACTCAGGTAAGAAAACACAGAGCGGTAACTGTTTGTTCTAAATAACATCCGGCGACTCCTGAAGAGGTTAGCGTAGCAGCTGCACATTTATATCAGACTGCAGAGTATTTTCTTTTCTGAATAATCGTATCTATGCTCTTGACTTTGAAGACAGATGGTTCATCCAATCACCTGCCACGTGTTTTTAAAGAGCCTGTTTCCAAATGGTCTCCGATGTCCTCTCAGATGGTTCTGTGCAACAAACCTTGCGGCAGGTCAGGTTAGCATTTACAGGCAGAGAGGAAATGGAAAATCTGACCAATCGATCCCCCTTTTTTAAATGTACTGAAGACATTAATGCCTGGATGTCACACAACTTTTTACAGCGCTCTCCAGCCGAGTGCTGACCAGGACAAGAAGGAGAGAACACATTACACTTGTTTTAAAGTCCTTACGTTGGTTGCCTGCCAGTTTCCTTTATTGATTCATTTTTTTTTTTAACTTGTTCTTGAAGCACTACATGGTCTTGTATGTCTCACATGATTACAGCGTAGTGTGGCCCCTCAGGTCCCCTGGCTCGGGACACTTTGTGTTTCCACATTGCTAAAACCTTTGATTGATTGATCACAGGCAGTGAGTGGAGATGTTTATTGTCTATTATATGTGGATAACAGGGCACATTTTCAGACAGTGAAAGGATTTCATGTTTTTACAGGAAAATGACAGAAATTGTTGTGTAAATTATGAAAAAAAGGCTTCAGGAAAATGTTTTAAATCCCCGGTAACTTTCTGGCCTCCACACACCTGACCAATCACCACATGACACATGTGTTAGAGAAATGGTTGCCCAGTCCCTGCTATTGTGAACAGAAAGGTGTGGGGGTAGTTCTGATGGAGCATACTGGTGCCTTAACTGGTTTGCTGAAACCAAAGATTCAGATTTCCATCCATCAATCCATTTTCTGTCCGCTTACTTGTAACCCTCTGAAAATTGTTTCTGCTTTCTGGTCCATATATTCACGTAGGATTTACTGCTCCTGCAAAAGTGTAATGCTTTCTGAGATTGTTTTCACACACATCCATGATTTTATCTGTACTTCTCCATATTTCTCAATATCCCTCTGTCTTTCTCTGATCTCGAACAAAATCACTACCACAAAAGGAAAAAAAGAGCGAGAGAGAAGGCCAACTGTATAAACTCCTGCCAAGTATCCTCCTCGGGGCAGGCTTAAACGGGTCTGTGGCAGTCCATTTATTTATCAGGGGCTAAATTCAATAAAATGGCCCATATATGAAAGAGGGGAAATAGCAGCGCTGTCTGACCGGAGGATTTATCACAGTTGGGAAACATGTTGTTGCTCTTATCTGTCCAACACTGCTCCATTCTTTCACTGCTGATGACATATTGCTCTCCCCACATCCACCCACAGTGACAGGCTGGAAGACAGACAGACACTGACTGTATGTACTGTAAATGCTGGATTGGAGGTTTGTTCATTTATTTATAATCCTTTAAAGTCCCCTGCTGAACATACTTATTTCTTTCTCAGTTAGATTCCATGTATTGAGATATATAATGAGGATTTTGTCACTTTGCTCCAATCAGGCTCAACCTTTAAGGAATAATATGACAGTTTGGCAAATACACTTCTTTGCTTCTTTGCAGAGACCATAAGATCGATACCACTATCACGACGCTACGGTATGAAGCTGTGAAGGCAGCGGCCAGTTAGCTTAGCATAGCATGAAGACTGAAAACAAGAGGAAACAGCCAGCCTGGCTCAGTCCGGAGGTAAATCCACCTTCCAACACCTCACAAGCTCCATTTAATTAACACTATCACTGTTGTTTTATCATTCAGAATGCGAAGAGTATAAATAGTGAGAATATTTACTGGCCAAGGAAGAACCCCATAAAATGGGGAATTGTCTTCTTTTACTCTGGTTTATATACACATCTTAAAAAGTAGATAAAAGTGTTTCTCAGTGAGCCAGTGAGTTGCTGGTAGGTATTTTTGGATGCAGCAAGACCAGCTGTTTCCCCGTTTCCAGTCTTTATACTACACGGAACTAACTGGCTACTGGCTCAAGCTACATTACTGCAGAGACATTAGAGCAGTCACAGGCTCTTATTCTGAAAAGGAATAACATGTCCATAAATATCACACTATTCCTTTTTCATATTAAAAAAAAATATTAAGGCACAACAGATTTAAAGGGACATTCTTATTGTTGTAACTCTCCAATAGATTGAAGCAGAAATAAATGACACACACACACACACACACACACACACACACACACACACACACACACACACACACACACACACACACACACATGACCCTCACTGAGTGTAAAAGCACAGAGTTGTTTACAGCTAACAATGTGAGAAGCCTCATTGGACACTTGGTGATTAAATGAGCAGGTCAGGGCAACAGCACATTCCCCTGTCACTCAACTGATGGCAGATTAGTCGTTTGAGTGGCACCCATCAACTGCCATTTTTTTTGCAGGTGCACACACACACACACACACACACACACACACACACACACACACACACACACACACACACACACACAGATGTCAGCAGGTCTATGCTTGTTGACAGGTCTGGCCACAGGTCTGCCTGTCCGGTCCCGTACCTCCATCCATCTGTCTCCGTGTCCTATGTCAACCGCGTCACACACCAAATCCTGAATCCTGGTGGCCTGTGTTGCTATGGCTGCCGTGTACACACATCGGTTCTCCTCTTGCCTCAGACAGACAGATGGACAGACTGAATGACATTTGGACGGATCCATGCGAGTCCCCAAGGGCAGTTGTAGTCAGTCTGATTAGGCACACTCATAGCCCCATGCAGCCACACACACATTTACACATACGATCCTAAACACACACACACACACACACACACACACACACACACACACACACACACACACACACACACACACACACACACACACACACGCCTCTGTGCATTTCAGTGTCATATCTAAACATTGTTGACATTCAAGCCACATTTCATGCTAGTATTTATGATGAATACATTGAACGTATGTAAATAAATGTTCATAGAGTGACAATAGGATTAACTAAAGAACTATTATTTGGTGTCTTTTGTCTCTTCGTTTCATATTGTAAAAGCTTAAATGAGCAATTACCAGACAGTTAAGGTTACAAATTGCATATTTAATGTATAGTATTCAAGCCATGTGGATTAGAACAGATTAGGACATTAATACTTAATGCATTAGTATAGCCAGATCACAGTTTGTAGTCCAAGATCGTGTGTGTGAGCAAGTTCATACAGCGCAGCATCTTAACAATTATTTTGTTCTTATATCATCCATTCATAAATTGACCTGACATCATTTTACCCAGCAACCACTTACTACAGGAAAGCAAATAAATGAATAAAAAATCCACACATCCGACACGCTGTGACCTCAAACATGCAGTCTCCATTTTGTTAAAGCGGACTTCTCCATTATTAGAACATTTCAGGAGAAGGACCATTAGTGAGAATTGGCCTAGGAACAGTCTGGTGCCAGCCGTCACGTTATCTGTGTAAAATCACCCGATATTAGTTCAATGGGAGCTGTTACAGCCATCAAACTGTGCTTTTTTTGTTCTTGAATGTCCCCTTGTGCAGTTGATCTATGGTGAATGATATGAAGTTATATGAGGCAAAGGGATGGATTGGTCTTTATGTCTGGAGATGAGTCTTGTGAATGTTTATTGATTGACAGTTAACCCACGTTAGGGTTACTTCCTGCTCAAATCACTCATCTGATTGGCTCGATAACACGAGACAACAGAATGTGTGAGTGAGTTCAAAGATCCGTCTCAGTCAGTGGATTACTCCACCGGATGTGTTTTTACAAAGGTCACCATCAGGTAAGCAAAGTATACCAATTACCTTAATGAATACGTCTATTTTTAATCATTTGGGAGATGGCTTTAAAACGATGCATTCATGAGATTAGCCGATAGTGACGGACTGATTTTGATATGTAGTAATCAAGCCGTGTCTAGAAATGGATATGTGCACAGAAAAACTGCAACGGAGGCAAAAATGAGCATGAAAAAAAATGAAGAAACTGTCAGATGGCAGAAGACAGATTCATTCGGTTTGTAAACCTTAAATTGCAACTGCAAAGTGTCAGATATGTCATGAATGTGCAGCAGCAGTATGATACAGAACGTGACGTTTCACATCGCTTTGTTTTATGCTTGTACAGTAAAGTTGCAGTTTTTTAAAGCTATTTAACAATTTTTCACAACATTTTACAAATTTTAACATTCTTTAAATAAAAAATTATAGAACAGACCTATTATAGTTGTTTATGCAACAAAGGTGGAGTATCTGTGATGTGTGGTCAGGGAGTCGGGGTCAAATGTCAAGGTCTTTTATACATTTTGTTTGCTCATACACCTTTATGGACATCCGTATGCGTGTGTAAGCAGCAATATTGTTCCGATAATAAACATAGGCCTACTTTCTAGCTAAAAAAAAATCCCTCCTAGCTTGTTTCTAAATAAAAATGAAAAAACACACACATGGCAACCAGCAGAGAAACTTTCTCTGTGGTTGCATTCCCATGGTAGCGAGCACAACCCCACCCCCGGCGCAGCTTTATCCCCGAGCTAACATGCTGGAAAGCCTCTGAGTACCCCGATGATCAAAGTCGCCCATTTGTTTGAACACACGGAGACAGAGTCATTAGAAATGCATATTACACGACAGCTATTGCATATTAACACAGTCAGGCAGCCAATTAATCATTAGCTCATCAATATCTCATTTGCATGAAATTATTCTCTTTTAAGAGCCTGTGTCTGAGGTGACGGGGTGAGCTCATCGATAATGCTAATGTCCCTGTGGGCCTGGGAGAGGCGAGGAGGGAGAGATGGAGGAGACCTTGTTCAAGTGTTTGACTCCCACTTTAAATACCATATGAAGAGAATTAGCATGTACATCAGCGAGAAGAGTTTTATATCAATGAGTGCAGGAGAGTTTCTGCGGATATGCTTAAGTGAAATGAACATATGCAGACACACCCACACACACACACACACACACACACACACACACACACACACACACTTATGCTATTGGCAAGGCCAGAGTGAGTGGAGAGTCTCAAGGTCACCCGAGGCTCGGGGCTCTTATAGATTGCACCTATGGTACGTATGTGCCCTGGCCACACCTTTGTGTGTGTGGGTGTGTGCGCTGCCGGGCCGGTGGATCTAAACGGCAGCGCTGGGAGTGATTCTGTCACCCTTCCCTAAAGAGGAAGGTGAGGTGTGCCATGCCTGTTATCCGTCAAGACATCGATTCCTCAGATAGAATACAGGAATAGGGAGAGAGGTGGAAATGCAACAAGAGAAGACATCAAAATGACTGGTTAGCCGGTTTGTGTAACGATGAGGCATCTTCTTCACCATCGAGTCCGTCCTTGTAGTTGTGTGTTGTATTTTATTTGAAATATTTTGTGGCCGATGTATACCAGTGATTAAATTCCTCTTTCAAATAGGCATAAAAGTTCATTCATGTCCTTGGAAATGGTGGTAAGGTCACTTACTATCCACTGATAAAGGCCATATGATAAGTGCTTTTAGTTGGCTTCTTTTTTTTTTTTTTTGTCAAATTACAATTTCCAAGGTCAAGAATGAACTTTCATGCTTATCTTTTAAGCTGCGGATTAATAATAATAACATCTACTGAGTGTTCAATGACAACTTAGTCAAATCCATCTGCTGATGAAAACAGCTCCAGGAAAAGGAACTTTTTAAAAATGGGGGTACAATCAAAGCGTCAACAAGACCACACTTTTTGGGGCAATGAATCGAGTCAATTTGAGCAAATATTTAGACTTAATTTCTTTTAAATGTGACATGATTGTTCTGTGAAGTTAAAATGTTTCTTCATGTAAATCTCACCTCTTGTCCTCTTTAAGAGTCTCCACTTTTTTCGTCCTGGTTTCTCCTTTCCACCCCCTCGCTAGCCCGGCGAGGTGATGCAGGTACTTTCAGCTGATTACCAAACATGAAAAGCTTTTCCTAAGTTCAAGACTTTTCATTGATTGCCGACCCCCATCTCCTTCTGCTCACTCTCTGCCTCTCCTCTCCTCCTCATTGTCAATCCTCCCACCTCTCCCCGCCCTCTTCTCCTCTTCACCAGCACCAGGACCAGCCCACGTCACCATGATGAGTGTGTGTGTGTGTGTGTGTGTGTGTGTGTGTGAATAGACAGACAATCTCTCTGTTTGTCTATTCAAGTGTTTGTGTTTGAGGATACACTCGAGGCCTAATTAGATCCGTTATAGCAGCAAAGGGAGTGGTATAATGGCACATAATGAAAAATGACAAATTTCCTCTCCAATAAAACGCAAAATTGATTAATGAAAAGCACTTTGAGATAGAAGAGGTAAAGCGTTGTTGGATATAAAAGATGATGTATTAATCCTCTGCCGTTACAGATGGTTCAACCCTCCTGACAACTGCTATTCTGTCGAGACACTGTTAGCATGCATAATTATGCTAATTAAGACCTAATTAAGTGCTAATTCTTCAGAGAGTCTCTTTCTTTGGTTGTAATTTAACGCGACTCAGCATTTAACACTTCTTAAAGAATTTCACACCCCCTGTGATCCATTTGTAGTCTTCGTTCCGTTTGTTATGTCTTGTAGACACACGTAGGTGGTCAAACAATGATGTAAAAAAAGGCCACGGTTGAGAGAGAGAGAGAGAGAGAGAGAGAGAGAGAGAGGGAGAGAGAGGGAGAGAGAGATGGGCCTGGAGCGAGGAAGAACGAGGGTAAGAATTCAGCACACCGGCATGGACACACAGATCATGGAAAGATGATATATAATAGTTAGAAACAGATATATTAGGGTTGCAGAATGTTGACCATTATCACAGTCCATGTGATAAGTTGCGTCACACAGTATTTGTTTTCCAGATTGGGAAACGACAGGAGACGTCTGTTAACTGAGAGGTGTTTTCACTCCCCATCAGCGATCAGAGTGCGCGGCGGCCCCAAACTTGGTGTTTTCACTCGTTCGTGCAGGAACCGGCTCTCCAGCAGGCCGACGGGACATTGTTACGTTGAGTGACGGACGGATCACAAGTTGTTACAGTATATTGCGTCAGAGGAGAAGGAAAATTGCGTGACAGTGATCCAGTATATGTTCAACAGTGACCCTGTGTACGGGCGGTGACTCACTGTCATTAAAACAAACCCATTACAAAGCTGACATGACATCTGTCAGCCCAGTCATCATCACAGGTCAGGACTCTTGACCTCCCTGTCGTGGTGCGTGTAGCGATCAGACGTAACACAGCCCGCTGATTGGCTGCGGAGTCCAGGAGCGAAAGCTGTTTCGTAATGCTGCTGTTGTATCAGACAGGAGCGGCCTTTTCACTTTCGGCAAATTGCCGTGTGTGTTTTCCTTCAAGAAGAAACCTCAAGTCATGTTTTTGGAGCCCCGGTCTGCAATTTCAGCATGTCTCCTCTTGCTGAGAGTCACAAAAGAAAACTACGATATATTTCATCAGATGTAGTATCATATGTTTTTGACTTTATTCTCAAGTTAATATCAGATAAATCCCAGATTATATCTTCATGTTCAAACTCACTGAAACCAAACGTCATATACATTTCAGAAGTGTAGAAACAGATGCGATGCAGTGTGGAAATGTTCTACATTACCTTAAATCAACAATGAGCCTGTAGCTTTGGAGCAGGAGTGTGTGCAGATAATGAAGTGTGGCACTAAGTAACTGCAGAGTCCCTGCCAAAGCTTAATTAGAGATTCATCCACTGATATATATCACTGTTAGTGTGTGTCAACAGGGTGCCGTGCATCAGCCACTGGCAGAAAAGGGTTTATGGCTCAAACTGAGAGTGTGTGTGTGTGTGTGAGTGTGTGTGTGTGTGTGTGTGTGTGTGTGTGTGTGTGTGTGTGTGTGTGTGTGTGTGTGTGTGTGTGTGTGTGTGTGGCCACGTAGGCCTGTGAAATTAAAGGCCAATAATTAATGGAAGGTGGGAAGTTTAGCACCTGTTTCGGTCTATTGTTAATGGAGATGTCGCAGGAAATCCACGGCGTTGGGCCGGTGGGTGACTTTAAGATAAACAAGGGAACATTAACCTCTGTTGTTCTCTCTCTTTTTTTGTTTTTTTTGTTTATCGGTATTGTGTGGTCCTGCGTTGTCTGATTATTTCCACTGTGATCCCCTGTGAGAGAATACAAGTGAAATAAAACAATGTCAGTCGCTCAATTCAGCAGAATAAATTCCATTTGAAAAACTAAAACAAGGAATAGTAAATATACCTAATCAAGTCAGTATTTTATTTAATTAAATAAACCTTCCGAATGAAGACTGCAGATTTATTGATTTGAATTTAAACATATATTTCTTTGCACATTGAATGAGCACCATTTAGAGTTTGAGGCTGGCCAATTAGCATTTCCCTCTTCATTAATGACCAATCAATTTGACCTGTGAAGTTATATTGTGTTCGATTAAAAAACATGCATCCATTTATTATCACACTTCACATTTCCCCCTTATGATTTAAATTAAAACTCTGTTTGGAACAATTTTCAATGAGAGGTAAATGTGTGTGTGTGTGTGTGTGTGTGTGTGTGTGTGTGTGTGTGTGTGTGTGTGTGTGTGTGTGTGTGTGTGTGTGTGTGTGTACATGAGGAGAGGGCCCCTGAGGTTTGATTATGAGCCGGTGACAAAGGTAGCCAGAATATTTGGTGGAGAAGCACAGAGACGCCGGGCCGGTGACACAGTAACACAGCCCCTGGGACTCGAGCTTATACAGGCTCTGTGATGTTGCTGGCTGAGGCTGGGACACACACACACACACACACACACACACACACACTGGATAACGAAGGGGTCCCACTACAGACAGCGTGTGTGTGTGTGTGTGTGTGTGTGTGTGTGTGTGTGTGTGTGTCACTGTGCAGTGTGTGGCATTAAAGAGAGAACTTCCTATCTGTAGAGTGTAGAGGGCCTATGAGATGATTGACCTGCAATGCTCCTACCTTCTAAAATGTCCTGTTTTTGGTGGCACAGAAAGCAGGATGGAGGCAGGGAGGCGGAGACAGTTTATGAACTTTCAACTCTTCGTATTAGCAGCATGTTTCGGGGCCGTGTCATTTAATCTGGCTAATTGAAAGCTCTAATAATTCTAGAGAGATTATTGTCCGACAAAGTGTCACACCCGGGTCAGAGGTGTAGCAGGCCAATGATCTATTTGTGAAATACATCGGGCTCTCCTCTAATTTCCTTTGATTGAAATTGATCATTTTCTAAATGCACCGGCCAGATGGCTACGATTTATCCCCTTTGTGTTGGGGGAGGTTGAGCTAATATTATGTAGAGGAAGTGTGGATAACTCTGGATTAACTAAAGATCCACGTGAATAAAGCTGGTTTGAAAGCTCTATCTGACACAAGCTGGCGATTCCACGTAAAGCTATCGTGGTTTTATTTAAGCCTGTTCTGAACCTCTGTCTTTACTTTGTATTATCTAATTAGGGATCTTTCTTTGAATAATTCATATATTGCCTTGCCAAAAAAAACCATAATAATCATAAACCACCTGATAGCACAGAGCTGGTTCTGGTTACACACACACACACACACACACACACACACACACACACACACACACACAGGGAAAACAACGTTTCACTGATCCGGGGAGACAGAGATGGAGAGAAAGAGGAAGAGAGATGGCATTTTTTAACCACAGAAATTGTGAGATTGACCTGTCATTTCGGATGGTTTGTATACGACTCTATAGGGCAACTGAACTGCTGAGGTGCATTTCCTCTTCTGACATTCCACAAAATGAGGAGGAGGGTCCAGATTATTCCAAAGTCATTCCAAGTTTACCAAAGCAGTTTGTTTCTCCACTAAAAAGTCACAGTCTATGTTACTCAACGTGATCCCAACTCAGCATTTCGGAGAGTTTTCTGTCAGCCTTGCAAAATAAACAGCTCTCTATAATGCCCCCCCCCTCCCCAACCCCTTCTTTCGCCCCCTCCCCTCTTCCCTTTCTGTCTCCCTCTGTCTCTCTCTCTCCCTGTCACAGTTGCTCATTCGCAGGTTGACGGCAGGCATCAGAAGGGATGAGTGGGAGGCATTTGAGACAAGTGTGTGACACAGCGTGATATCGGTGGAGAGGGACGTCTCTCGCTGAGCTTGTCCGCGGTCATATCCACAAACCGGGAGACAACAGATGATGCAGAAGAAAGGATAACCCGGGCAATCAGCCAGGGGCAGGATGGCAACGTGGAGCGGTCTGCCGTGGAGTGAGGGGAGCCAGAGAAAGCAGAGGGGTCACCGGGCCGAGAGTGAGCTGGCTCTACCGCTCACGTCCCATCATTTGAGCTGTGTTTTTGTCTGCCTGATGCCGCCCCACCCCTCCACTCGCCATTCTCCTCCTCCCCAATCCTTCTCTACATGTAGAGCCTCGCCAACTATATCTGCACTGACAGGCCCTGGCTGCATGCTTACGCTCCCTGACCGACTGCTCTTTTTGACTTTGCTGTTTGTGTGCGCCTGCATGTGCAAAGAGAGGTGGGGGAGTAAGTCTCTCTTCCCGGCGTCTGAAGGGTCTGATTTTTGTGGCAGGGCTGTCAGATCTTTCTTCCCTCCACGCCAGATCAATGCCAGCACCAGGCAAGTGGCAGCGCCTGATGAGAGTCACCCGCCCTTCTGACGGGTGCCCACCACGACAGGGAATATGTTCTTCCAAACAGCACGCTGGTAGCAACTGAGTGACGCACACACAGAGTGGCAGTACAGAGGCAAACATTGGCTCCTTCACCGCACAGGAGCGCTTTTTGTTGAAAGTGGTGTCACACTAAAGACAACACGCATGGAGGCCTTGACGTCAGTATGTCGCCATGTCGACACAAATACACTTTTTTTCATCTTGTGTGTGCTTTTGGGGACGTGAATTATTAAAAAAAATTAAGTGATTTGATTCCTTAATCTGTATTAATTAAACTTACAAGGCTATTTATCATCTGTGTATCATTAGTAAGAAACAATTTCCTTCCAATCCATCAAATAAAATGTGCAGATAAACTTAACATTTGATCAAAGAAGCTTAATCACTTAAAATAAGTATCATCTAGCAGTATTTGCTTGGATTTATTGCTGCACTTCAGTTACAATTAATATCTTGCTTCCCAATATGTTAGTTGTGACTAAAATTATACAGTGTATTATTTCTTAATTCATAAAGTTCTCATTCATTGCAGCAATAAAACACTTTTCACATGTGAGGAACGTGATGAAGAGGAGGAAACTTTTGTTCAATGCACGCCTCACACATGAGCAGCACGTGAGATGCATTCGGTTTACTTTTCCATCGTTGTGATTAACACGAGAACATCTTCACGCCATCAACATAACAACATGTTGTCCTGAGAAGTATTTCGGCCTGCTGGAATGAACTCGATTCATTTCACTGAGCGCATTCTTCACCAAAAGCCAGATGCAGAAGACAGGGTAAAGGGCAGCAACAGAGCGAGGCATTAAATGCACGACACCGAAGCCATAATACTAAGTAGATGCTGCCCACTTAAATCTTTACATTCTTCATTCACTTTAGCTCACCAAACACGACAGTCCCCATAGGCGAGTAATGAATAATCATTAGCAAAAGGTCCACAAATTATTGATGTAAAATAAGCAATGATTCTTTTTTTTGTTTCGCAATTTATTGCCATTAACAAGTAACTTGCAATCCAATAAATGTCAGCATGGCTTTCAGTTAATTAAAGGGAAAGATATTATACAGTAATGCAGGGTGGCGTTTATATCTCGATTTCCACAGACTGCAATTTACTGCTGAGCCTTTATTTGAAGGGACCCACAAATAATGGCTATTAAGCCGTCAGAGGATGGACAGGGGATCACATTAATGAAATTAGATAAGGTGGAATGGTGATCTACGCAGCCTGGACTCAGGAGACACACACACGCAGACATGTATGCACACTGCACACACGCCTGGGACTGGGTGCTGTTTAGTGTCCTCTTTATATTCCCCTGACCTGCGAGGCTTGTGTTTCCATTTCCGTCTTTCTTGCCATCACCTCTTCTGCACTTTGTCCGAGAGCCAACCGGAGCCCAGTTAGGTGTTCAACATGAGGGCCTGTCAGCTCATCAGGGAAAGTTTCCCTGTTTGTCCCGAGCACTGTAGGCAGCCAGTCAGTCCATCAAACCCGCCATCAGCACTGCCAACACACACACACACACACACACACACACACACACACACACACACACACACACTGGCACACGTGTCCACATCTCCCCCACTAACAGGGAGGTGTCACTTGGGGAGGCAGCTGCAGTCGCTGGTGTGACTGCTCTCCTCAAATCAGAGACCCTCGTCCCTGTCAACAGCAACCTGGCCCTGAGGCTACCACTGTCACACAGCGTGCACCCTCCCGAACACACACACACACACACACACACACACACACACACACGGGGGAGGAAGAAGAGGAAATGGAGGAGGAGGCAGCTGTGTTCTATCTGGAGAGCTGATTTCCAGTGTATTCGGGATGATGGAGATGGGGAGAAGAGAGGGAAGGAGGAGAGGGAAGAATAAAGGGAGGGGTGAGAGACATGTGTGTTTTACTTAGAACAACGGGCCTGATTTCCTTCCTGACAGAGAGGCCCAATTATTAGCTGTGACAGTTTAGGGAAATTGGGGCGTGAGTGTGATGGGACAGATTGGAGCCGAACAGATAGGGGAACTGATGATTGTTCCACGGACGCCCAAGTTTGGAAGAAATCCAACTGCAGGATTCACCTCGCTCTCTTTCATTTTGACAGAAGCAAAAAAAAAAAAAAAAAAAAGAATTCACCGATAAGACATAATTTTACCTAGATATCTAACGCCGTAAAAAAGAAGTCTTTCTTTTTTCTGGCTTTGTTCTCATGCTCTTACTCTTTGTGTGCATGTGTGTTTATGAATGACTTGGCCTGTATTTGTGCTGGCAGCATACAGAAGAGGCCCTCTGTGCAATCGGACAAGGTGCCGATATCTCAGTCATGTGACAGTGACTTCCTGTCTGTATGTCACACAGCAGCTGAAGGCTTGTCAATACAAGCTCGTGCTCACATCCTTTCCCATCTCCTCAAACTCACGCGGCCAGTAGGGAACCGTGAAAAACACTTCCTTTCTTTTACTGTATGTCAGGCATTCCCAAGAAGGGAAATGTACACTGTGACAATTGTTATTTTATTCATGCAAAACTAGAAATGTTCAGGTGATACTATTTGAAAATCTCACAAAATTATTATTATTATTATTATTATTATTATTATTATTATTATTATTATTATTATTATTATTATTATTATTGTTATGCATCAGACTGGTTGCATTCAGTGTGACAAATTAGCCTACATTTGCTTTTCTCAACAACAAAAAAACATTTATCATGTGGATGTTTAAGAGAACAGGGCAGCTGTTCCCCTCAGTTCCTCTTCCACTTTTACCTTTTGACTGGCACGCTCTTAAACTCAGAGGCAGCCTGCAGGCTATTTCAAAGTGCAACACTGCCCTCCTATGGCGAGATGATGCTATTAAAGTAAGTCATTCAGTTTTTGGTTTTATTATTAACTGATTGAAACTGTGTTTCAATTTGGCAAAACTGAAGTAATCTAAAAAAGACATGCAATGTACCTCTTGATCAGTAGTATACACGCTAATATTCTTTACAAGTGGCTTATGGATTCATGTAGATTCTAATGCCACACACACACACACACACACACACACACAGAGGCTGATTAGTAATCCAGCTAAATCTCCGCCCATGCCTGTAGGATCAAATATTCCAGGGTAGACTTGTAGATGCCCATTGCTGTTACTACAACCCATTCACTCCCTGCTTAACATTTGTCATTGATCGCAGCCAGGCCCCCATTGGCAGGTCTAATTCATTTACGAACTTGTCATTCCACATCATTGATTAAGTTGTCCTTCAACCCGGCTTTAATTATATGCAAAGATAAAAGATTTTCTCATTATTGTGTTTAATCTAATGAAAGGCCTTGTGCTACAGCGGGAGCCGGTTCAGAGGTCCAGACTATTGACCTTGGAGGGCACAGCCAGCGGATGAATGTTTTTAATTAGACAGAAGCTGTCTGCTAGGCTAGAGAATGGGATCGGTTTGCTCAGAGGAAAAGATCGCAGCAGCAGGTCACCATCACTCACCTATGTGCAAGGCAAAAATATTTTTTAAAAACCATGTTCAATTTAGAATTCAATCTTTTTAAACCTTGATACGCAGCCAGTGATCTGTTTTCTGTGGTAGATACAATTGAGATACACTTCAGTAGAATGATTCAATTCCATTAGGTTTAATTTATTTACTTCCAGACGTTGGAAAATTAGTTTTCATTTAGGAGTTATGTGCCTGTCCTAGTTTGGGACTTTAAAAATTGGACGCGCATTTGAAAAATGAAGCTGGTTCAGTCACTCGGGTGACATTAATGACACCATTAATTAGCCATTTGGCAAGGCACTGGAGCTCAGAAGAATGCAGTGCGTGTGCGTATTTGCTGGGATAGAAAGTCCAAGTCCCCATCCCAAAATACTATCTGTAATCTTGACGAAATGTTCCTCTCTGAATTCTCACAGATCCATATGATACAACTGGTCAGTAACAAAAACATTCCCTATGTTGTTAAATGTCATATTTAAAGACAATTCTGTTGGTTTTTGAGAATGTGAATCCCTGATATAATCTCAGGGGACAGGTCATGGAGTAAAGTAGCCATTTTCTGCGTGTACTAAAGCAGAGGGTCATAGAGAACCCTAACCCCAACCCCATCACTAAACTCAACCCCAAACCTTACCCTAACCCCAACTCCCTTACCCTGTAGAACCAGTTGTCATGTTGAGTGGGTGTCTGCTGGCAGTTTTAAATGCTGGTCCGAGGCCTGTAGAACCATCAGGCATGGTGAGTGGGTGTCTGCTGGGTGTGTTAAACGCTGGTCCCAGGCCTGCAGAACCAGTTGGTACTGTGAGTGGGTGTCGGCTGGGTGTTTTAAACGCTGGTCCGAGGCCTGTAGAACCAGCGGGCACAGTGAGTGGGTGTCTGCTGGCAGTTTTCAACACTGGTCCAAGACCTAACCCTAATCCCAACCCTAGCCCCAACCCTAGCCCCAACCCCAAACCTAACCCCAACCCCAACCTCAACCCAAGCCCCAACCCCAACCCTTACCCTAACCCCAACTTTCACATTTCTGTTTATATCTCGTGAACGGAGGGTCGTAGAGACTCTGGAGTGCGTAGTGTCTGACCTAATTCGACCCTTCTGAACACACCAGTCTTCAGCACGTGCCTCAATGACTCACCATTCCGGAGATACAGCCAATCCAAAAAAAGGAAGTAACCCCAACCCATCCATCCATCCATCCATCCAGTTCCGCTTTATCCTGTAAAGCGGTAGAACCCTGTTCAGGGTCGCGGGTGGCTGGAGCCGATCCCAGCTGTCATTGGGGAAGGCAGGGTACACCCTGGACAGGACGCCAGTCTATCACAGGGCTAACATAGAGAGACAAACAACCCTTCACGCTCACATTCACACCTACGGGTAATTTAGAGTCATCAATTAACCTATTCCCATCCTGCATGTCTTTGGACTGTGGGAGGAAGCCGGAGAACCCGGAGAGAACCCACGCTTACCAGGGGAGAACATGCAAACTCCACACAGAAGGAACCCGAACTCGACCCAGGAATTGAACCCGGGACCCTCTTGCTGTGAGGCGACTGTGCTACCCACTACACCACCGTGCAGCCCCCCAACCCTAACCCCAACCCTGAAAACGTTAGTCAAATACAAATTATTATATTGAAATTGTATCTTTTTTTAAAAAACACTACACAAATCATCAATTATTATTAATTAACAGTATTATGTGAAGTGAAGTTTGAGGCTGAGAAGAGGCAACAACAGGCTTTACCACTAGATGGCAGTACTGGCTCATATCAGCCATTAATGGAAAATATGTAATACTGAACTGTCTGGATGCGGTTTTTACACAGCAGCTTGTAAAACTGTTACAAAAAAGAAAATTAAAAATGATAGAACAAAACAGATAAGTCTGTTTATGAGTCTATCATTATTTTTAATGTTAATTTACACAGACAATTTGATAAAGCCCTGAGTAGCATCATTTTTGTTGCTTTAATCTTTTTTAAATTGCATTGAATCTCTAATTAAACAAATGGTAGGGTCTCATGTAAAGACCATCAGCATCACTTTAGCCAAAACACAATCTTTATTGGCACTTCAACAGCAGCAGGACATTCTTATCAGCATGCTCCCCTTCATCTGAAATAACAGACTTCCAGGGGTGACGCTTGAGTCCTTTAAGATTACCTGGAGCAAAATATAAATAGGAAATTGAAAATGTGACGCCAGCAAAAAATGAATTTGTGATATTGAAATGTGGTTGCAGTACCCTTTTGATTTACACACAAACAAATGTTAATTTACAAGGCAGCACATTAAAAAAAGGCCACTGTATACGTCATCACCACAATTATCACCACATTGTCAAATAAAGAAAACGGTTTGATGAGAACACTTTGGGCTTCATCTGATTCTACACGGGTGTCCCTTTGTTTAAATCACAGACAATAACAGCTCTATACATTATTCAGTAAGCTGATGATGCCACGGCACAGTCCAACACATCATCCATGTCCAGAGAGCCAATCGGCTGGATTTTGACAAATCAGGTAAATTATTTTCCTAATAAAAGGAGACACTCTTTATCTCTTAATGCTGGAAAAACCTTCCTCTACATTCTCACACTTTATGGAACAACCAAATCCAAAGTGCAGTGCATAAATGTATATTGTTTCATTGCATCAGTAAAAGACTCAAAATCAGGACGGCTTCAAATGTTTTGTGCCAAATGTGGCCTTGACAGCTCTCACTCACGTTCATTATGAATAGATGCACTCCCAGTATGTCACAGAGACTTATGGTCACATATTTACATCTATCACCCATCAATCACTGCTCATGTGCTTCAGTATGTCACCATTAGTGGTCCATTTCAGCGTCAGATTCACGATTCATTGTTCACATTCATTGTAACACCCTCCACAAAAAAGATCCACCACCACTCTCCACTAGGTGGCACCAGCTGGTCGCCCCCGTGTCTCATTCATACATGGATTGAGGCAGGACTGTCTGCTTGAAGCTCTGGGCCACCTGTCTGGAGTGCTGCATCTTAGCCGACAGTGCCTCTAGGACATCGTTCTGGTCCACAGCGGTGGCTGTCCGGTAAATGAATGTCCCCATTGACTCCAGACCCCGCATGCCTAGATTCACGCCACAACCTGGAGGATAAGGAGAATAATGAAGTGGATGGGGGGGAGAAAATGGACAAAAATTAATCACAGACATCATACATGCATCACATAAAACCTAAAACACACATATCCCTGACAAGAAGCATACTGTTCCTCATTTTGCAGACAAATTCCAAACTGTATAGCCTTGACAGCGTAGTTATGGCTACAATGAAAAGAAAACATGAATAAAAAGAAGAGAGCCGATATGCATCAGCTGAAAGGCCACTGAGTGCGGGAATGAGTCACACACATACCGCACACATAAAAATAATTTATGCTGTCCTTGCATCTCTCTTTATTTCCGTCTTGTTCGTTCTCACTCACTCATTTATTTAAAGGACTCTGTGTTCGGCTTGATGTCATGTCTTCAGCAGGACATCGAGGAGAGAAAGGATGGCACATATTGGACTAGTGTGATTTAAGGTGAAGATCCCCTCCCACTCTCAAAGACATGTGTACCTGTGTCGAAGTTGAGGACGCGTGCCGCCTCCCCCTCCACAGTGACCGCCACGTTGTCCCCCTCGATGTAGGCGACGCTGATGCGTCTGTGTGACAGCTGGATCTCAAACAGGCGGCGGCTGCACTGCATGTGGTGGAGCGTCACGTCGTTGAGACGAGGCTCGATGTCCGTCTTGTAGACGTTGAAGGACTGGTGGAAAATGTTCTTCATGATCTGGGCAGCAAAGAGAGGCGGATCATCACATTTACACATGCATGAAGGTTATATGTAATATATCCTACTCTTCATCAAGCTGCCACAGTGGACCTACATGTGTTATTTGAAAAAAACTTCCATGGGATTAAGGAAATAACTGTAAGTGTAATCATTTAATGGTATAAGTCAGATGTCTTCAACGTCTTCAACCCGTTTATTTATATCTGCTTATTAAAGGTTGTATTCATGATAATGTGTATTTCTGAACATATTTTAATTTAGAAGAAGAAAAAAGGTTTGGTATCAAATCATTTCGGGGACCCCCTGCAGTAACTCTGAGGACCTCCTGTTGAAGATCTCTGGTATAAGTTATAAGATTTAATGTTATATTACTAATGCATGAGGTTACAAAGATAATTATGATTTTATGACACTGGATGCATGCTGATTATTGAGCCTTGATATCAATGAGTTTGTCACTTTGCAGATAAAATGTTGTAATCAATTTGATGATCGGCAAAACAATTCATCTGCAGATACTGTGATCATCAAATTAATTATATCCGTCATTTAACAACCAATGTGTGGTATTAAATAGCTTATCTTTTTATTTTTAACTGATTTTTTTTTAAATAACCAATCTGAAGACATAATTTTTAGTCTTTAAACTTTTTAAGTCAAGAGTATTGGTCAACACCAAGTCACATTTCTAAAGTAAGAGGTTGCATCGATTCTTCTATCCGTGACTCATACAAGCACTTCATCGGTTTTGCATGAAAAGAAGAAGAAAGCTTCGTGTGGCGACAGTCATTGTGGCTATTGAGCGACAAGCCCCTCCCTCTCTCTGTCTCTCTCTCTCCCTGCTAAACTCTGCTCTTCTTCGACCCATACTTGCACAGTCATCTGTTACCAAGTAACAGTGCATCTGAATGGCCACCCACATAGCAACAAGCGCACCAAGGATGGTCCTGTGACGTACCTGGTCTACTCCACGCTGCGGCTGCAGGCTATACGCAAAACCTACGTGGTTTAAATGAAACACTGACGGCCATCGGTTTAAATGGACCCAAACGCTGCTGTTTAGTACAGGAAGAAAAAATCCTGCCCTCTATTTATTCACTAATGTGTGACAGCAGCGCACAGATGGCCTCTAAACACACACACACACACACACACACACACACACACACACACACACACACACACACACACACACACACACACACACACACACACACACACACACACACACACACACACAAACACACACACACACACACGAGGTCTACTTTCTCTTCCCCATCTTTCCCCATTTCTTCATCTCATGCTCTCTTTTGCTCAGACACACACAGGCAAATAACACTCACACACAAACATCCACACACACACGCTAATGGACTACCACAATAGTGCAATCAAAGGCCATTTGCAGGATGAAAGGTGAGGATTAAGTAGCTCGTGCCCAGTTATTATGATCTGTTTTCCTTTGCATTACAATGGAAATTCAGCTGCGTATTCTAGTCTAGTCTTCATCGACAACAACATGTAGGAAACACAGCTCAGAAAAAGGTTTGATCCAAAGGGGAGAAGAGTCTTACAGAGGCGTTGGCCGTGTGCCTGAGGAAGCGGACCATCTTGGTGTCAGAGGCGGGGCAGACGAGGGCCATGTAGCGGTTTCTGAAGGTGCCGTAGATCTTCAGGTGGAAGCCCGGTTTGGCGGTGGGATTTCGGTGCTCTCGGAGGGCCTCCACTCCGTACGCAGACAGGTCGAAGTAGAGGCTGTGGGCACGGATCTCAGGAGTGGGTACCTAATGTCAAGAGACAGAGAAAGAATGAGGGCATTGAACATATACCGTGTCTGCCTGTGGGGCTGTTATTAAAAAAATAGCTTGATTTTTGTTCAGTGGTTCAATATGGCTGCAAAACCCATTTTCCCTCAAGGCAGAATTGATCAATTTTCTTTTCAATGACATAAACAAGCCAAGTGGGATGAAACAGCGTTCAGCGCAACCGAGGGAGATAGCAAGAGAGCAGAGACTGAGAGGAGGTGGAAGGGATGTGGGGAGGACCAGGTCATGTCCTGGGAGGTAAATTCAATCACTACAGGAAACAGCCCTGGAGAAAAGGGGCTAATAAAAAGGCAGCCACAGAGCCACTAAAGACAACGTGAGAGGAATGGTTATGGCGGCATAAAATTGCAAGGGAGACTATGATTGTGTTTGGATATTAGATAATATTGGCCTGGAAGCTTTTCACATCAACCAGTGCATTTGTTCCTGCAGAATAATCATCAACACATGTCGATCTCTATGACCGAAACGATTATCTAAAATGGCTAATGTCTGGTGATCTGCACAGCAAACTACTGCTGTAAATACCATTTTTTCCAGACATTTGCCCCATTGTCTCCACCTTTGGATGAGCAGGAATGTGACATTTGTTTATCTGTCTGACCGAGCAACACAAAGCTGCGTGTTTATTTCTTTATTTCTTTACAGTTAATTATTACATGTTCAAAGAAAGAAAGCACTTAATCAAGTCTACTCTGTGGGACTGGTTCCATGTGTTTCCTGGGCCGATTCAAGGAGCCATCTGCTTATATAATGTCAAGTGACCTTTGGCACCCTATACAAAAAAAACATGGCAGCTGATGCTTTGATATCTTGATTCACCTGACAGGGAACAGATGATGAGTCTGACCAGCGGTTATAATAAACCCATGCTTTATCATCGCTGATCTTATCAAATTCAATGAAGTGAATAAAAACAAAAGGGCCAGTGTTGATGCTGACAAGATCCAATGGTCTGCTGTAATCTGGCTGTTTATATGAGTCACATATTGGGTACAGCTGCTAGTGGCAGGTCCACGTCGCTGTTTGCTCAACTGAGCTTTATGAGGACAAATAAAGTCACCTTCACTATGTAATAACCTGCAATATCCTGTTTCTACTGTCTTCATCTTTTACACAAACAGCAACCTGTTGGTTATTGCCTCCGTGTGTCTACATGAGGGAATCCATTAGTGCAGTGGTTCTCTGACATACCCCCCCATTGGAGGAAGGCACTTTTTTTTTAAGAGGCCTGTCTCCTTCACATTAAGTCGTTATGGAAACAAACAGGAGCTGCATTAGCATGGGATGTTCGCCCCACAGAGCGTGGCAGGTCAAACTATAATATCTCTCTGCTGGCACCTTGCCAAAAATGAGAGGCGTTTTTGTACTTGGATTTCTCTGTATTGAGTGGATTGCAAAACTATAAAAATGTTTCTGCAAATTGTGTGATAAAAGTCCACTTCTGCACTGCTTTCTCCTTGTAATTTCCAGCCATTTGGGTCCAAAATGTGAATTTGCAATCGAGACGGCGAGAGAACGTGAGCCTCCCTGCTGCGGTGACCCCTGCTGAGTGTTCCCTGGTGGTGACACTGTCAAAACTGTTGCCATTGAAAAACAGCTCCCATGACTCATGAATATTTATGTTCTGTCTTATGTTCACCGTGTGTCCTCCTCCTCTCCCCAACGCCCATTCTGGACGCCACAGCCTTGAGGAGAGCAACACTACCTGCATACAATCAGACCATGCACATGCTGTACACACACACACACGTAGCCATGATGGATGGCCTTCCCCTCTCAGTAATGCACAAAAGCATTATCCGTCAACCAACAGTCCAGAGGAAAGAGATGCTCTTTTAAGATTGACACTCGCAAGGCAAGTCAGGCATGTCAGCCCGGCTGCAGAGGCAGGAAGGTAGACTCCTCCTTCTCCTCCTACTCCTCCTACTCCTCCTCCTAATCGTTCTTGGCTCGAGGATCATAGCCAGTTCATTTAATACTTCTCCCTTCATCCTCCATTATTCAAAGTTGTTAAGGATAAAGCACACCAGCGTGTGGTAACGATATGTGCATGTTGAGAATACTGTAAGTGTTGATGATGTGAATGTGCGTTACATGCTGGACTATAGGCAACATTACCCTGGATTGAGTCATTTTGGGTTATTTACATTATTATATTCCTTATCATATATCACACATCTTTATATTCACTGTTTTTGTCCACTTTATGCTCTTGCACATGCTGCATATTTTGCAACTTTACAATGCTTTTATGCATTTAATTGATGTTAAATCCTCTGTGTGCTCTTTTTTTACAATCTAATTAACAAATCCAATCAGTGTCACCTGGCAACGCTATGAAATGCTCCTCCTGTCTCCCTGCAGAAGAAATAGGAATAAACTGTCTAAAATTCAAGTGTTAAAAGAATATTTTTCTTGGCCCCTCAGAGAAAATCTATTTGTCGAGTGTGCCTGAACTGGAAAGCTGTAGGTGGTCCATTCACTCAAGTACCACAATGATTAAACCAGTTGAAAAGTGTGACTCTGGGCCAGATGTCTGAACCAAGAACTTGGCACACATTTTTATTTCCCGGGAAAGTCTGCATGTGATTTCAACCGTGGATTAACTCAGATAAGCACAGACATGCATAATGTAGGAGTGAGGGGGAAGCTGTGGCATGATTACTGATGTTAGACTGAATGTCACATAGCATCATACTCTCAAATGTCATCAAATAGCATTAGTGTATGTTGATGTGTGCATACAAATCATGTGTGTGTGTGTGTGTGTGTGTGTGTGTGTGTGTGTGTGTGTGTGTGTGTGTGTCCTGACCTGTCTCTGGTCTAGTCTCTCTATAGTTGCATTAGCTCCATAGGCATGGCAGGACTCCACAGTGTAGTCAGAGCTGATCCCGAGCACCGAACAGGAGTCGCCACACGACCCATCAGCCACCACAATCACACGGGGCCACTCATGCCGTGGGATCCGCCGCAGGTAGTCCTCTGTGAACTGTAACACACACACACACACACACACACACACACACACACACACACACACACACACAAAGTGTATTATTAGAATTGTATTTACAGTTTAATCACCATTATCATAGGTTCATATTCACCAACCTTCATTAAAAGATGAGAAAAGTAACACAGGAAGAATTACAATTAATACATTTATTAATTATTTCAGGGCACAGCTTCAATATTTTAACTTTTAATCTAATTTTAAATATATATGTAATGCTGATACCTCAAAAGTTTCAATTAGTCACAATTGAAATTATTAGAACTTGTACTTAACCAAATGATTTGATTCCCCCATCTTCCACAGTCTATATATTGAGTTGAGTTATATTGTGATATAACCGTACGAGCCATTGAAACGGGCTCCAGAGGTTGTGCTCGTCTTGGCAACAGTGCATCTCTCAGAGATATTTATTCGTATGCCCGTGAATGCATCGCTGCCCATCAGTAAACAGCAGACACTTGCCTTCGCAGAGGAGACAGAGCTGGACAAAGCGAGTTGGGGAAAGACTGAAAGCGAGAACAAAGGGGCCTCACAGGGTCTGTAATGGCTCAGAGCCGAAGAGACGCATGTTGAATCCATTCACACTGCAAATAAACAGGTCATTTAACAGACCCTTTCTGCCTGACCAGACAATTGAACCCCTGATAGGCTAGGAGGGTGAAAAAAGCATGAATCAAGAATATGTCTTGTCTAATCAAGAGGATATGGCAAACTTGGAAGTGACTCTAAACGATTATTCTAAATGTGATCAAAGACCCCGTTGACCTTGTCTAGCATCTTCCAAAGGTTGGTGAGTCACTGGCTAGCAGCAGTTATTAGGCAACTGAGCAATACAAAAGTAGTTGCACCGCTGTGTTGTGTGTTGTGTGTTGTGTACTGTCACAACATCCACAGTGTTGCATCGACACACTATCCCATCCTTAATGGAGCAATAAAGTCTTGTCTTTGGGTTCCAGCCATGACACAAATATTCACTGAACATTTCAGAATTGTTTGGCCACTCTGAAGTCTAATTCTAGGTTATTGTTCTCAGTGAATGTGTTATGAGACCCACAGTTCAAACATAACCTTTAAAAAAATGTATTTGTATCATAATGCATTAATACCAATTTGTGGCATGTTTTAGAAATCTGTCATTAAATCCGTTGCAATCCAAATAGGATTACATTTTAAAATCCATTTGGTTCTGATGATATAATATGCTTGGATTGGAATTTGTTTACTATATTCAGCGTGTTCCTCCCCACTGGCCTAAAAACTGAGACGAGGATTCTCCTCAGGTTTGAGGTCAGCTTACATAACAGGTTATTTCCACTGATGAGCCTACTTTCATTTGGCATTACACAATGTGTTATGATTCACTTTGGGAGAACTGTACAACAGCATATGGGCTACTGTATATGTCTGGAGTGAATGTACAGAAATGATGACGATGTCTGCTGCAACGTAAACCAACAATGATAAACATATAAACTGATGTTTGGTAAGAAAAATACAGGTCATTTTCAGGATGCTTTAAGGGCGAGCTGCCTTGTTCAGGGGCGTCTGACTGGACTCATCACACATCTGTATTCTGCTCTGCTGCCTGCTGCTGAAGTGAGGCACAAACCTGCCTCTTTTCTCTGCCTGCCACTGAGGGAAGATCAGGTTTTAACAGAATATGAAAGTCATTACAAAAATGGGGTAGTAGTCTCCTCTTATATAAAGTCACATTATTTCCAGATCAGTGTATTAGTGATTAAATGCATGAGAGAGGAAGTAATTACAATAAGTTGTATAACTGGTTGCCAGGGAGTATGGAGGTATAGCCGTCGGTGAGGAGGCTCTACCTTGGTTCCCAGCTGCACCTTGACGTCCACCGTCTGTTTCTTCTGCTCCAGGATGCTCAGCAGGTACTCCTGAAACACGCCGATCCTGGTGAAGAAATGCTCCTCGTGCCAACAGCCCTCCATGTTGTCAAAGTCCACTCCGAGTCCCAGCAGGAACTTCACGCTCCGCGGGTCCAGGGCGATCTGCTGGGGCCGGCAGAGCAACGCGGTCCGGTACCTCTCATCCAGCACGGTCAGTTTCAGCACCTTCCCGGAGTGGACAGCGACCAGCGCGGCCGTCAGCCCGACGGGACCCGAACCCACGACGAGCACCGAGATCCTGGCCCGCCACTGTCTGATGCCGTCCAGACTCACTTTGACCGCCACGTACACGGTCACCGCCACGAACGTGCTCAGAGCCGTGTCGTAGGCGAGGGCGCGATACCTGTCCTCCGCGGAGCCCCCGATGCCGCCGCCGCCGGCGTCCTCCGCACTCAAGCCGTCCATACCGCGTGCAGGAATGGGACTGTGACGTTGTTTTCCCTCCTTATCGGTTCTCCGAACAACGTCCCGTCAACATCCGTGCGTTCGCTCAAAGAGAGAGAAGCAGGTTTTACATCCACGCACGAACCGAAGACTTCAGCCTCTCCGCTGCAAGTTCAGCTGTGGCAGCACGCTGGATTTCAAGCCTCTCTCTCTCTCTCTCTCTCTCTCTCTCTCTCTCTCTCTCTCTCTCTCTCTCTCTCTCTCTCTCTCTGTGCGTGTCTGGAGAGCGTCGACACAGAATGAGCTGTTTAATGTTTCAGCAGCTACACGCAAGGGTTTAAGTCACATCTCTGAAAGTACCAGGACTTTATAGAGTCAAATGGAAAATCAGCTACAGGCATGTTCATCTCAAATCCGATAGATGCCAACAGGCGCTGGTTTGCTTTTATTCTGAGAAACTATTGATTTGCTGTCGCTAGAACAAGAGGAATTGGTTGATTCTCCCCCCCCCCCCTCTCTCTCTCTCTCTGACACACACACACACACACAAAGAGAAGCGCTGTAAAAAGAAGCCGAAGGTGACAAATCTGATTGGATGATGAGAGTCAACAGGCTTCATGTCCTCTCTGATCTAACCTTGTACCAATGTCATTCCACTATATCTCTTTCAGTGGCCCTGAGCACACTTCACCATATGGCTTCTCAGAGGACAAGGCCAAAATATATATATATATATATATATATATATATATATATATATATATATATATATATATAAAAATTTAAAAACTGCCTTGAACCCTTGACACATCTCTCAAAGCTGAAACTAATGAAGTTGAATGAATGAAGTGAATGACTCCAATGCGTCACATTTAGCAGACGGTTTAACATTTGAAATAAGGCTCCGACCTTTAAGCCCCACTGCTGCCCTGCTCATAAAACGAACACTTTGAAGGTGGTAATGACTCCTGATGTAAACCAAAGCCCTCACAGGAGACTGCCGGAGAGTTTCACGTTTGTCTGGAAAGTGAGAAAATGCATAAATCAAATCACCAGAGAGAAACTGAGGGGAGAAAGACAAACACACGCATACAGAGACAAAGGCACATTGGTGTGTGATACACCATGCCTCCAGTGATTGCTTTCCACCTCCGCAGGTGCCTGGCAACGATCATACTCTCCAGCCTGTCCAGATGAAGAGACCTGAAGCTCTGTTTAAGACCTGCAAACTGGCTCACATCCATAGACAAGACATCTCCCTGGAAATGGTCATATTCCATCACGGTGCGCCAACGTTACTTTCTAGAACTTAACTGCTGTTGATCTCAATGCAAAATGAGTTGAAACGCTTATTAAAGGCACAAGGTTCTAATAACTGTGCATGAAATATTTATAACCTGAGTAAATAAAACTTTAATAAACTACTTTTTTTGTGGATACATGTTTTTATCCAACCTAAACTGAGAATATTTTTGACGGGTCTCTCACCTACATCACCAGTACTCCTTCACGTGATGTAGCATGAAACGACACACTACAAAGCAATTAATCAGCAGCACATTTGCTTTGATTTCCATATTGCCATGCTAATGTATGCAGCTGCTCAGGGGCCATGGAGATAATCCTTCCACGAATCTCGGGGATTTGAATGTGATAATGAAGCTGAGTGGATCGCTCACACATCCTGCTCTGACACAATGATGCGCCTGAACAAAAGGAGCACAGAGAGCAGGTTTTTATCAGCTTGCACGTCTTACAGCCAATAATGGGGCCATGCATACATTTGAGGTCATTAGATGGGGGAAAAAAAACCTGTTAGGCCCCCCGACATAATGAATACATTTTTGTCAGGGAGTTCAGGCCGTATTAAATCAGCATATTCACATACAGGGTCACTGGTGAGAGAATGGGAAGAGGCCACCTATTAGTTTGCAGTCTTTATAAGCTATTTGAACAGTGTGGACAAGTTGATGACAGAGAATAAACACAAATTAGAGCATCATCTTTCAAATTCAAAACACCCAAAGCACCCAAAGCACAAAGTCAGTGAGCAGAAACACATCAGCTGCAACCACAAACATCCAAAAACTGCAGTGTGACCAAAATGCAATGCCTTTTTTAGTCCTGTTTACTTCTCAGGGAGTCGTTTCTCTAAACCAGACACATCCTTATCAGTCTGACATCTGCCTGAGAACCACAATGGGTTTCTCACGGCCCGCTTCACCAGACTTATAAGGATCGCAGAGTGAATCTCGGAGGTTTATTATGTTTAGAAAATCAATTTAGCTCCTTTTAAATCACCTGAAATGAAGTGTTTCCTTTCTGCATAGCACTGGTCTGGAAGATAACAGCGCTCACACAAACACCCAGGTATGATAACACACAGAGGTTTCGTGTTAATTTATAGTGAAGTGCAAATATTTTCCACTGGACCGTCGTTTCAAGGCCATGGCGAAGCAAACGTCACGGCTGACAGTGACACAACACATTTGAGTGGACTGAAGCCAAAATATTTAGCTTAGTTTATCTCAAGGACGGGCAGATAATCACCCCATGGGCAGACAAATAGTTACTAATTGCTGCAATTAGTTTAGACCGGGTTAGGTCATACATGTTGCTGCGCTGTAACTGTCAACATTATTTTCCTTTGCTGTGGTTTAGATGTGGATGCTTTCAGAGGAAATCACAGCACTAATTCACAGCACTTCCAACTGTCAACCTGTCCAGCTGGACCTCAAGCGCTGACGCTTCCAAAGACGACTGACTGAAACTGTGACGTGCTTCGGCAGCCAAGCACACGCTATGACCACAAGGAAAAGATCACATCGCCATGGTTACTCAGAGTGATAAGGTCAGTGTGTGACGCTGGATGCTACCATCTCAGCAAACTACTGGAAGGTTTCCATCAGCAATCAGTTGTTGCAAATCCAGGGTTTTTGTTGTTTTGGTTTCGTGCCTATTTTCATCTAACTATATATTCTTAATGAATCCTTAAGTCAGGCAGAGGCGATTCAGGATTTCACTTAAGTATGTGATGGTACGTTTAAAGAGTTCTTTATTCAAAATGGTTTACTTGTGGACACATTATCTAATGGCCAAAAATAAAACCCTACAGTGGCTAAAAATAGTCCCATTCAGCAGTCCAGCTGCAGAAGACAAGAGAGAGCAAATATGAGAGCAAAATCTAGAAGAAGGAAAATTTACTTCTCAAACTGCAGAAAACAAACAAACCAACAACTGGTAACAAACCAACAATTTATTTTCTTAATGATGGTACAGGGACACACTGATGGCTGTAAATGTTTGCTGAAAACTCAAACATGCACATAGAATTGAATCTGCATTGATTTCAGCATGTTAATAAAGAATAAACAACCGTCACCGCAGGTGTAATACAACTTACACCACTGGATCTGCCTGGGAAGCTTTGTTTACCAAATCATGAAAATACATTTTTGAAAATTCATTCCTGTTTATATGCTTTCAAAAGTTAAACCTTGCTCGTGTTTTACAATTCCTGCAGCAATAGTTTGGAACTCATCATAGCATTCATACACATGTTCTCAGGTAGGGCCAAAGACTTGTGACTATTAATGGTGCATTGGTTTCCCAAGTAGTTCAAGTCTAATAACACTCAAGGCTAGTTGAGTGTCCTCCACCGATATTTTAATTTTCACTTAAATGTTTGAACACAATTCTGACTGCATATAAGAGGATGCATTTTTCTCAGACACCCCACAAAATGAAGATGTACTTGAAGGCTCTCGATATACAACATTTAGAGAAAATGTCTGCCACAACACTTGAGTCATGCCAGAACCCATAATTGAGGTGCTGCCAAAATTCCCATTTTGGATTTTAGCAAAACTGACCTGACCGCCTCGGCACAAATAAAGCTGAAGTTAGAAATTAAAGAGCGTTGTACTCCACACACTTCGATGGAACAGTCGTGAAGTGTTTCTGACAGATAGTCATTAGCCTCTTCAGTCCCTGCAGAATGAAAAGAGGAGAGGGGGAAAACAAAGGTAATTAAGTTGGCAGTTAAAAGGATAAACATGGTTCAACTATATCCCACCTAGTTAATTCATTTCTCAAATTGCCTGGCAAAACGTGCATACACTACATGCAAATCAGTCAGTGTGCAGGTTTCAGCATAGTGCCCCTCATGAATACCAGTCAAACAATTATGTTATTGGATGTTGACATGAAAAGTGAATATGCATCTGATTTTAGTAATAGAACACTGGAGCACTTCTAAATGAAGAGCTTATTTCAGTTCTGGGTGATTTAGAGTTTCTATTTGAGTGAAAACAATAGAATTGTCCTTTGAGTTCAACACTCTGGAGTCTTTTGTCAATATATAAGCTCAACTTTTCAGAATTCTGTGTCCCGGGAAAGTCGCCTTAGACTTTGTAAAACTGCAAATATAAACATATTACAATTACTTCATCAGTGGATCAAAGGTTCAATCACCATTGTATTACCTCCTTTGGCGATAGCGACGAAATAGACATTTATTTAAGTCTAAATCTTTGAGACTGCCACTTAAAGTAATCAAAGTATCGATGTGAATGAAAATAATTATAATGTTTAGTGCAAAATAAGGTCTAAATATGGAATTACAGTTATCTGGGAAATGTTGTAATCAGACACTGTTTAACCTAGAAGAACCTCTACTGTGAGGGCAAAGCTCTTTATCATTAGATCATTATTAGCTTTTATATAATCTTGAGGGTCATGGCCTGAAATAAATACCAAACTGATAGATTTAGATTGTAGGGCATAATCTCTGGGTCTCACCTGGATGTATTTTCTCTGTGTCTCGTCGTTGAGAACGTGGGCCACATGCTTGGAGAAGATCTTTTCTCGGCCAGTACGAGCATGGATACCCACCATGGTCACACCGATAGGCCAGGGAGCATTTCCAATGGCCATCTGCAGGTAGGCATCATTTGCCTGGACAAAACGTTGAATGAAGTTAGTAAAGTAATAAAAGGGCCTTACATGGTCAGAACCACTGTCATACAGATAACAAACCTTGACATATTCTCTCTCCAACATAAATTTAATGATGTCTGTGATTGACTCTTTGATGTCAGCTGGTAAATTCTGAAAGAGATAATAGAGAAAAGTGATTAAATCCACAGCTAATAAACAACATCCTTGCAGTGCGTTTTCCTCTCTCTACGGATGTTACCTTCTTTCTGAGCTTCCTGAAGAGAGGTTTGAGGTAAGACTCGGTCTGTGAGTGCGTTGCACTTGCCAGCTTGCCCTGAACGCTTCGCTTCACGTGGTCCTCTCGGCTGTTCAGATCTTTGGCCCAAACACCAAGAAGAAACTAGAATACAACACAGAGGGGAGGAACGCACACCGGTGTTTGAGGTGCTGACCACGTTGAAAAATAATTCACCAATGTTTTGAAATGCAAGTCTTCAGGGTATGGGGACAAAACAGCTCCATAAACATTAAATAGTGGATAAGACATGGAGAGGAGTGACCTTGATTATATTAACATATTGTGGGAGGAGCCAAGTACATGACAACATGAACAGCAGCGACAGTAGTGTAAGAACATTGTTAATCCAACAGCTCCCTCTAGATCAAACGGTAGAGCATGATTTTCTTCCCTTACCCTCAAAAACTTGTCGATAAGATCCTGATCTCCGTAATCATCTCCTGTGCCGAGGCTGTCACCAAGAGCCTGAAAGAGAGTTTCAGTATCAGACACAAACTGAAACATAATCATACCTTACATAAGAACACGATTCATAAAAATGTGTTACTGGTAAAAATGTTGCAATTCCCAGTAGCCCATAGCTTGATCCAACAGAAATATCACGTAACCATGTCAACCACACAATGTCCACCATGCAACGTACCTCTAATTCTTCTATAGTGGTGTTTTCTTCATGCACTTTCAGGTCGTGCTGTTTGTCCACTTCTCCTGCCTCCGTCCCTCCAACAATCTCATTCAGGTACTGCTGGTCAATCTTGTCCATGGCTGCTTTAAGGTCATTCCTCAAGCCCTAGATGCAGAAGCAGTGTTAAAGATAGATAAAATGTAAAACACAACACAGATTCACTGCTTTATAGAACTTCGTTTCTTTCAGCTTTGTTGAAAGAAACAGTCAAATTTGCTTTCGTTGATGAAAAGTGATGGTTATGGTGCATGTGTATTTTGAAGGCTCGACATCAAAATATTAGAGACATGTAATTTTACAATGTAAAGGTTACTGTGAGTTTTTTTTCCTAGATAAGATGGACGTGAAACTGGATGATGTCCCACTCCAAAACACACCCAGTCCTACCTTGTTTACTTCCGGGGTCAGAATCTCAATCTTCCTGAGTCTCTGGAAGGCATCATAATCGGACTCTGCAAACAGTCGGACCGGCTCGCCTCGTTCTCTGAGCCGTCGAACTGCCTATACGAACACAGCGATGCAAAAAGAAGCATTAAGTTGATATAAAAGGAATAGTACATTGAAGGAAGTTATTATTTTATATTCACTCACTTCCTGTCGTGACAGTGTCATTGGTAGTTTCTCTTCTGTTAGTTCCATTTCTAACACTGGATTAGCTGAAGTGGATGGCTCCTCTTCTTCTTTGTTATCAATCTTATGGACAACATGGAGGGAACAGAAATATACTTATTAAAAGGGATTATAGAAGGTCTAATATTTGATCATATCAAAAAAGTGCTCTTTCTGTGCCAATGCAAATGAAACAAATATAACTTTTATGACATGAAAAAACAACAGCAATATCTTTATGAGATGGAAGGAAGAAGATGATATGTATCACAACGATTCTGGTTTGCACACTTTCACATCCCTATTTTACCTGCTGCTTCTCTATAGAGACAAGTCACCTAATAATTGACCAGTAAAAGCAAGCATTTTGAATATTACATGAATCTAATTTAATTGTGTGGCATTTGAATGCTGGTTGCACCAGCTAAAAGCCAAATCATAAGGCAAAAAAAAGGAAACTCAAAGTATGCTACCAGATCATGCTTTCAGGCACATGCATCACAGCACTCTTAGATTGTGGTATAATGAGCACAATCTAAAAGAACAAACAGAAACTGATTACAACCAGTAATGGCCATTGGTCAAATAAAAAAAAACAGTGTATTGCATGTGTGCAAAGAGCATAGCTTTGAAGCCTTGCACAAAGTAGAGCAGAAATGCACCAAAGAGCAACTGTTACAAGGCAATGCAAACTAGTGACAAAAAACCAGGGGAAACTTACAGTTGGTCAAATTATCAAAGCTGCTGTCACAGATTATGTGCAAAATAACAAGTGCAGCTTGGTAACAGAATTATCCTTTATTCTAGTTCAGTATCTCATGCTGAAATCCACACAGTGCCTGTGTCCCACTTTGTCTTTGTGGATTCCATTCCTTGTTCCCTTACTTTCTGACAAGCGATTGTTGCCGAGTTTGTAAGTAGTCTGTAAAACATAACTTGTCCAGCAGTCTAGTTGTCACGGTGGTTGCTGCATATAAAATAAATAGTTAAAAGCATCAATATCGACAATAGTACAATAGGATTGGAAGCACACGGTGGTGCAGCAAAGTCATCTAATGCAGGTGAATTTGAATGAATTCATATTTTCAAATGCTTTTCTGCAATAGGCTAAACTTCTGATTTATCATTCAGAAAAAGATGAAGGTTTACATTTTCTATTTCCTATGCCCGATATCAAATTAGTATACGTTTACTGATTGATTGAGTTTTCTGAGTTAATCTCATTATCTTGCACCGACACAACCAGCTCACATGTGGTTATTTCTAACAACACGCACTGAAAAATAATCTCCACCATTTCTGCTTTTTTATCCTCACTGGCTAGAGAATGAACTTTCAGGGTGCCAAGGAAGTGGAATCCATCGGGATACAGTGTGTTTGATCCTTTTATCATGCATCCTGTCAGATACTTCCACTGTGCAATCCCATACCTGGCTCTCGGGAGTCTCTCTCTGAACCTACAGATGCAGGCAGCAGAGGCAGGTTGGGGAAAAACAGCAAACACAAACACTCATGTACACCTGAGCATCAATGACTGACCTTATTTTGTTTCCTGGCAAAAAAAGTTTAACTTCAGTGTTAAGAAAGTAAGAAGAGAGGTAAGGCGGTGATATATGCATGTGTGTGTTTAAGACAGCAAGAAAAAGAGAGTGATGTTGAAATCAACCTTATATCCACATCTTCTGAAGTAATCTTCTTGTTCCTTGCGTGCAAGATCGGCCCTTTTGAAGAATTTTTTCGAGCCCTGGAAGCAGAAAGATATTTGGCTTGTTTTACAGTCCCAATCAAACTTAATGCGCGACGCAAAACATGGGCTCACAACAAAGATGCCTAAGGCTGACCCTTTCCTTCTCAAGACGAGGGGAAACGAGGCTTGTGACTGTGCGAGATGTTCACATTAAAGACGGATTTCAGCTGTAATGTTAGCTAACTCGGTGGAGTTAGGTGAGCTAGCAGTAGGGGAGAACTCTGGGCAACTAATCGAATTGTTTCTATCAGTTTGCCATGTCTATTATCAGTCAAGTGTCGGTCTTATCGTGTTTAACGTTAACTATATCTTGTTCTGTACATGGAGTTCAGCTTAGGTTCAACGCATCAATCGATACATGTAAATAATATCGATGATTCTGGAAAGGCAGCGTTGACTGAGCTAAGTTAACTAGCTAGTTTAGCAACAGGGCTATGCTACCAAGCTAACGAAAACAAGCAATTTCATCCGCTACTCACGTCAATAAGCTGTTGGTCTTCGACTAGTTTCCTTTTCCTAGCGATCTCAGCTTTCAGTATATCCATTTCAAGTAACTAAAGGCGGTCGCTTTTCGTTTATGTAAAAAAAAACAATAACACATGTAGAGGACGTTCGCAAATACGCTAGCGTCGCCGACGCTTCAACCGGAAGTTGACTTTAAAACCGACCTGAATTTCAGCATAAGAGTCCATTTACTTTGTATTGTTGATTGTGTTTCAAAATAAAGTAAAACATAAAATGTAGGTGAGTCCAGTACTGACCATTTAAGTAAGCATCTTAAATATTTAGAGTTTTCTAAGAGACTTTAACTAATAATAAAAAAACAAAAAGAGTGCTTTATGTGTTTAAGCACTGTTTGAATACATAACTAATATACTCAGATCATTTTAAGTTTGTCTGACTCACCTCATCAGGACTAAATGACATTACAACCAGACTGGTGATAACCCACTTCTTTCAGTGCATTGCAAGCTGGTACAAAATCGATTTTTGGAAATCATTTCAGGATGAGCATGGAGAATTGGGGAAGTTGTAGAAAAAGTAGGACCAACTTAGTCTGCCTGCACTTGTAAAATACTCACTCCTCTCCTCTGTCAGTTACTCAGAATTTATACAGTTGCCTGAAGCAAGGTCAAGACTGGAGAGAGGGAAAATCCATCCATTGATTTACAATTATACGCTTCAGTTGGAAATAGATAGCAAGTGTGCCAAAAAAAGAAGATTTATATAATATAAGTTATGGCTGCCATAAGGGATCAATGTAATTAACTAAACAACCACCTCACCAAAGTTTCAGTAATCTGCTACTCGGTTAAACCGTTGGTTGAATTATTATTATTTATTTTGTGTAATAATGACTCGCCCTAACACAAATAATATACTAATAAGACCGTTATTTTATTTTTTTAAATCATTTGAGAATCCAGAAAAAAAAGTTTATGATTCAGTGTGGTCTCATTGCCTATTGCTTTTGTTCAAATGTCAGTCAGCATTGTTTGGACATCACAGTGGCAAATGTGTGACTCGACCTTTTAGATGAGAACATACCATCAGGTGGCGCAAAGGGATATGTGACGAATTTTTAATATTAAAGTCATTAATTTATTTACATGGCGAAAGGGAAGAACCAGCATCCCTTTCGGGAACGGGAATAGACAGCATTTATCAGGTCTATTAAAGCTTAACGCGATGGAAACGTACCGATAAAAAAAGGATCTATAGAGCAGCCCGAGGAGAAATGTAACTGATTAATAAGGCAGACGGACATTGATTCCGCTGAATGTCTCATAGTGATTTCGGTTCTCTGAGGAGCGATTTTCGACAGCACGTCTTGCTGTAGATTAACGTTATATCCCCCCTGAAGATGGAGTTAGGGGAAAGGAAGAGGAGAAGGAAGTCACAGAGCTTTAAACTGGTCACGGATGAAGGTAGGCTGCTGAATGAATGCAAGACCTTGCAAGACGCGCGTCTGTGTCTGGGTGTTTGTCTGGCGCCGTGTGCCAGCTGAGGCGACTCTGTAAACAAAAGGAACGGCCACGACAATGCCCAGCCTGTGCCTGGGTTTTAACCAACAGCTAGCCCTACTCATTTAAGTCTCACATGTGAACCGGACACCAGTCGCATGGATTCAAGAATGAATGAATTGTCCAAAATGTATTTAAAAAAAAAAAACAAGTTGCGCATTCTGAACATACAACATGCAGATTGTTCACTTTCCGCTGAAGACGAGGCCACCTCTCTCGGCAACACTTCTTCATGCCACCTACAGGTGGTGGTTTCTGCATGGGATGGGAGGGGGATGGGATGGGATGGGGGTACTGCGTTGGTTGACATCACAGTCCCTGTCAGCGTTGCAATGCAAAAAGGCTGCAACATCATCCTGTAGGTCTCATCGTGACATTTTATTTTAAATTCATTTCAGAATTATTATTATTTAAAAAAAAAAAAAAAAGAATATTGCTTTTTTTTTCTTGCAGATTTGGCCCCCTCATATATGATGAATTCCTCCTGCAAAGATATCGATGGAGAGCCAAAAGATGCTGCTGTGCCTGACGGTATATGTGCTATTGAAGTTTCTACGACATGTCATGGCAGATCGCACTCATTAGAATGACCCCCTTCTTTCTCCACGTAGATTGGCTGGAGGACGAAGGCGTGGAGATCAAGAGGCAAATCACAGGAATGATGAGGCTTCTGAGTGATAAGAGCGGCAGGGTATATCAGCGTGTGGTGATGGAGCAGGACAGCTCAACGAAGGAGCCCCAGGATAGACATGTGACCTGGGTCCATCAGCCTGCACTTCCATCTCTGGAGGACCCCCAGACCAACAACTGGAGCTCTACAGGGGACCCAGGGCCTTCCCCTTCATCCATATCTCCCCCCATCCCCAACAGCCCGGGCTGTGGCCAGTACAGCACCCGCTCCAAAGCCCTGAGGCTCCTCAACAATACCAAGGGTGCGATCAAAGTGAACGAAGGTAATGGTAGGGTACCAAAGCAGGTTTAAAGACGAGAAATCCAGCTATAATTGAAAATAAAGTGTTTTAGAAGGTTTTTGTTGTAGAGGTATTTGAACAGAGGTACTTTTATGACAGTCGAACACTAATGCACTTTGTGACATTACAAGAAATGCATTGTGCCCCTATGAGTTTGCATGTTTAAGTATCACCTACACACTGCTGTCTTCCCAGCAGATGTTGTCCCTCCTGCTACGCCAGAAGCCCCCTGCTGTATGTGTAACTGTAAGGGCACCTTGCAGGCGATCTTGCAGGAACTGCGTGCCATGAGGAGGCTGATGCAGACTCAAAAAGGTCAGTAGATTAACACAAACATATCACATGCTGTGAAAAAACTAGGAAAGAGAAATTATAAGGTGTTACCATCTTTTTCTAGCATCCTTGGAAAGACAGGAAGAGGCTGCATCACCATGTCCAACCCGTCTCGGTCCGGGCCCCGCTCCTCGCTGTAGGCCCCGCAAGAGAAGGCCAATCTACAAAGTGGCACCGCTGACTGCGTCTAGTACTAGAAGGGCTTCTCTTGGCCCTCTGGAGGCATCGCCATTAATAGCTGCGCCTGCAGAATCTGGAACGAGGGAGGAATGTGACAAAGAGCAAGGCTCATCTACACCCAACAGTTATTCCGTCTCCTCTGAGCTTTCTGTGCTGCCACCTCAGACAAATCCAGGAGCTGTCAACAACAGACACAATCCTCTTCTGAGCCAGCTGAGGGAACCTCGGTCATTAGAGGTAATCTGCATGCTCAAATTCATGAATTTATTCCAAAGAATTTATTTTCAGAATGTTTATAAATATGTTTACTGTATTTACATTGAGAAAAAAATCCTAATGTGCATCTGAAAAATCCGATTGTAGAATTGTCAGGCGAAAAATACACGTTGAATTCATCCACCTATGAAGTTGCCTTTATTTTCTTCCAGATTTTTAATGGAAAAATGCAGAACTAAGGCAATTGATTTTTTTCTATGATAAAAAAAAAGTCTCTCTTCAGCATCTCTCTTAACAAGATTTTTTTAAATACATTTTATTTTAAAACCATTAACTTATGTGTATATATTTAAATCTCTTGTCAGTGACATGCTTTGTTGCTAAGGAGGACCTTTGTGTCCACTGACCTCTTTGGGTGTCGAATCATAAGAAGATATGAGATATTTCGTTTAATATGATAATCATCATGCTTTGTTTGACAGTTCACAGTATGTGTTATTTGATCTTTTTCAGTCTGAGGTGCGTCTGGCAGAGGATCATGATGTGTTTATCTCAAAGGCTCAGCTAGACTCCATCCTGGTCAACTATACGCGCTCCGGCAGCCTGCTGTTCCGCAAACTGGTGCGCATCAATAAGTTGTTGTTAATTCATTGGCCCTTTGATTACAGTTGACTTTACAGTCTCATGGCACCACTGGTTAAATACCTTTTATTAACAACACACGCTTCACATATAGACCGAAGGTCACAACAGACTCAACAGTGTTTTAACTATGTGTTAAGGTGTGTGCCTTCTTTGACGATACGACGCTGGCTAACTCCCTGCCGAATGGTAAAAGGAAGCGAGGGCTCAATGATAACCGTAAGGGCTTGGACCAGAACATTGTTGGCGCCATTAAAGGTGAGATGCAAACCAGTCAATCAGTCTGTTTGTACCTGAGTATAATAATAATGACACATGAATTAAGTTATTAATGAAGAATGACTATAGTCACATGAACTGTGTCCAGTTTTTACAGAGAAATACTGCACTGAACACCGGATAGAGAAGCTGCCCGGGCCACGAGACTGGGTTCAGATCCTCCAAGACCAGATCAAACTTGCCAGGAGGAGGCTGAAAAGAGGTACCACTGTAGAGTCTGCTGCTAAATGACCGCCTTTTATTGAAGAAGTATATGTTTACCCGCATCCTGTTTTAACCACTGAATCATGTTTTATTATGCAAGTCATATGCAGTTATAGTCAATTACAAAGTGACCAGTGTAAGAGGAGGACTTCTTTGAACCCGTCAGGTTAACATTGTTCTTCCTTTGACTCCTCAGATGCAGCAGAAGCAGAAGAGGTCTTAAATGGACCTTCCACAAGTATGAAACCTCTTATTTAAATGGCAACGTGCCATGACATTTGACATACTCACACAGCCTCCCAAAATGTCAGCTAATTATCTTCACACTATGCTCCTTATCCCCATCTTTCACCTCTCTTTCATGCCAAGATAGCATTTCTCTTTCTGCAGTCTCAGATTTGCTTTTGGTTATTTTATCAAGGAAGGCTATTTGACCCGTAAAACATCCATCAAATGTCTGAGCCTAGTGGTTTGTACATAAACACAGGGTTGCACCAAGGCTTTTATGGTGGTGATATTTTATGTTTGAAAATGATTTTCTTTCTCCATTTATAGGTTGTGACTACAAAAAGCCTGCAGGTGTGAGGGGGGCAGTGGTGAACATGACTGGTTGATTCAAGGGGCTGCCACACGGGACTTACACTAGATTTGTTGATTGTCCTAATTAGTTCTCTAACTTGGTGCATTTTGACACTTGAAGTAATTCCTTTGCAGCTGTAATCTGCTCTGTGTTATGTTATAGATGTAAAGGGAAAAAAACTCTCTCTCTCTCTCTCTCTCTCTCTCTCTCTCTCTCTCTCTCTCTCTCTCTCTCTCTCTCTCTCTCTCTCGCTCTCTCTCACACATGCAAAACATTGTTTTTTCTTCAGGCAGATATTGGGACCTGGGATTTTATGCCAACAGACACTGACCTATACACAGTGGTAAAGAAATGGCAGATCATCGTGTTCAAAAGTGACTTAGTTTACATTATAGGCTGCTTGCCTAGTTATCATGTCATTACTAGTCTAAAGTCTAAAACAAGACGATGTAGGATACTGTAACAGTAAAGCATTCATATATTTTGCACAAATTACTTTTTACAGGAAGATTGTGCCTTTTAAGTGACCAGTAAGTCAGTTCTTCAATGGGTGTAATGTGTTGTGCAACGTTGACCTTAATTACAAACATAACATCTCCATGTAAATAGCTGATGTATTTTTTGGACAATTTTGCAAATTAAAAAATATGTTGATAGCCTACAACTGGTTGCAAATATAAGATGTACAGTATTCTATGAAACATTTTTCTTGTCATTATTTAAATCTCTAGGCTGTGCATATCTATTGTACTATTGTTAATATTGTGATGGAATTACATTTTTCTTTCATTTTTCACTCACAGTGCATATGACATCAACAGTTGTTTCCTTGATTAAATATGGTTTCCTGTCCATTTTGTCTCTGTGTATATTTTTTATATGCTAGACAGTAAAATTGACAACAAAGGAAATGATCAAACAACTTCATATTGCTGGATTTCTTTCTGAAATATATTTAGGACTAAATAAACATGAGCATAGCTTTGATCTAATTTGTTAAAAACTATCTGATGCAACATTAACATAAGTCTATCAAAAGATAAGTTCACAAATGTAAGTTTATAAACCTGAGCCTAGGTTAGGTGCCTTTGCAAAGCTATCTTATGTTGTTGTGGGTGCAATTGGAGGGAAAACGGTAAATTAAAGGTACACTCCATTGTAGAGATTTTGTTGCCAGACTTCACAGCTCATTAAAGGGGATGTTAAAGCCGCCACTGTACAGGCAGAGGACCCTTTGAGATCTCGTCAGTTTCCTCTTTGTATTGTAAACCATATGTTGTTTAATGAAGACGACGCGTGGTCGGATACTTATGTTCGTTAAATTGTATTAGATTATACGCGACGGCTCTATTTTTGCGTCGTCTTGTTTCGAGTTAGACGACAACTATGTTTCACTTTTCGTCAGGCGTTCTCGGAGGACGCCCGATTCTGGCCCCAATGCATTCTGGTGCCGTCCCCGCTCTTCTGTCGGGATCCACCGCTAACGTGAAGCTGGTAAGGATAAACTGGACAGAGCAATTAAAGGGGAAATGTTGCAAGAATATAACTCCGCTTTGGTCCTAAAATCGCATTTAGGGCAATTGTTAACACTTCTATTGCACCATATCATTACAAACTTTGCACAAGTAGCATGTTGAGTGCTCTTTTATTGATACGTACTCTGATGTTGCACACATCGCATGGCGACGGACAGGAAAGGGTTAATTTTTTCCGCCGCCGACATTTTTATTCGGCGCTCTACGGCAACTTTTTTTTTTTTTTTTTTTTAACTTACATGTGCAACGAGCTGGCTCTGTATTCCCCAACTAACGTCACGTATCACATTAAGGCTGTGGCCTGTACAGTGTGTGTTTTTAAACGTAGTACAGCCAACACATTCGGGTTCTTTGTTGCACAGAGCTGCTCACGCTCATCAGCTCATGCATTGATCGGCGTTTTCAAGCGAGAGCTAGCGTACAAACGGAAACCGCATTTTCAGCTAAACAAACACGGAAAATGCAGCTGTCACTATGGGCACCGTTGATCACAGTAGTTTTTAACGTGGCGTACAGTACAGCGCATAGTTCATCTCTGGGCAGGGCTGGTGTAGTTAGCAGCGCCTCAGGGTTGAATGAACTTCGCAGCGTTGTGTCTCTTGAACACTCCCACTGTGTACGAACCGAGGCCCCTTCAGCAACTTGCATCAGTTTAAACAACAAACGGGAGGGTTGCGAGTAAATAAAAAAAGTCTGGCTTCTCTGTCAGTTGGCCAAGTCTTTCACATGTCCGATGTGTTGCATTTGATTTCAAATATATGACAATCGATCAGCACGCACCAGCTGATTGTAAAGTTTGTGGTGTGCGCGCGCGTGTGTGTGTGTTGCACGTACGTTATTGAGTCTTGGATGTTTGTCATGTGTAATAGTGTATGAGTGATCACTTTAGAATCCTACTGATCCTAACGTGCGTTTTCTGACATAACCAACAGAATTTAATACATTTTATGCACTTGCAATAATTAATTTGAATAATGTCGATGTAATTTTACCCCCTCACATGTCTGTATAATCAAATTCAGTCCAGTACAACGAAGCTACAAATATCCTACATGTATGAATTGTTAAGATTTAATGTTAAGATGCGTTAATGTTGTTTTTTATGTAACTGTAAACTGGTCAAATGATGAATATTTGTTTTGGTTTTGGACCATTTTTCAGACAAAACAAGCATTAAAGACATTAGCTTTCTGACATTGTATAGCCTCATATAAATCAAGAATATAATTGGCAGATACATTGATGATTTGTTGATTGTTCCTCCATGCTTATTGTTTAGAAGCCCTGAAGATGAGTGCAGAATTAAATCAACAGCTCTCTCTAAAATATACACAATCACAAGTACTTTGTTTCAGCCCATTGGGATATTGAAATGCTGTTTATAATCACCATTTTTTTATGGTCCTGTCCTGATGTGCTTCCAGTGGTGAAGACCCAGAGTTTGTTCAGACATGTCCGTGCGGGAGTCCTTTAACCCCGAAAGCTATGAGCTGGACAAGAACTTCAGGCTCACACGCTTTGCGGAGCTCAAGGGCACCGGATGCAAGGTTAGCTCTCATGAAAATCTGCCTCGGATGCATAATTTTCTTTGTATAGCTATACATATTAACTAATTCTCCAGATCATAAAACAGTTTTAATGGTGGTTATTGTCTTTGGACACAGGTGCCCCAAGATGTGTTACAGAAACTGTTAGAAACCCTACAGGAGAACCACTATCAGGAGGATGAACAGTTCCTGGGGGCGGTTATGCCCCGATTAGGTAATTATGATATTCATATAGCACTGTAATAACAAATAACTTAACCTCGTCAAAATATCACATACAGAGCTCTTTTATTTTTGAAGGCATAGGAATGGACACTTGTGTGATCCCCCTCAGACACGGAGGCCTTTCTCTGGTCCAGACAACAGATTACATCTACCCCATTGTGGATGACCCCTACATGATGGTATGGATCTCCTCTGTTATGGGTATTCCTTTTTTCTCTGTTGTGGTCTTATTAATTATACATGCATGTGACAAATGGAAGGAGGCCACTGTTTTAAATCTTTGTCTGTAGTATTATACTTTTTGCACCGACCAACCCTTGAAGCGCTTCATTATCAGTACCTCTATTTTCTAGGGAAGAATTGCTTGTGCCAATGTTCTAAGTGACCTGTACGCCATGGGAGTGACAGAGTGTGACAACATGTTGATGCTTCTGGGAGTCAGCAACAAGATGTCAGAGAAGGTAAGAGGCACGCCAGTTGATGCGCAAAGTTTTAGATCTGGTTTAAGGCATTAACTGTGAAGAATCAATTGTGTTAATTGCACAACAAATCAAATACCACACATATTATTGTTTAGCTTTTCTGTTGTGCTGCCGGTCTCTGCTCTGAATCTTCTGGGTCTTTACAGGAGAGAGACAAAGTCATGCCACTGGTCATCCAGGGATTTAAGGATGCATCAGAGGAGGCGGGTACATCGGTAACAGGAGGACAGACGGTGCTCAACCCCTGGGTGGTGATGGGAGGAGTGGCTACAACAGTCTGCCAACCCAACGAATTTATCATGTACGAGTGAATTCCATATATTCTTACTAATGTATAATTTATATATTTTCTTGTTATTCAAACAACCTTGATGATGCCACGTTTGATATGTCACAGGCCAGACAATGCAGTGCCAGGAGACGTGTTGGTGTTGACCAAACCGCTGGGAACACAAGTTGCCGTTGCAGTACACCAGTGGCTGGATATTGTAAGTCTGCCTGCGCACTCATTTCACACTCGTTATTTTGTATGCACTTCTTCTTCTTTTTTAGGATACGCACTAACACCATTGTTTTTGTGTTGTTTTGTTTTAGCCTGAGAAGTGGAACAAGATCAAGCTGGTAGTAACCCAGGAGGATGTAGAGCTTGCCTACCATGAAGCCATGATGAACATGGCTCGGCTCAACAGGACAGGTAAAACCTTTATGAATCTAAATAATTGATCTGCAGTCATAATTGCCTTTTAAAATATTTATATTAAAAAGTCTTAAATTTTTTGTATCTGTAGACAACCCGTAACAGCAAATCCAACATATATTTTTAAATACATGGTTATTTATTGTTTTAGATGACACAACATTGCCTGTAATGAGTGAATAATCCATATTTGTTCATAGCACTAAGTAGTCTTTAACCATGAAAACAGAATCATCTCTCTCTCTCTTTCTCTCTCAGCGGCTGGTCTCATGCACACCTTCAACGCTCACGCCGCTACCGACATCACAGGGTTTGGCATCCTCGGCCACGCTCAGACGTTGGCACGGCAACAACGAAGCGAGGTGTCCTTTGTCATCCACAACCTCCCAGTGCTCGCCAAGATGGCCGCCGTGTCCAAGGCCTGCGGGAACATGTTTGGACTAATGCACGGCACCTGCCCTGAAACATCAGGTGTGTGTGTAGACATGGCTGGTCAATAAAATGCCCAACATACAAATTTAACGTTAATGCATGATATGGAGGCCATAACAACAAAGATACAGTCGGCTTACCTTTACATTATTGACACTGAGCGGTTGTCGATCCCCGCCTCCTAGTGTCTGCAAGTGTCAGAAAAACACTGAACCCCAAGTTGCTCCCCGGCTGCCTGTCAGCAGCCAACTGCTCCTAAAATTTTTAGCACGGACTAAATACAGAGATCAGATTTGCATGTATTTATGTATATATGATGCATGTTTTATGTGACAATTTAAATAAATTGAGTGAAATTTGAGTTCAACATGAAGAGAGACAACATAAATAAAAATAAATATAATATTTTAAGTTGGAAACAGTAAAAATCTCATTGGTAGTCATTAGAAATCCTCTGAGTATGACCTATGAGTAAAGGTTGAATTTGGAACAACTCATCTGTTAAACAATACTGAGAACAAAAAAACTCCTAAGTGGAAACAAGTAAAACAGGAACTAGACCGGAAGATGAAACTCGCTGTGCCAAAGCGCCATCCAATGCCAATCGGGCTCTTTGCCCCAGGACTACAATGTGATCAGTATCAGAGGCAGCATTTAGATCAAGCAGCGAGACAACAGAGCACTCCTCAGCATCACTGCACATTAAAAAACTGAATTTTAGACCCTTGTGACTGACGGATTCTCCTTTTCTTCGCAGGAGGACTTCTCATCTGTCTGCCTCGGGAGCAGGCCGCCCGCTTCTGTGCCGAGATCAAGTCCCCAAAATACGGCGAGGGCCACCAAGCGTGGATCATCGGAATTGTAGAGAAAGGAAACCGCACTGCTCGCATCATCGACAAACCCCGGATCATAGAGGTTGCGCCACAAGCAGCCACGCAGAATGTCAACCCAACTCCTGGTGCTACTTCTTAATCCTCCGTCGCTGCATCATAGACCGGAACCCTAAAGCTCTGCTGAGTGTTTTTAGACACATAAACTACAAAACCATCCTAGAGTGTTGAAATATATACACATAATAGTATGTACACAGAAAAGACTGGGTTGGCGTGCATCTACATGAAAAAAAGCCCCGCACCGTGGCCCAAGGGGCATGGCGCCACCCAGTGGACTCAATCTGATGATGGTCATCCCGATGATAACAATTGGTAAGAATTAGAGCATACTTAAAATCCATTTGCCTTTCGTGTCTGTCGTGTTCTGTTAAATGTGTGTGATTGGCAGGCAGCTTCTGATAAGCGAGTGATGATGATGACAATAATGTGATACTGTTGATTCATTTTGAATCTGAGGAAGTCGGGTGTCCGTTGCCTCTAAAAAAAAAAGTTGCTCTCATCAAGCAAGCTGACCGCATGATGGTGTTTTTGTTTGTCCATTCACTTTGTACAGTTATAAACGCCTAGTTTTAGTTCATTGCTGTAACTGATGCCTTGAAAGAAACTGTGTGACCAGAATGGTTTGTTTTCTATTACTTTTACTTTTTGTATCGTCCCCAACTAAACTAATAAATATTCAAATAGAAGGTGGTTTGTTTTGCCCGCTCTTTGGGAGCTGTAATCAAAAATCAAATCTGACAATGTCTACTTACGCAACAAAAAAGCAGATTTTTAAAAAAAATTTTTTTTACATCAAACAACAATTGATTGTTCATTGTGCATAGACTTCGTCATAGATGAGAAGAAATCTGCATACTCCTCAGGAGTTGAACCTTCTATCATCTGCATTGCAAATATGTCATCATACTGAAGGTAATGTGTAGAGTTTGCATAATACTGTGAAAAGCAGTCTGGGTTGTTTTCCGACAAGCCCTCGGTGAGTTTGTTGCCTTTGTTTAAGATCTGGTGCATTTAGATTAGCTCTCAACGTTGCCCCGAGCAACTGTTATGAAGCTTCCAGCTGAAGTCCAGATGGTTTGGTTTATCCTAATAGTCTGGATGAATGACGGATATCAGGAACAGGATATGACTTCCACTTCTTAAAATAAACATCTCTTACAATAATTGTTTTTCTGTGTCTGTTCTTTGGTTATAAAAGACATTTATATGATTGCTTAATTGTGTAATGAAATATTTGGAAATATGAATATATATATTTTTTAAATCCATAAAAGCTGCTGAGGCTGCTTTTTTCAAACAAATTTTCATTTTAATCAAAATTGACAACAGCAATTCATAAATACTGACATGTCTATATTTACAAGTTTCAAATGCACAAATCATAGGTCATATATAAAGATTATATTTAGACTTATTATATTAGCTTTATATACAGTCTATGCATAAACACAATTCCCCGTTATTAAAGCTAACGTGTATTTCCCTCAGCGCCAAAGCAACACAGCTCTGGATGACAGAATATAAATAGAAATAAATTAGCGGAGTAACAACTATTCCTTTAGAATGGCTGAGTGGAATGGCCAGCTCTTACATTACAAGTGCAACCTGTCACCAGAGCTTTGTTTTTGTTTTCATGAATGAAGCACGCCTCACATTGTATGTGAGCCAAATCCAGCCTACACTCCTCCACAGTGTCCATCAAATGTGCTTTTTCCCATTTTCCATCGGTGCATGCAGCTTCGCATTCTCCACCATCTTCTTATCATTTTCAGGTGTGAAAAGGGCTCGGATATCAAGCATGGCCTTACAAATGTGCTGACCAAACCGGCATGAATCCTGAAGGTCACACAAAAAGCAATAACAGAGAGAAGGAGAGGGAGAGAGGGTGTTGAGTTGTGAATGGTTGCATACAGCAGTATGGACAACGGATGGATCGATAATATGCATTACTCTCATTTTGTGCCCTTACCGTGTCGGGGCTGGAGAACTTGCTGGAGATGTGGAATGTGACCAGGTTCTCCCCAACAATGATATAAGACACACCGTAACCATCATCAGCCACCTGGTGGTAGACAAGAGACGGCATCACATTTCTGTCAACGGGTGAAAACATTATAATTGGTGTGTAAGCCAACACAAAACAATCTAACTCACCGGGCCAAATCCGCCTCCAGCACTCACATATTTAGGGAATTTGTTGATGTCAACTAAGTTGAGTTGCTGCTGTGGAGTCTGGCTGGTTGACAACTTCCAGGGTTCTGAAAGCACCTTGAAGCAAAGACATTGAATGTCAGTGGAGATAAGAAAGGTTGTGATATGTATGTAAAGAGGAAAATGATAGAGAGAGGGTAGACGATCATTTTAAACCTTTTTAAGGAATGGAGAGTCGACACCGAGGTACTTGGACACAATGTAGAGGCAGAAGAGGTGGCGGTCGATACCAGAACCAGTCATGGCCAGACGATACATGTTCTGATGCTTATCTGCTGCCTTCCGAAACAGGGCGAGTCTCTGAGCATTCTGATCACAAAAACAACCAGCACAAACATGTAGCATCCAGACGAGTACATATGACACTAATATCACGTGGAAATCACCTTATTTCTGTTCATGCATGCGCTGATTTAACCCTGCCAGAACATTAAACAGTCCAGGGTCCAGGGGTCACTGACATACAAAGACACACAGGTCTCGGTGACCAAGTCCTGGTCAGCAGCACAATGTGACCTTTCATAAAGGTTTGTCAATACACACAAAGTCACTGTTGGGAAAATTTGTGAGACTGATAATGTGACACCAGATATGTCCAAAGTCTAATTATTTTGCACGTAATATATTTACTCCATTAAAAGTTGTTTTTTTTAACTGGCATTATTCTAAGTACTGTGTGTGTTGGTGCCCTGCTTACTGTTGCACCTGCGTCCTCCATGGCTCGGACAAATGCAACAGCCTCGGAGGTGCAGGAGCGTACCGTTTCTGTCCGACCGTCTCTGAACATACGGGTCATCGAGGACTCGTACGTCAGACAGAACACACCCTGGTCCTAAGAAACAGACGGATTAAAGTCATTTAATGATGGTGGATGATATAATCAAACAGTGGAGCGATGTGAGTTAAGTCTTTACCCTGAACTGTGCCAGCTGCAGGGCCATCTGAATGAAGGCGTCGGGGCTGCACCTGCACTTCTTGATCAGGCCTTTCCCAAACTCGGCAAACAGATGGCCGTGGAAGTCCACGTCATCAGCGATCTGCTTGGCTGACAGGTATGAACTCTCAATGACATCTTTGCACTAAGAGAGGGGAAATAGCTCATAGCCTACAGCAAATACCAATACATGCAAATCAAATAGGTCAATGGCAATCAATGATTGCAGGCCCTGCTGTACCTCCTTTGGAATCTGCCACTGTAGTCGAGTGGGATAAGGCAGGCCTTTGTTCACATCCCCTTTACAGTGTCCCTCCTCTGTGTAGCCGAGATGGAAGCAGTCCGTTGCAAGGACGTACTACAGTATACGGGCAGAAAAATGCCGGCTGAAGATTTCTGCAAACTTTAAATCATTGTTTCGTAAAAACAACATCATATTTTATATACCTCCCACATATGTCCTACAATTGGTGCATCAGCCCAAGAATGTTCAGCATTTACACCCATTTTTCCATTTGGATAAGAGACCAGGGTGAAAGACTTATCAAACCACCTGTGAAAAAAGAAAGAACAGTTTGTTTGTTTTTTTTCGGAAATTGAACCACTAAAAGTTGAATCAGTACTGCAGCAGAGACCTTCCGTTGACTTCTCTGCCTACCTGTCGTAACATTTCCCATGAAGAAGGGATTTGGCGTAACTGTCAAGCGAGTTGGTCTTTGCAGGGTCGTAACCCTGCGGCTCGTCATCTAGTGTCAGGAAGAAAGCAGCGGACTCGATGGAGTCCAGGGACACTTTGTTTCCTCCCAGGCTGAAATATTTGATCCGAGCCCGAGCCCATGGAACTCTAGAAGGGGATGTGACAGTAAGACCATTTTTTATCGCATTTTGTGTGCGTGCATATGATTGTGCTGATCGTGTGTGTGTGTGTGTGCTTGTAAACACCTGTTTCCTGCAGTCAGGGCAGCTAATTTGAGTTCTCCCGGCTGAGGTTCTGATGTATCATTGAGGATCCTTTGAAACTGCGTCTCAAGTTCGCTGGGTAAGAGGTGGCGCCCTCCAGTGTACAGCCAAACTTGGAAGAATCGGCCCTTGTGGTAGACAACCAGGTGCTTGCGGTCAGTCAGGTGCTGCACAATATCTGCGAGGAAGGGCCAACAAGAGTGTGAACACATGGACAGGATTAATAAGAAACTTGCAGATGACTAATCTCAAAGATAAAGAACCTGACGTGCTTGTACAAACAGATTGATGAATGCTCCCTTTATTCCATATACATGCAGTTGTTAGAGGGTAAAATCAGCACTGAAGCACATTGGAATGGGAGCTGAAACTTTCAAGCCAGGTGCACTTCTGTTCACACCTCAATTAGTGATGTCACAGCAGGTATTTAACCTTCAACTGCTGATGGAAAACATGTGCTGTGACATCAACCCAAGTCTATGCGTTTGAGCGCTGATTAAGTTGCATACCTGTTTCAATCCCAGGGATGCGACTGGTGTTAAATATTCTCTCCATCTGAGTGGAACACATAGGGACCGTCCCCAAAGCCCTCAGCTGAGAAGAAAAAACAAATGCAATCATCAGTAAATCAGTAAATGAGGAAGTATGTATGGTTTTGCGGTGGCTGATTAGGTCACATTGATGGCAGAGTTGTAGTGAAGTCATGGCAACGGTTACCGGTGCGTGTTCTCCACGTTCCAGTTTGCGGCGGTACTGCAGCATGGCGTGGACCACGTTCCCTGCTCGGGCAGCCTGGCGGTGCGTCGGGGTCACGTACAACAGGTCCTAATACACCCACCACAAAATACAGTCTTTAGTCAACACAAACGGACAGAAAGCAGAGGACAAATATAAATCACAAAAAGAGACATTTAATACACATTTGACTTATTATTCCTAACAACAACAATTATCATGTTGGTCACTGGCATTTAGGTGAAGTTTCAGGACTTATAGGTATTTTTTTGTTACTTCTTCTTGTTTAAAAAAGTACATTTTATGTACTCTTTCCCCACTTGTTGTAAAATCTCTGTATTGATATGAAAAGAAAAAACACACAAGTGACAGTCTACTGTGTCCTACCATTATATAGAAGTTACTGTTCACCATGATAGGACTCCTGCCCCTGAGGTAGATGTACTCCTCCCACCAGTCACTTACCTAGAGAAGATAACACATTATTATTGTATATTATAATCATTTTCCCATTGCATATGACTTCCACTGTCTCACTTTTGATCACTACTCACATAATTAGTCCCCAACCAGGATTTTAGGATTAGGTATCTCTGTAGCTGGGCTGCTTTGGATTCTTTAAAGTCATTGGCCAACGTCTCCATTTGGTTGTACTGTTCACTGTCCAGCAGAGGACGGACTGACTCCAGGTACTGTGGAGAAAACATTGTGTGTGTTTGTCGTCGGGACAAAGGAGCAGCGTGATATAGAGCAGCATGAGCTCCACAAACAGAAAACCTGGAAGTGCAGCGAATGGCACATGACAGATTTGTATCCACTGAAGAGAGCAGGCAAACTCTGTCTGTATGCTCTAACACGATGCATGTATCAGATTGTTGGAAAAGGCTTCATAGGTTTAGTTAATGTGCTCGATTTAGGTAAAATTGTATTTTAGAAATGTTGTAATAGTTATGAACTATAATGTTTCCATGTCATTCATTAAAGATGCCACATGTGTGTTGTGGTCATGGGAGGTGAGTATCGTGTCATTTCCTACCCCGTGAATTGTATCGTCCACACTGGGCACAGGGAGTCTGGGTAAGGAGGCCTGGAAACTGTAGAGCAGCGGCCTGCGTCCAGAGAACATCTTCACCAGACTCTGGTAACAAACAAACAACCCACAGCACATCATACACATTTATAGATGAAATGCCCCTTTATGGCAGATTGTAACAGGAAGTTAATAGATGATGTACTGCTAGGCAGAAGATTTTGAATACATGCATTCAGTACATTATTAATGTAATGAACAATTAAGGGGGACAAATGTACCAGCCACAGTTTGGTAGATGTGCTCATTTTCCCATGGGATTCAAAAATCCATCCATGGTAGGAGAGCAGAGCTTTGAGGGTGTATCTCAGGAGGTAGATGAGGAACAGCCACAGTCCCGTGGCAAACAGGATGGCACTCAGCACGGCTCGGGTCTGCACCGATAAACAGTCTCTGCACAGAAAAGGCAATGAGGTATGAAACAAAATAAATAAATAACAATTACAGCGTAGCTCATCTAAACTGACCTAAATGATGAGTAAACACTGAACACAACAAGTGATTCTGACCTCTGTGGCAGGTTTTCCTTGATGGTGTCAATCATTCCCAGAGAGGGGTCTACACGGACATACAAGGAACTCATCATGATGATCACAACGATCAGCCAACTGGACGGACTGGCAGGGTAGACTCCAGCCAAGACACCATTCTGTGAATGGCGAGCAAGAAGATCCCATATTAACACAAGATTAAGATGAATAAATGAAAATGCACAACTATTGGAAATCATGCTAGATACTAGGAAGCGGGTTTGTCATCTTATCGAGTGAACACTGACAACGCTGATGAAGCTACCTTGAATTGAATGGCTCGCTTCTTCCATGCGGTCACTCCAGAAAGGTAGATGTTTTTGATGACCTCTTGGCTCAGTTTCAGGTCCACACCATCCGGGCGCACCGTGAACTGGAAGCCCACCGCCTGATGCGCCTCAGCCATCTCTGAACAGGAGCTACCAACACAGAAATCAAAGGGACATCTTTTAAGTCATCAGGTTTCTGAAGGGAAATAACTACTGGAATAATGAAAAAAACAATAGAAATATGGTTGTTTACCTTCTCTGTACATTTCAATATGAAGTTTGTATCATTAATACGTTGTTCAGAATTTTAGATTGTATTAAAATAAAAATAAATGAAACATCACAATGTACTCCATATTCCTTATCTCCTAGTATTTAAAAGGTGCTAAATTCCATATTCAGAGCATTAAAGCAAACAACTGCCTGCTCTAGAGATAAAGTGTTAGTGGCTAAACGTCTACCTGAGCAGAGAATAAAGTCGCTCTCAATCGGTGTAAACAGAGTGTCTCTGTGCTTTGTTTACATATCCTGGCTTGCTGTGGGTCCTTTAATGTGTTTCCAAATTTCCACTGAGCCATGCATCACATTTTAAATCATTTGTTATCCCAATCCTGTTATCCTATCTTTAAAGATAATGTTTAACATGAAGAGTAACAACAAACTGAGTTCACAGATCTGACTCACAGTGTGTTATTTGGAAAGGAAAAGTGCACTATTTGTTGTGTTTGTGCATAATGTGATAGGGATATCAGATTTCAGAATGAGGGAAAAAAATATTCGGAGTTCATATACCACTCCATGTAATTTGTAGGGTGACGGGTGTAGGATTTCTTTTTCCATGTCATATGACTGGGCAGTCACCAAGTGGGACAAAGTTCAATGGCCAGATATAGCAGTACACCGGGTGAGCATACGCCAGACCTCAGCTGGGCAGGAAAATATAAACACACTTACAAGCAGCAAATGAATGCTTAACCCTTTGGTATTACACAACGCTGTCAGAATCTAGCAGCATTTATGTTTTAACTGGATAACTGATAAAGAGTCAACATGTATTGATCAGCACCTGACTTGTCATTTTGATTTTTCACCAGATTTCTTTTCCCACACATGGCTAAAAATAACACAACCCATACACAAGATGACACTAATTCAGCATTTTGATGTAATACTCTTGCATACATAGTTTACACAACAATTATCACGTGGAAAAATCTCCACAGCAAACACACTGAATAAACCTTCTAAATAAAAGAGGGAGCCGTACGTTACCTATGTCAGAACAGTCAGTATGATCCAGTCGGGCAGAGGAACGCCGTGACTTTGTGTTGCGTCAGTGAGCCGGTGACATTCCTCTGTACTCCGGCTTGTGTGATCTGTGTGACTCCAGTGCCCTTCGTGGTTTTCCTCAGGTAGTGAGATCAGAGCCCGTGCTTTCCAGCCCTCCCTCTCTTCTCCTTCCCAAACACCACTCTCTCTCTCTCTCTCTCTCTCTCTCTCTCTCTCTCTCTCTCTCTCTCTCTCTCTCTCTCTCTCTCTCTCTCTCTTCTTGTTCCTCTCTCACCCGTGACATGCTTCTTTTTGTAACAAGACACCAAACATAGACAGGACCCAACCTCACACGCCTTGAGGTTTCTGCTATGCAACTGAATCTGCTGCAGTGCTGTGTTGGGATGAGAGCGACGTTTAACGTCTCAATCACTGAGAGGGCAAATCTGATGGCGTGATGGGAAAAGCAGCACGCATGTCAGATTATTATCAGCAGATTCAATTGTTGTGACCTTGGTTGACCTAATGTTTTTGTTTTTATTAAGAGAAGATAAAAATTGGGTGACATTTTCCAAACCACTGAGTTTAGGCTCATAACATCACAACTTTAAAATAATGTCATGTAATAATGTCAATAGCAACAAAATCTCTAATGTGAACGCTGAAATTTAAGATTCAAGACCAATCCACGTATTTAATCTCACATACCAGCGGGGCAGAGAATACTGTGTGTATGGTTAAAAGCAGTTTTACAATGAAGTTGAGTTCTGAACTCAATATTCTTCATAAATCTAACGATAATCTGCCTTTACATGTTCATTTTAAACTGAGAGAGTTCAGAGATGTTAAGATATAATGATGAATAATCCACTTAAGTAGTTTATCTGCTTATGTTTGAGAAAGACTTAAGCACTATTACATTCAGCCACAAAAACAACGAAACAAAAAAACAATATGGGATTAAAAGTGAAGATAAAAGACAGCTTCGTAGCAGGTGGAGATGGGTAGAGGAGGGAGAACTCTGAGGGAGAGAGTTTGGAGATCCAGCTCTACAACAGTGTTGTGCTCTATACTCGGCATCAGGACCTGGTCCCCCACGACTACCCCCTGTCCTGCAAATGCCACTTTCTCAGCCCTGTGCACCTAAAAAGGATCAGAACTGCACTTTAGATACACAGAACTTGGCTTAATGGTTTTTTTTTTTATCAATACATCGGTTTCACACCTGTCCCCATTTCTGTGACTGCACACAGAATGATGTGGCCACAGTCTCCGAGTTGTTCCCACCAATCACAAGCAGCCTGTCAGTGGCGCCCAGGAAGTAAAGAGTGGGGAGGTCTGTGTCGGCTCTGGTCAGGGTGGGAAGCAGTTCAGACCAGGAGTCTAAAGAATACAGGAGCTCTGTTTGTCACACATCCCAATAGGCGAACTAGAAAACAACGCTCTGCTTTTCTGCCTTACCTCGACACGTGTTGTACTGCAGCAGCAGTTTCTCTCCGGTCCTCTGGATGCTCCCCAACACATAGAGACATTGTCCGAGGCTAGTGGCAAGGGGCACATCATGGGACAGGGACACGGTGAACTGGAAGTCAGTGAGTGGCAGTGAAGAGACAAACCTGAGGCAGAGATCACAGTCAAACCTAATACGCCAACACATACTTGAAGGATGCTTTTCTGAAAGGAAGACACCAGTGCCAAAACCCTCCCAGCTGAACGACACAGACCTCCATGTGTCCTCCCATGGGTCATAGCGTTCTACAGCTGTATACAGAGCTGTGCTGGAGTCTGGGCTCACCAGGGAGTCCAAGTACCAGCCTCCCACAGCATAAATGCAACCTTCACAGGCCACTGCACTGAAGTGCCTTCTGTGCTGTGGACGCAACAGATGGTGACAGGTTTCGTTAGTGTGATAGTTGTGACCGTGGAAGGCGAGGCAAGTTTTATTTTGGGTAACAGACTGGCCATCAGCTTGATTCACAAGCCAGAAGACTGCCTCACCTTAATGAGAGGCGCTGTGTCGGCCCACGTTTGAGTAAAGGGATTATACCTTAAGGAAGCCATCTTGAACTCCCAGCCTCTCTTCACAGGCTGCCGGTAGCCTCCTATTATGAACAGGTAGTTGTACAGGACCACTGTCGTGAAACACCACTTATCAGCCTTGAAGGGAAGCTCCGTAACCGGATTCCAATCTCCGCCGTCCTCCGAGTCTTTCAGGGCGAAGACGTGTCTGGCACGTTCCGTTTCTGGGTCGCTCCAGGAAGTCAGGTTCTCTTTCCTCAGGCTGCAGAGACGTCTGTCTCCTTGCATCCTCAGACCGATGACTTTGTCCTTGTCGGCATCGTTCAGAGACCTGAGAGAAAACATGCAGTCAACGGTGCTAAGAATTCATGCCATGTATACCGTAAGCATTGCATACTTGATGAGGTGAGGCAGCTCCAACAGGTTTCTACTCAGGTAGACGAACACAGTCTTCTTCAGCTCCACACAGCAGATCTCCTGAGCCAGACTCAGGTACGCACAACAGTTGGCTGGGCTGAGGTCATCTGCGAGGACTGAGAGGCACTTGGAGAGGAAGGCCTCAGCCAGCAGGTAGCTGCTGACCTCCAGAGGGAGAAAACGAGACACGGGATGTTGATTTTGGGGTGAATTATAGAGAGAGAGAGGTCGGATGGCGAGACATGGAGATATGAAGTCTGCATACCTGGATGTGTGTGCCCAACTCCTTCTGAGGGACTTTGAACTTATTATGGAAGGAGAACTCAAGGAGATTGTGAAAGACGGAGGAGGACACATGGTCCAGGTGGATGAGGCCCTCTGAGGTCTCTCTCATTCTGGACTGGGACAAGGCTCGGAAGTACTCGCTGCACACTGAGAGTCTTCCAAGGTCCACCTTCAAAGTGAATTATTAAACTAAAAGAATTCCTCGGCCTCCACTTAGTTTCTGATTGACCTGCATGTTTGGGAGAGGTTTTGTTTTTATACTTACGTGAAATGCACAGGTGCTGGTTTGGACTGTAACCATGGTTTCTTCCCCGTCTCCAGGGTGATATATGCGAAGCTCCTCATTGGTTTTCCACTCCTCTGAGTCTGCTTTACGTGATCCTGTATTTGTGCTACCGTGGGATGCAATCTGACGTTTGACTGCTGGAAAAGCTCCCAAAAGCCCTCTAAGAACATGTTTCAGCCAAAAGCATATCCACCCTAAAAGTCTCATAACATGTTGCCTGAGAGGATTCATCTCACATTATACCAGTTTTAATAACGCCTGTGCCATGTTATTTGATAAAACTACAAGGGTCTAAAAATGCAATGCTCACTCAACCAATGCTGCAATCACACATGCAGAACGGCCAGAGCTCCAAATAAGGGAACACAAGTCCCCTGAAGGTATACAAGCAGCGACTGCAATGGAAAAATAAGAGTACAGAACAATCCGTTTAGTCCACGTTTCCACTGGCTCGTCTCCCTTTTTCCAAATGCCGTTCTCACAGTCACGTGCTCCTCGACAGCCTGACCGTAGAACAGCTGAGAGCAAAGATTTAGACCACATGCCGAAAGAAACGGCTTGTTCAAGGAAATCGTGCAGCGCCCATGAGGCTACATCTTCAACTTCAGGACTTGTGTTGGTTCTGCTAGAGATCCGGTGGATTCAAAAGTTTCACTCGATCTTTGAGCAGCCTTGTTTCTTTCTGTGCGGTCTATTCTTGGTACATGAAGGCGGGACAACTGTCGACCCTCTGGAAGGAAACCTGGTCTCCTTCCCTCTGCTCTCAACGTCATCAAGGGCCAATCGTGTTACTGAGCAGTTATGATGACTGATGATGATTACGATAACTGTAATTATGTAAAAAATACAACTGTTAATAAATAACAACAACAATAATAAATAGTAAAATGTGAGAAAAAAACAGGAACACTGACACAGGTTCTAAGCTCATACATTTATTAGCTTTTAATAATAATACCAAAATAATACAGACATTATTTAACAGGATGAACTGGACGGATGTTTAAAAAAAAAAGAAAAAATCTAAAAAAAACAACAGCTATAGGTAGTTAATGAGTTATGTTTCTTCTCAGAAGTAAACTTAGGTAGCTATGTGTAAAACAAGAATATCATGATGTTAATTGAGGTTAGTAAACTCAGTCTTAATAAATAAAATAAAAATATCAGAATTGTAAAAAAGCTTCCAGTAAATATCAAAACCCCACTTGTAATTATACAGATTGAAATGTTTACATATTTTAAGTTATGATTCTTGGCAAAGACAAAACCTAAAATAAAAGCTGAATTAAACAGACAACAGTTAAACGTGCAGAAGAAATGTACAGTTAACAGATCCAATATTAGGGATTTAACTGCCTTCAGCAGTATTGTTGAGTACAGTGAGACGGATGAAATAGCCCTTGTGCAATAATTTGCTGAATGTGTGTAAGCTTTTAATTGATCATAACTGGACCATAAAAGAATAATCATGAATGCAGCAGAATGAACACCAGATGAAGGAAGTGTTGTAGAATGACTAAAAACTAAAGAAAATGCTGAATATTAATAGTTTAGTAAACCAAAATGACTATAAATCTAAAAACATTCATTCTCTGCCAACCAGGATAACAATAACCGACCATGCGATTGACTGAGCTTCTCAAGAGATGATCAGCGACATTCGATGCTATTGATGCTTCACCCAACATTGCTTGTCATAAGCAGAGCGCCATAGTACTGGAGCTTCAATAACATCACATTGTTGAAAAAAAAGAGACATTACATTCTGATCAACACGGTGCAACTCAGGAGAAGAGCTTTTTTTGCTTGGCGTAGGCATCAAACCGACACAGGGCATAGTCCTGCAAAACAATATGGTTTATTTCATAGGGCTTACTCAAATCATTGTGTGTTTTTTAAATAAATATATGAAGCTAATGTTTGCATACGACTGTAAAAGAAAAAACATTTACTTACCATGTATCCAAACTCAATCTTGGATATTTTTGCTTGAATGATGGACCAAAGTCCCCAGAGGAAATGTGATGCTAACGCATACCTGCAAATCAAGACAAAAACGATGGTGACATAAGAAACCAGGTGATATAACTTTAAAAGACAAACATGATGCTGTAAATGATTAAGAATGTCTTACCTGTTAGCCTCGAGTAGCATGTCCTCTTCAAGCTGCGTCTGGTTCAGGTTCATGGGAATGTCAGAGTATCTTCTCTGTTCTGCCAAATAACTTCTGATAAAAAGAAGCTGAAATAAAAAAGCAAAATTATTTGTGACACATTTAATACAAGCAGACAATAGATTTTTAGTGTGACGTAGTTAATCCTAGTGGTCCTCCAAAATGGAAAAAGTAGATCCATGTTCTGATTAATTTGATATCGCCCTCTCTAGAACTCAAGTTTTACCACACGATGGCGCTGTGTGATCAGAGCACTTGTCACATATATTCCCTTGGAAGTTTTCTGGGTCTGTGCTCCACATGACCAGTGATGGCTTTCACAAAAGGCCCAAACACGAATCACTAAAATCTTAGATTTCAAAATTAGCAATGCAAATTTAATGTTTCATCAAGAAATAGAAAATCTAGAACTTTTGAGTCTGCGTGTGAGTAACCATAGTGAAACCTGGTCCTGTAGTGGGAAGTACCACAGAGGTGCTTTTTGCCAGATGTTTATATTTCTGCCTGTGGACACATTTTGTCACAGAGATAACGGTCGCGTTGTCAAAGCCAAGGGGGCAAAGGGGACATTGCTTGAGTTAATAATGACAAAGGATTATTTGACCCATTCTGTTTAACTGTGTTTTATTAATTAAGAGCAAGGGTTTAAAAAAAAGGTAGATTGCCTTTTTAATAGCTGTACGGGGTTCAGACTAACCTGCTGTTCTCTGGTGGGATAGTTCTCCGGTATGGCTTTGTAGAAGGGCCACTGGTTATAAGTGTAGTCATACATCCACTCAACGAAATGGTTCCCAAAGTCAAAACCCCTACAAAACAGAACATATGTTATTTCCATTAATAAGAGCACAGTCTACCATTTCTAAACAAAAGCTATCAACACGGTTGATGTAAAACTCCTTTACCTATAATTGTAACTGCTATACTCAAAGTCAATCAGCATGAGTGTATCTGTTGAGTTGTGGTCCTTTTCGTGCAGCATCAGAACGTTACCTGCAGCGACAAAACGAGGAGGAGAGAAAACCAACATTATCAACATGTTCCGATTACTTCAGCTACGCTGAGGTTTAGACCAGTGTTTCTGTGATTAGTGTCTAAAATATAAGTCATGCAAGTATGTGCATATGTACAAACATATGCTATATTGAGAAGTTTTGTCTCATAAATACACCGAATGGCCAACATTATGTGCACGTGTCCAAAATCCACTTTTCTTGCCCCTTAGTTCCAATTATGCTAAATCACAAGGCCACAGCATACAATGATATATGATACATAGACTGTGCTTAAAACTTTGTGGCAACACTTTGACGAAGGCCCTTTTCCATTTCACCAATGTCTTCATGCACAAAGCCCCCAGTTTCCCAGTTAAGTGTGGGAGAACTTGACCACCTGTAAAGTGGACAACCTGTCAGAGGACTGGAGACTGTTACAGGAGCATCATACTGCACATGATTCTGGAATAAGATGTATTGGTCGTATACATCACAATCACACAAGGGTATGATGTTGGGTGGCAGGTTCTTTGAGTCCCATTCATTAAAAAACACTAAATCTCTGACTGCCACCTCCTCTACTTCAGAGGCTCATTTCCAATCACAGGGTGATGCATATGAATGTGCACCTTTCCTATTAATAACTACACCCCAGCCCGACTAATGTGATACGCTGCTCTCCGCAGCAGGGTGACAGCTAAACCAGAGCGTTGATCAATCAGACCAAATTAGATGTGTGAGGAAACGTAAGGATACATAAAAGAGCAGCGAGAGGACAGTTTAAGTTGTACCTTCCTGGACGTCATTGTGGCAGAACACCACTGGCGATGGAGTCGCTGCCAGCAACGCACTGGAGTGGAGACAAGCAAATGAACAGAGTTAAGTGAGGATGGAAAAAGTGTCCAAAATACAAGTGAAGATGTCCTAGAGCCAAGGACATCTGTACTTTATAACAGTGTAGTTACTACGGCCAGAGGCCAAGAGCAAAGTTACGACATGGAGGCAACGACACGCAGACACTCATGTTATCTACAACTCTCACTATTTGACTGCAGACTTTGCTTCAGTGTCAGAGTGTTACATCTCTACGAGATAACAAATGTGCTCATAGATTAACACCGACAATAAACAGTGGGCTGATTTTCTATTGGCTGCCGAGGTCAGACTGCCCCAAGGACTCTGCAGTGACGTTGTGGAGGCACTGGGACAAAGGTCAGACATTTAGACTATAAACAATTGTGTAGCAAGATTCATTATATTCTTCCTGTTCGTTGTTTCTTTATTAGTATAATGTATCCTCTAAATTTAATTTCTCAAGTATCAGTAGGGGTCTAACTGAGGCACATATGTCCAAGGTCATGTGTTGCGGTCTCGCTGATCCTACTAAGTGATATGTCATCTGTTATTGGTGTGAATGCTGGAATCAAGTTCTTCTAAATCTTTGTTATTATTCTTTTGACTGTTTTCATCCTATAACTCATTACATATTTAAACATCATTCAAACATCAAAATGTGCAGCTCAGTCAGGGCATGTGTGTTATTACTTTTCTCTTTCATACTTCTAATAAGATCAGAAATATTCAATGTTTTGCACAAGATATTTCTCATTCAAATGAATGGATGAAATTCATGCATTTGTGTCCCATTAACACCGTGTAAGATATGCAACTTTCTTTGAAGCTTAGTAAAAGTGCCTTTCACATCGGTGAGGACTGGATGGAACTCAGAGCTGGAGTTGGGGGAGCCATGTAATTTCCCACCATTTTGATCCTTTATACACTTTTAGTCAAAAACAAATCTAGTCGCGACGCAGACATACAACTATGTCATCTAACACACTCATACATTTAGCCATATTTTAGCCAGACATTTAGTCTGAGAGGGAAAGAGCGACTGCCCCATCGGCATCTATGTTAAATTCAGACTCTGAAAATCTGAAATGGAGCAAACCGTACCAGTTACGGTAAACCTTATCTCACTAAACAGGTGCCATCACCACGGTAACCTTTGATCATGGTAGAAAGAGACGGGTGATTGAGGTGAGCTTATTAGTGCAGTTTGACACACGCAGGCCCAATTCCAACATCCACACCAGCAGTGTTTATTCAACCCATCAAGTTGCTGCACTTCTGCAGACTGTGTCTGAACGGATTACCCACAATTCCTTGTGTTGTGATGTAAACAGGGTTACCCGGTGAAGCCCGTATGCCTTATTCAAACTTTCAAGGGCATCCATACAAAATAAAGCCCTTCCCAATTATTCAACTTTTCCATCTACCCTACCTGCCAAAGTTTTAAGGCTTCATGTATAAACAGTATACAGAATTTACCGTAGGCTCTTCAGCTCAGCAGGCAGGTCCAACTTCATCAGCTTCTTGTACTTCTTCACATGTGCCTCACGCACAAATTCAAGCTTCATCACTTGATCCAAGTATCTAAAAGGAAAAAAAACACATTTAAATATTAAAAAACACACAGTTCTAGTAAAAGAAAGAGTGATATCAAGGTGTCCTTACTTGTCAATGGTGGCGAAGAGCCACTTGGGCTCTTTGTTAAAGGGCATGCTCATTTCATGGAAACGTGCCACCTTGGTGGCAATCTCAGCTGATATGACTGGATCTGAAAGTTGATCTGTGCGCATGCGGGTATTCTGGGAAAACAGAGGAATACAGATGATACAAATGATTTCTCTGCACTAAAGAACTAGAGCCCTACCGATTTATAACCACTTTATATTCTCCACACACACACAAGATATGATTGATGCTATGGCTGAAGCAGGAGATACACACAGTGCGTGCGTGCAGTTAAGTGTGCATAATACCGGAAGGTACTGTTCCAAGCGTCCTTCGGGAAAGATGCCGTAAAGCTTTGGTCCTAGAGTTCGTTCGGCCAGGATGGCAAACATCACGCTCTCCGACACCAGGGAGTCCACGCCCTGCATCACAGCAAGACAGACAGTTAGAGTTGGTTAAAACGACACTGCTACAGCAGGGATAAGTTAACGTGTCCAGCCATACAACTTCATGGACAAAATGACTTGAAATAACCAACACACCAACCTGTAAGATGGCACCATAGATTCTGAGGAGCACCTGGCGAGGTTCCTCTTCCACACTGTGCACATGGTTGGGCAAACTGCACAGGTACAGCAGATTACTCAGCCCACCACTGCCAAACAAAAACACCAACATTACCACATTAGAGCAATGTTTACGTCACATATGTTGTCAGATAACACCAGTGCATCTTTCTTAGAATGGTTGTATGTTTAAAGCATTTCAACATCATTCAACTTCAGACCATACAAATACAGGTTCAGGGTCACAAACAAAACCATTCGCGTTTAAGAAACAAGTAACGTTAAATCCCTCTATGACTGTGGGAGGGACATGATTCTCAGCTGTGTTGTCTCTTTACCTGACGATGCTGATTTGAAATTCATCCTCTTTGATCGTCTTCCACGACTCTGACAGGAAGTCTCGGCACCAAGCAAACGCCCTCGCCCTGGTGTCCCGGTCGACCTCCTCGGTCCTCCCGTCTCTGAAAGCCTCCGCCTCAGAGTCGTCATCCCCTTCGGCCCCAAACAGGGGGCTCGGGGTCTTCAAGTGTCTCTCGTTAACTTTAAGCGTGCTTACCACGCGTGTCTTGCCCACATCTTCCGTCGTGACAGTGGGAATGCTGCTGAAAAGCTCCGGCCCCGCCTTGTCGGCTCCGTCCATGTCCTCTTTCTGGCAACCGTTGCCGCTGCTCACATTCCGGCTCGACTGCATCGTGAGTTTGCGGGCGAAGAGTAACGGGGGGCCGGTACGAAGTGCCGGTGTGAAACGGCACTTCGATGGCAAACGAACGTCACTGGTCAGGCTACGTAACCGGAAGAGCCAAACATAGTGGGGTGCTATGAACCGCATGGGGGTGGATTATAGCGACCATTAATCCACAATCACACGAACTGATTCCTTCCTCGGACGCGGAAAAAAATTGTGATTGGAAACCTGGCGTATTAAGCGTCCAATCAGAGTTCGCTTCCGCGTTCTTAGCCTCGAGCTCATTGGTCGTTGGTATGTGGCGGCTTTCTGCGTCAGCTTCCCGTGTGTAGAAGGTTTCTGGGAAATGAAGTGTTTATGTTCAACTACGTTGAATTACATGGGTAAATCTCAATCTAAAACATACTACATAATCTAAAACTAACGCAGGTTTATCTGGATTAAACAGAAAAAGTTTGATAAAACTAAACATGCTGCTTGTGGAATTGCCTTTATTATTGTGTTATAATGCCAATTAGTGCAAACCAAATTTTATTTTTTCAGTGAAGCTATTAGTTGTTAAGATATATATACCACAATTATCTAAAAATGTATAATGGACCAGATACATAAAAAATGTTTTCTCTTAATTAGTATGCTCCTATTATTCCATATTAGGACTATGTGTGCGGTACAGTTGTATTTGTGTACCAGTTTCCAATATTGGAGGACTTCTTGATGAAAAGCAGAAAACCAGAAATTCTACATCTGAGGATCTCAGGGTGCGGGAAGGGACATAAGGTAATAATAGGTAACTTAGATAGATAACTTTCATGGGGCCAGGCTTCTCAGGGTCCTCTAAGTAATCGATATAATATTAAATCAATTCTAAAAGCAACAGTTAGCCAGCGTAAGGAAGCAAGGATTGGTGTAATGTGGTCGTGTTTCCTGGCCTGAGTCAAGATCCTGGCTGCAGAGCTTTGGATAAACGTTGTAGTAATCAAAACGACTGAGGCATGAATGGTCTAATCCTTGAAATATTTGATGAAAGTTGATGATAGTTGATGAAAGCCGGTTTGAACTATTGATTTAACGTATTTGTCTAAGGTGAGGTCTTGTTCAAAAATAACAGCAAGAAAGTGTGAGCGACTGAATGGGAACGTGGACTGAGACTGTTGGAAATATGGATGTCAGCACATGACCTGATTCGTATTTCTGCTGCAGGAAAATCTGCTTGCGGATGTCATGAAGGCAATTCAGCAGGTAGACTGTTTTGATAATTGTTTGCAGGGTCACAGCTCAGATAGAACTTCACTTCTCCTCATATAATGATACTTAGTCTCTCAGAAGCCAACTATTAGGAATATTTATATTTTCTATATTATGTTACTTAAATAGGGGATAGGTTAATTGGTGACTCTAAATTGCCCGTAGGTGTGAATGTGAGCGTGAATGGTTGTTTGTCTCTACATGTCGGCCCTGTGATAGACTGGCGTCCTGTCCAGGCTGTACCCTGCCTTCGCCCAATGACAGCTGGGATCGGCTCCAGCCCCCCCGCGACCCTGAATACAGGATAAGCGGTAGAAAATGGATGGATGGATGGATGGATGTTACTTAAATATTAAAAAAGTATGCTTCTATAAGGACCATGTATGGGGTACACTTGTATTTGTATACCAGTTTACAATATTGGAGGACAGAAATTTTGCACGCTGAGGGTCTCAGGGTGCAGGAAGGGACATAAGGTAATAATAGGTTGGATAGATAACTTGGGGCAAGGCTTCTCAGGGCCCTCTAATTAATCAATATAATATTAAATAAATTCTAAAAGCAACAGGTAGCCAGTGTAAGGAAGCAAGGATAGTTATGCAGCGTCTCATTACAGAAGGCTGTTATGTAAAGAAACATTAAAAACATGTTGGTTTTATTAGTAGTAGTTGTAGAACTGGTGAAATAAACAACAACAAAAAAGTAGAATTATATACCTAAAAATACCCATAATCTCATTTGGAACACTTTGTTCCAGATGCAGCTCCGTCTGACATTGCCCTACAACACTGCACTTGCAAAGCTCATTTTTGGGTGTCTTTTTATCTACTTTCTACCAGTTGTTGGTCAGGCTTGTGGCTGTGGCTTCATTCAACTTTTAGGCCTATCTATAACAGCCACAGCGAACTTGTTTCATTCAAAAAGAAAAATAATTTAGGCGAGGCAAAAAAAATGCAATTTCCACTATGTTTGAGCTGCAGTAACTCAGTGTCAGTAACACTTAGAGTAAATCTGACACCTGCAGAAGAAAATTCAAAGGGTTATCTTCCAGGAATGCTCAGCTTTGTGCCTGTAGTCATAAGGGTTCAAAAACAGTAACCATTTTACTTTGGGTATGTCGTTTTCAGCCTTTTCTTCAAAAATAGGACGGCCTTGCAAGAGGTGTGGTCAAAAAGCTTTGGATAAAGATATTTTTTAACTTATACCAGAGGACAGGGAGTGGCAGTAATCAAATGAAAGTAATCAATATAATCTTAAAATCAATCGACATTCAGGCACCAAATGTTTCTTTATTCCCCTCCTATTATCAAAACGCAGGCTACTAGATCACAGATTAAATAATGTATGGTGAATGACATGATAAAACCAGACTAGATTATTCAGCAACTGCAAGATTTATTTGAAACTCAATCACTTTTCAGTAAGCATCTGTTACAGAGGTTAGATGATAATCCTGTCTGCATGTTTTTACTGAATTGGCATTCCTCCGTCAACGAAGATAACTTCCTTACTGCTAGCTACCACCGTCTCCATTCTGTTGCCCTTCTTGTCCGCAGCAACAATGTCTCTCCCTGTGTATGATAAATGGCAATGAATCAGTCGGCATTAGACTTCAGACATCATATCAGACATAATTTACTCTACTCCACTACTTAACAACTTTTTGCTAAAAATATGTTTCATTAAAAGCTTAATTGTTTCTGTGTAACACTTGAAAAGCCTGATCTATTTATCTGTATCCATTTCAGCTGGAAACAAAGGAAACAGACTTCAGATATATCATTACAAATAATACTGTGCTACTTACTCTTTCTGAAGCACCTAGGTTCACAATTATTTCCAAGAGAGGGATGGCACACTGCTGTGTCGCAGTGGATATACACCTGTTCAAAAACAAAAGTATTGTTTGAAATTATGTAGATAAGTGGTTATTAAAAATAATATACAAACAAAATCTTGCAAAATCTTATACCTTTTCCTGCAGAGGAGTCATAGCCCCTGGATCTGACGCCCCTCCCTTGGCTAAACCCTTGGCTGAACCCTTGGCTGAATTGCCAGATCCTTGAGCTACAAATGTGAACATCTTGAAAATAAACCGCCTGTGGTGGCTTGGGTAAGGGAGTCCCGATGAGGCATCCATGGGGACCAGGGCAGTCAGGTAGTTGTCATCACGGTACGGACAGCTATGGCAAGAAGTGTAGCATCAAGGAATATGTTAAAATGTCCTATTCCCGAGTCAAACCAACACTTACACTTACCCATCAATAAGTAAGTCCCACTGAGGAAGACTATTGGAATAGGGGGTAGTAGTTGCCCAGCATCTTCCAAGAGTCAAGACCAGGTTGGGATCAGTCCTCTCCAGGATTCGGATGTCAACGTACACAGGATCCCTGAGCGCCTTAACGATGGGGTAGTGGGACTCGTCGTAAAAGGAGTGGTAGGCCACATCCTCTGCTCAAGCAGAAAGATTGGTTAGTGACACAGTCGCTGCAAAATCAGACTAGCTGCACAAAATATCTCCTTTGTACTAACCTTCCACACAACCCTTGGCGAGACATATTCCATTGCCCAACCTCAGCTCCACGCGCAGTGGTCCAGGAGCTGCAACCGGTGGTGGCGGAGGAACCAGACCAACCTCAATGACCAGAGCCTCAATACTGGTGCCAATATATTTACACTGGCAAATCACACTGAGGCAAGAAATAAGGTCTATGTTAGTCAGTCTTGAAAAATACCACAATGAACTAACCCAAACCCATTGTAGGGACTTCAAGGTCAGTACTTTTACTTTAAGCCGTACCCCAGCAGTACTCATAGTAGCAATATTTTATGTTGTGACCACTCAGTGTTAAAGAAAGAAAGACATACTCAAAGTGGCTGTCCCTGGTGATGATTCCATAGGGTCCAACAGCAACTTCATATAAGGAGGTCATCCTGTTCTCATAGGTTATAAGCCCGGGCTCCTCCTACAGTAAGATTGGAAATAATTAAATCTACACTATCCAACAAAAAAAAGAAAAAAAGAACACAAATCAAGTTGAACAGTCAAATGAGTCACGACCCTTACCGTCACGACAGTGCCACAGGCAGTGGCAGGGAACTGGTAGACGGCGAAGGCAGAAGAGGTGGCAACAGGTTCGCAGTTTGGATCATTTCCAAGGAAAGCAACTGATTCCAGGTCAATGTTGGGCAGGGTGGCATCTCTGGCCACCACCAAGATGAATTGGGCGTCTTTGGTGCACTGAAGAGTCACTTAGAATAAACATTTCGAAAGAAAGACAGGTGTTCATGTTATATCCTCTTTGAACACATTGTTGTATAAAGATACAGAATAAATGAAGAATACTTACCATATTTGCCATAGAAGCACTGACGTCCATCGAAGCAGCAGTTTATAGCCTCACAATCTTTACCAGAGATGTCCGGAGCACCACACTGTATCTTCTGGTGGTCACTCACTTCACAAACATGAAACGGTTCTACCTGCTGGTTCTGCTGGTTCAGCTTGGCTTGCGTAGACTGCTGAGTAACGTACTTGGAACCCTGCTGCACCTGTGAGGTCTGATGCACCTGTGAGGTCTGTTGCACCTGTGGGGTCTGATACAGCGGTGAGGTCTGATGCACCTGTTGCCTATGAGAAACCTGTTGGGTCTGAGGCTTCTGAGACACCTGGGGCTTGGAATATTGAGCATCAGCCAGGCAGCCAAGCAGGGCAACTGCCAGAAGACAAGCGCAACTCAACTTCATTGCCATGGCTTCACAGCACAGTGATTCACAAAGAACACTAGGTGCTGTGAAACATTTGAGGCAAACAGTCCGACTTTTATAAGGTATTGACCATGTTGACCTGTTGATGACTCGCATCCTATTTGCTGCCCACAACTGCCAATCAAAAGCTCCAGTTAGGCTACTGGTTGATCTGTGGTGATGCACTGAAGAGATGAGAAGCAATGCCAAAAACAGGAAAGTCAGGGTACAAATTGTAGGAATGTCAGAAATATCACTTAAGGGGATACTACCAGTAAAAGCATTGTGCAAACATGACTATTTAGTGACTGGAGTCTAATTAATTTTTCCTACAGAGAGCTCACTGATTGTTATTGATCCAGAAAGGAAGAAATATCAGCTTGTTTGGACAATTTCAAAACAAGAACCTTCATTGGGTCTGTATGACCTACAATGTGCAGGTCATGCTGTATTTGTGGAGCAGGGCAGGACAAAACAAACACATCTTGTTATCTCTAGGCATATTTGACATTTTATTCAAATAAAGTGGTTCTAAGCAGATGGTCTGTGGGTACAGCACATCTTTCATTATTTAATAGCTTGACTGGATCCACATTGCACTTTTGAGAAAGACATTTATTCAGTATCACAAAGAATGTAGTTTTGACTAACCATGATATTAATCAAAGATACCTTTCATGCTTTTCAAGGTATCTTAATAATCCTTTATGGATGTTAAATTAGATTGGCGACATACACATTTGGACTTTGAATTTAATTTGAATTTAAATCATTCTTGTTTAATTTGGACAAGTTATATATTGAATTTGCAATTGCAATTTTTGAGTGTCTTCATTTTTAAAAAGACAATTGAAATATATTGATTGCAAGAAATTAAAGAAGAATTTGAAATGAGATATCAAAGATAGCTAGTTTTGTAAATTATGAAAGTTCCTGATACAACTAAGAGGTTAGGTCTCTTTTAATTGTTTAACATTAGAATAAACAAATTGAATTTCGTATAACTCTTAATTGTTTTGTTGAAAAAATAAAATAAAAAGATAGAACAGCAAACAAAATAAAAAACTTGGAGTTGTTAACATTTTCATTTCTCTATTTTTAGAGAAACATTAACATTATAGTTAAAGGGTTCTCCCTTAGAATGGGGCAGACAAATATTAGTGGACACTTGGGAATTTCAGATCGGTTGATTGATATAATTTGAGATAATAGTTGTATTTATGAAGGATTGCCAAATGGGTGCCAGAAATATAATTTCAGACATTAAAATCGCATTTTTGGCCTGTCCCCAGCCACTGACTCTACACTTTACCATGCAATATAATCATTCAAATCCTTCAGAAATCTTATATATCCCATCTCTGCTTTGCATGCATTTAATTCCAAAAAGTCTATAATAATTTAATTAAAATAAACATTTTAGTCGTGTCCCCAGGTTTTCACTCAGTCCTGTTAACCTGACACATGACAAAAATGTAACATTCCCCAGGTCACATGTTCAACAGGAAGTTGGATCATTTCAATCTTCTGAAGGCCATGGGAAGACCAAAAGCAACTTCTCTCATTTACTTTTCTGTATATTTAATAATATTTTAGCACTGACTGAGGGTGCCATTAATGGTGTACACTCCTGTTACCTAAATTATTTTTTAGATATTATTTGTTTATTTCAAAAATAGTGTTTTTTGGTCAACTACATTGTGCTCTGTGTCCACATGCTGTTAGCATAGATGCTATGTGGCTATTTTTTGTGAATTTGTCCACTGGGTTCTTCTATGTGCACACATCCTTCTGCAGTGTTTGTTCTGTTGCAAAAGACAGATTTGGAGATGCCCAAAGATGTGCCACCAGTTCCATCCACTATGAGATTGAGAAAAAAATCTGTGCTCAACTAGAAAGTGCCTCTTAGAAAAGGTCAGGAAAGTTTGTTTCCATGAAGTTGGTTGTAGGAAGTTGACTTACATATCTTAAGCTTTTTGTCTTTGTTGTCTTATTTTCTTACGTCCATTTAGTAGAAAATGGAGAGAACCCATGCTGCACAGGTGCCAGCAACTCCAACCCATGGTGTGGTCCTCTAGCTTTACCACTCTCCCTCTTTCGCCATCTACCTGTTTCACTGGGGAGAGGCACATATGTCATTTTTGGTTCTGTTATAATTTTGTCCAGAATTCCTTGACTGTCCAGATTGTACATTTACATTTACCTTTAGGTCATTTAGCAGACGCTTTTGTCCAAAGTTGAACAACTAATCAGTCAGCTGGGGATAGCTGGACCCCCCTGAAGGACCACTGATGGTACCAGAGCCCCACATTGAGAACAACTGGCATAGCACATGACTTCGATAGAGAAATCTCACACCCACCTGCACACATACACTCATTACTGTTACCGAATGTGCATTCCTGTTACTGAAATGTTTTTTTACTAAAAAAAAATACATATAAACCACATTCAGATTTAGTGTTTAAAAAAAAAAAAAAAATCTGATTAATTTGGAAGAGTTACAACTAGCAAATGGCATAGAATCCCTCTTATGCAAGACCTTTAACTGAAGCAGAGGAGAGATTAATCTATTTTTGTAAAAGTCTCCATGAGTTCACTGATTTCTAAACAGAAGAAGAAAGAGTTGAACCGAGCTGTCCTGCATTCCAGATTTGAGTGAAGTCTCATGGACGTTATGGTTTCTGATATCCCACTGAAAACGAATGTGGACATGGAGGTCATACAGCGGCAGCCCATCATCCACACATTGGCTCTCTGCCGTGCCGTAATTTTGCTTGATGAAACCGATAATGCCACTACGTGATTCGTGTGTAGTTTTCAAATAATTTATCATGATATCACTTGGCCGGAAACATCCGGTCAGGTGGTTTATAACAGAGAAAAGAAAATGTTCTCTGGGCTCTCTCTAGCAGAGCAAACTACATAGGACCTCATCAAGATCAGACCTGTTTGTATTTTCAACCAATAAAACAACATACAAAAATAAAAATTCTCCTTATCTCTCTTTTCTTCATTCACCTTTTTTTCATCTGAAAGTTTTCTGGACTGAAACTGGAAGTTAGACAATATATATACATACATATATATTTTAAATGTGCTGGTTATTGGGAGTTGATATTGTTTGGAGCCAAATATAAATGTGTAGCCTTTCACAAAATGAACCTTGGCAGAATGCTGAGTACGACATGTCATGCTGAGGGCAGGTAAACCTAACCCAGAGTCAACATAACTTTTGTGACTGATAACTTTCTGTGTGAGTGCATGTTTGCCAAATCTTTACATAACAATTCTCACTTGAAGAAAAAGTAATAGTAACTTTCAAATGGCCCTCATGACAATTATTCATTCCACTTGATACATTTACCATCACAATGAATAGTATCTGCACATGGATGGTTTAGTGTTTAAAGTGATGCACCCTAGGTAATTTCCACCATGACATCCAGCCAAATACCCGCTCAGAAGCATTTTTAGTGATGGTCAACATTGATCAAGATAAACAGGTTGTGTTTTCTTGGCAAGGTAACACGCTTTCAAAGGATGAATGATATTAACCCAGCCAGATGATGCCTCGCCATGTGGTGCTTTCGGTCAACAAACATTGGCTAAGAGGACAATGGGGAATGGCCAACAGAAGGGGCGGGAATGCAATGGAAGTAAACATGCTCACTGTATATAAAAGTGGGCGCACATTTCCATCTTCCTTACAGCACCTAGTGAACTGTGGAGATCACTTGTTGTTGTGAAACCATGGTGATGAAGTGTACCGCTGTGTGCCTTGTGGCTTTGGCCCTGCTTGGCAGCCTCTGTGATGCTCAATATTACAAGCCCTCAAAACCGACATACCAGCAACCAGACGCGATCAAACAGATTCCTCAAGAACCCCAACAAGTAAAGCAGAAATTTGAAAAGCCTATCACCTGGTTATACCCTGCACCTCCCCAACCTGATCCCGTTGTCGAGGTGCCTTTCGAGCTGAGACATCCCGTTCCTGCTGCAACTGTTGCTGTAGAGTGCAGAGAGGCAATTGCTCATGTGGAAGTCAAGAAAGACATGTTTGGGATTGGCCAGTTCGTCAATCCTGCTGACCTTACTCTGGGAAACTGTGCTCCTGTCGCAGAGGACAATGCTGCTGGAGTGTTGATTTTTCAGGCGGAACTGCATGATTGTCTCAGCACGTTAACGGTAAGCCCAACGAAAACTACTGAAGTTACTAAATTGTAAGGAATATTGATTACAAATTTGGTCAAATGTGTTCATGTGTGTGTTCATGTGCTTTCTCACGTAGTTGACAGAAAATGCCCTCATCTACACCTACGTTCTGAACTATAATCCCCGACCTCTGGGCGATTCTCTCGTGGTGAGGACCAACGGCGCTGCAGTAATTGTGGAATGCCATTACCCAAGGTAAGCAGACTATCTTTTAGAGGCGTGGCAATATTCAGACAAACAAATTACATAAATAGCACGACGTGGCATAACATCTCAAACTGATGTGTAATCACTGAAAAAACATTGGACCACCACATCTGATAAGCTTATTCCAACAGCAGACGTTGTTCACTAACGTGAGTGATGCATTCTATTAAAATGTAATCCTGTAGGAAGCACAATGTGAGCAGCCTTCCTATCGACCCCCTCTGGATTCCATTCTCTGCAGTTAAGGTGGCAGAAGAATTCTTATACTTCACCCTGAAGCTCATGACCGGTGAGTTAAAGAACAATTCATCTGCATGTTTGAACTTTTATGGAACTGTGATTTAAAATACACATTCGTAAACAATGCTTAAACAATCTCATTTCTACAGATGACTGGCAATATGAGAGGCCAAGCTACCAGTATTTCCTGGGAGACGTCATCAATGTTGAGGCTGTCGTCAAGCAGTACTTCCACGTGCCCCTCCGTGTTTTTGTGGACCACTGCGTAGCTACTCTTGCACCTGACACATCCTCCAGCCCCAGATATGCCTTCATTGACAACCATGGGTAAGTTAGTATGATGCGTCGCTTCTGTGCAGTGAGAACAGATTATAACACGTTCTTTTTTGCTTTTTCCGCATGCAGGTGCATGCTCGATGGCAGGATCACCGGCTCTGAATCTAAGTTCATGGCTCGCGGTGCAGATAACAAGCTTCAGTTCCAGTTGGAGGCCTTCAGGTTCCAGGGCGCTGAAAGTGGACTGGTAAGCATCTCCAAGACCGATTTTGATATTTTCTGTTGTACATCAAATGCATCAAATAATACATGTGATAAACCCCAAAACCCTTTATCATCCCAACAGCTGTACATAACCTGCCACTTGAAAGCAACATCTATATCCTATGCCTATGACGGTGCACATAGAGCTTGTTCCTACATCAATGGGTGAGTCTGCATTCGTGCATATGTGAGAAAAAGGGTGTTTGGAAGATAGACACAGTTATTTACTGCTTGCGTCTCTCTTCCACCCTAGGTGGAGGGAGGCCAGTGGAGCTGATACAGCTTGTGGCAGCTGTGAAACTTCTGGATTGGGACCTGTACCTAACCTCGCATATCCTGGAGTCGTCAGCAGCGGCAGCAGCATCGGCATCGGCAGCGGCAGCGGCATCGGCATCGGCACCGCAACCGGCATCGGCAGCGGCGGCAGCGGCAGCAGCGGCGGCGGCGGCGGCATCGGCAACACCGCCGGCAAGGGCCGCATCGGCGGCCAATCTCCGTTTAATCCTTCAAGGAAGATGCGTGACGTGAAACAAGAGTGTATGTCAATAAAAATGAATTGTCTCAAAAGATTATATGAGGACGGTTCAACAGTCAAGATGTGTTTACACCATTGTTGATATAATTTTACTCACATCATGATAACTTACTTACTAACTCCCTGTGTACTTGCATGTGTTGTGAGGCAAAACTGTGACACATGTCTTTTGTCTTTCTTTCTAGATGTCGAATGGGAAGGTGAGGTCACCCTGGGTCCCATCCCCATTATGGAGAAGGAATAATAACTCAATTCCCTGTCATGGCTCTAGCCATCGCAACACACAGTCTCATTGGTTCATAACTGTCTGTATGTTATTCACTTGCTTCTTGTTAATAGTGCAACTGAAACAAATAAAGTAACTACATTTACTCTATTAAATGTAATCAATATTTGACAAATCAAAAACATAATAAAAGTGTAAGAACCAGAAGAAGGTGAAAGTGTAATTTGCTTTACATTGCCCTTTTTTTAATGCTCAGTATTGGGCTACATATGGACCTCGTTTGCTCATAGACTGTAAATCCTTTTCCATTTGATGGAAATAAAAATGCAATTGTTGGAGAGGCTTGTTTCATTCATTGGATAGAATCATCGCAGAAAAGGCAAACTTTTCGCTTTTTCATTTTAAGCTGGACACCGACCGTACAGAAAATAACTACAGGAATAAAATTATTGCTGATTTCTTATTAGTAAACATCATAAAGTTAACAACCGGCCGTACACATATACCCTAGTTATAATAACAATAACGAACAGTAATAGATCATTAATTAAATAAGACACACATGGATCAAATGTACAATAATTATCACCACGATCACATCTTGTTTGCCAGTAAGAGGTTCTTTCTCTGTACTGATTATGTGGCTATTGGACATGGCGTGAACTTTACTCCCCATTTCGCCACATATTTCTCAGTCCTGTCCTTGGTTCGTCTCTGTCGGTTGGATAAGTTAACACATGACAACAATACAAATGCACTTGTTCCTTTAAAAGCCTATCAGCTCTTTATTGAGTGAGTGAACATTTACCGCCCCCACGTGGCAGTGATAGTAAACTGCACCTTAGCAATATACAATACACCTTCAGCACCGCAGGCAGTGAACAGCTCCACACTGCGCCTGCGCATGTATACAGCATGACACCTCTTAAGATCTGAGGTGTGATTCAGTGATTGCGTGTTCATTTACAATCTGTGGCAACTTTGTTTGTAATCTTTTTTTCCGCCTGAGAAATTCAACAGATCTTCGTTTAAATGTGTGTAAATCCTGCCTTTGCCTTTCGGTTGTTTGCTTCTCGTTCATTCTCTGTTGCTCAGTGCTCTCCTGCTAGCGGCACCTTTTCGTTCCTGTCTTTTTGCCCTTTTGTTGATGGACAACAGGATCAAGTTGACTGACATAAAACAGGATGTGGTCCAGATAAACAAAAGACATCCATTCTAACGCAGGGGCGTGGGGAGTAATATCAAAACGAATGTCTTAAGGGGAACTCCTTCATCCCAAACTTCACGTTGTGTTGGTTCGCTCTGTCTGCTCTTTAATGTCATCATACACACTTTGTTTTCTACGCCACTGTTTGCTGCTTCCTGCTGCATCCACTCAGGACGGCCTGCTCACACGGTAACGGCACTGACGTTATACCGTTATTGCTCCACACCCCTCCTCCTCCTCCTCCTCCCCCTCCCCATCCTCCCCATCCTCCTCTGTCTTTGGCTGTCTCCGCACTGCTGGCCCGGATCCGTCGTGTGTCACAGGCAGCAGCAGCCGCTCGCCAGAGGGAAAAAACGCGGACTGCGCTCGCACACTGCGCGCTGAACGCTCCGCGCGGTCGTATCGTGGAGGGGACGCCGGATTGCGCTTGAATTTCTGTCTCCGAAGATCCTTTCTGCCTTGCCTCCCCCCCCACCCCGTCCTCCCCCTTATAGCCCGCTTGTGTGGATGGTCGACTGCAGATTTGATGGTGCTGAGCAGGCTCGTCTGATTGAAGGCTTGCGGCCAGGGGGGACATCTGGGGCCGCGGAGAGACTAACGGCCGCGTCTGTGTCCTCTGCCCTGCGATTGTGAATGGACTGCGCTCCCTCCCGTGATTTTCTGCAGTCGCTGTGAGTCATTTGTGGAAGAAGATGGCGGACAGGGCTGAGATGTTTTCCCTATCCACTTTCCATTCCCTTTCTCCCCCCGGTTGCAGGTAAGAGCTTAATACGCGTAGAGCGACAGTGGAGGGATGATGGGTGGTGGGAGGGGGGGGGGGGGGGGGTGATGCGCACGGTTGATGGATGGACGCACACACACAAAGATAAACATGTCCATCCGTTTTGTTTTGGTGACTGCAATAATCGGCTCCCACACTGATAGGTATTTTGAATACGCTTGCAGGCCTGCTGCTGCCTCCCTGCACCCCGATAGCTGCTGATCAGCCAACGGTTGTGTGTGTTTGGGAGCTGCACATTCATTCCTTACAAATAAGACGTGTCTTTTCTCTTCTTTTTTTTTTCTCTCTCTTAAAGACAACTTTTATCATCCCCGTGTGAATTGGGGGAGACGAGTAAATGGTAAAGATGACAAATGATGGATCTTAGGCTGTGGCGACAGGCAGCCGCCTTGCGCATTCTCTGTGTGAGGCCCACGCCCTGTTGAGTCCAACCAGACCACAAGGGCATGTTGCCGAACAATGATGTACGGAAGTGCTGCTCGTATAGTCTCTCAAACGCATCTAACGTGACCTCCGCGAGGTGCAAGAGGACAAATGTGCTCGTGTTTTCATCTGTGAATGGGATTCTCCTGGCTGTACCAGAGGTCCATAATAATGAGTGCATATCCACTCCAAGGTTGTCTATTTTAGGTAAGATGTGGAGCATTGCAACACGTTGGTGCGATTTGGATGGAACTGTGTAAAGGCTGCTGTAATAGACCAGATCAGGAATGTGTTGCAGAAACATTTGATTGTATTTCTAATCTGAATAATCATATGTCTAGGTTAGTGCCGGTGGAAGGCCTTCCTCTCTGTTACTGAAATCCTCATTTGCTGCTTCACAACAAAAAACAATTCATTTGTAATTGTCTTGCTACACTTTATTGTGACAGTCATTTTCCGAACTCGTCCCCACGAGTGGCACAAAGAGGAGAAGTCGAGCAAATGATGTTGCTCAGAGCACCAGGAAGCTCAAATACAGCACACTTACTGCAGTAATTCTGCTACAGCATATCATTGTGCCTGTCTGCCTCCATATGTCCAATGTCCTCACAGAATGCAATCACATTAGCTAGCCTGGTCCCGAAGGACTCTATATCCACAACGTGCACTCATGTGGGGGATTTAGTTCCATACTGTAGCTTCGTCTCATGGACAGATGATATCAGATCAATAGACCTGGTGTTCTGCATGACTACCAGTGACCTTACTTCAGAGCACAGAGCCAAACATCAATATTTAAATGTGCAGCATTGGCAAACGGCTGGAGCAAGCACATCTTTATTTATCTCTCGTTTATCAAAGGGATTATGGGAACAACTCTTGTCTCTTTGCAGTCTTTTGAGCCTTTTGTATTCTATCGCTGACTCCAAATCTGCCCGTTTCTGTTTGCTTGTCAAAAATAAAGCATCACTCTTTTAACTGCATGAAACAACCAAAAGTGTCGTTGTTTACAATTAAGTATAGTCGTTTATTCTGGTTCAACTCATCCATATCAGCTTGTGAAGTACCAATAATTCACTTTGATGAAATATTAGTATTCAGAACATGATGTAGAGTGCATTGGTCATGTGATAATGTGTGTGTTTTCCTTTCAGTATGTGTGTGTGTGTTGTTGTGTCTGAGTGATGCGTGGATGAAACCACCGCTGGTGTGATGGTGTGGTACAGTAATCTGTTTTACGTAACCCCTAACTCTGTTTCCAATGGGCGACATAATCCGTAAGGGAGCCCGTCTTTCTCTCCTGAGCTCCAGAAATGTATGACAGACTAGGATTTCTCCTGCACCGAGGGATCACTCTCTCCACTGGAAATACAAACATTTAAGGATCAACCCGTGTAAAAATAATGTTTTTCAATTCAAGCAACATTTCCTATAGTTCAGAGAATATGTGAGTGAGTATTTCCCTTCCAATATAAAGCAAGAGACACAAGCATTCCTTTAATCTACTGCTAAGAGAATAGAGGAGAGAAGTCAACATCCAAATGGTGCTCAGGTGTGCCGAATGATGAATCCCACCTGATCATAACATTGGAGGTGTGTTCCTGATTTTTTTATTATGAGCATAAGTAATGTCCCCTAAACTGTACACAAAAAAAGGCTACTAGAAGAAGAAGAACCTCAGCAGTACAGACATTCTGGTTTTGGTTCTGTCACTACTTGTGTTTTATAGATATTAAGTTATTTCTTAGCCTGTATTTATTCAACTTAACCATATATGATGAGTCAATTAACCAATTCATTGACATCAATCAAACAAAACAAAGACATGTGAAGGACATTTTTCTCTTCTTGTTGCGTAACTAATGAATGAATCTGCAGATTGCTGTAATCGTGAGGAAAATAATCTTTAGTTGCAGTGATCTGAAAAGTTTAAGATTGGATATAATAATAGTTGTTTCCCATCACACTACAGTGGTATTTATAAAACTGGACGTTTCCCCCTCCATCCCTCTCCCTGCCAATCTCACATGTTTAGCAGTCGATGTTCCACTTTTGCCTTCACTCTGAAGGCTGTTTCAGGAGGGTTATGGTTACCATGGGCTAAGAAGCTTAAATCCAATACATTCATTCATTTTAGCTTAAGCCCCCCTGCTGTCTTTCCATCTCTCTTTATATTTTTGTATTCCATCTCTCTCTCTCTGTGTACAACCGACACTTGCCATGTGTTCGCGTGTCAATCTGTGCAGCTGCTGTTGCCATAGCTTTGTTCTTCCGATTCAACAATCACTATACGAGTCATATCTACGCCGTCCACCAGATTTTGTTTTCCATCAACACGAAACCTGTGAATGTTTCCCGTCTATCAGAGGCATTTCTTTTTACATGCGATTGGCTCCATTAATCCGAGTCCAGCCGAATGGACATGAAGTCATCGGCTATGAAGCAAACGTCTGCCTTTGGTTCAAAGATAGCGTAATCGTCGGGTTTGGATCTGACACAGACAACAGAGAGCTCCCCATTAGGTTAAATGTATGACTCATGCACGCGTGTGTGTGTGTGTGTGTGTGTGTGTGTGTGAGAGTGTGTGTGTGTCTCTACTCTACGAAAGAGCTGGGAAATTGATCTTGTTAATGAGTCAGTAGCAACCGCATCCAAGATGGCTTTTACAGATGATGACGTTAGTGGGAAGCAGGTGTTGATTCTTGAAAGGCAGCTTAATTACAGCTGACACCGCTGTATTCTTTATATATTGTGTATATTGTTATATTGAGTGTCTTCCTCCATTTCTTACTTAACATTACCTAGCTGTGCAACCAATGGTGATTTTCCTATTTTAGAAAAGTGAAAATGTCACTCATTTGTGTCTCATGTAAGCCGATGCCAAGGAAAAACAGCCAATTCTCACATATCAGAAACTCAAACGATCAAAAGTTGGGCTTTATTGTTCGAAAAAACGACTTAACTGCTCATTTGAATAAACAAACTGTAAAGTGTTCAGAAGAACTCTTAATAAAACATCCATACAATTAAAAGTAAAAGGCAGCTTAAACCAGCGAGAGTGTTGAGCTAATATTTTCAGACAGGAAAGGACGTGTCAGCATGCAGTCAGGGTATATTCGGAATCGGACGAGCAAAGATGACAGTGTGCTGGTTTGACTATTTCTGGTCCCGACGTGACAGTATCAGAGATGGCTGAGAATAACCGCTGCTACAGATGTGGGCTGGTTTGTTTGAGGGCGGGGGAGGAAATGACAAGAGGGAGCCTGAACACACACAGAGGTGGCAGCAAAGCAGTGCCAGTGAATCTGGGTGTGCCATTGCAGCAACATGACCGGCACCAGTGAATGGTAATTTTATGCTGACATGGTTCTCCTGTGGTGGGAGTCTGATTTGGCTCAGAATATCACCGTGATGATGTGATGCCTTTTTTTTTATGAAAGTATAAGAGTGCCGTGATCCAGAGTATGAGTGGTACACCTCAGCTGTAAATCCTGATTATGCAGAATGATCACAAACAGACCTGGGCTCAATGTCTGCAAGCGGTGAAACGACCAAGCAAGTGTGTGTATGTTGCATATGAGGCGTACCTGTGTGTTAGTGTGTTTCAGGTCGGCACCGAGGCCTTCACTCTGGGCATCATTCTGCAGCTTTTCTCATGACACACATTCCGAGGTCTTGCAGTTGAGGGGAAATGGGGCCACACTCTGTTGCGACGTGCATTGCAGAGCTACAGGAAAACTCCAACACGAAGATGAGCACACAAACAAAATGGAGCCTGGAAACACAGCAGAATAGAGGGCAATGGGGGAGACCAGGAAAGGGATAAGAGAAAAGGCAAATGTCGGACAATAAATAAAGGCCGTTTCATCCATTTAGATTACCTTAAGTGGTGTGTTGCCGCGCAGATAGTGGTTAGTCAGTGTTTCTTTGTAATTTGGCTGAACTGAACATTTGTAAATCATCATCACATCCGTTTTGGGACGTTATTAGTTTTAAAAAAAGAGACCTTCAAAAACAGCATTAGAATCCTTTACAGCAGTGTTCCCAAAACTTTCTTTTTAAAAATGAAAAACAACTTTCACATCACTTTATATTATCTAGAATAACTAAACTGGACATTTAGAAGAGATTTGATAAATCACGACTTGGTTTTATGCATGTTTTATTGAAAACATACTGTATACACATGTTGTAAATTAAACCCAATAAATGCATTTAGGCTAGTCTTTCATATGACTTATATATGTTATAAGTAGACCACAATAATCGGGTACCTTACAAACATTCAGGTTCCCCCAAATATATTTGACGACCCAGATAAACCCTCCTGCGTCCCACCTGCGGGTCCCGACCCACGCTTTGGGAATCGTGTCATCATGAAAAATTGGTTTGTGCCATGATGACCAGTGCATTTACCCTTTGGATTCAACACCCTCTGTTTCTCCATCACTCTCCAAGCCTTCATCCAGGAACAGAACACGGGACTTTGCTCCACTACTGGTGGTCCGCCTTGGATACAGCTGCACCAATGTGGTGTTCCTGCTTTGTGAATCACACACCCACATACACACATCTACACGTACAAACACGGCTTCCCCGAAGGCTTGGGTGGCTGACGGGCTTCGTAATGACCTCATTTCTCCAGGTGGTTAAAACAGATAGGAAATGAGTTTTTGGAAATCTACGTTTAGTTTTGAATGGCTGTGATGCTCTTAGTCATAAACCTACAAACCAGGATTTACACCATTTTCATGCTGTTGTGAATATAAATTAATAATGTGTTGTCGAGCACGAGTAGTGACGCTGAAATGGCACCAGTGTCATATGGCGAATGAATAAAAATGAGAACAATGATGTCAAAAATGTCATTCCCCATAATGTTGCAAATCATATCACAATTGCAATATCAGGCAAAAATAAAATTGTTTTATGTCATTATGAGTCCAGCGATGTTTGGACATTTTTAAAAACTTTTAGTTGTGGGACACACATAAGCTCAAGGATAATTATAAAGGGGAAACCCCCTTTGATGACCCTCGGACCAGGAACTGTGCTGTCAAGATACTAAATGCTCAATTTGAAAAAATAAGGATAAAAACAATTGTAGTGAGCTTTTTAATCTTTATTCTGCTCGAGAATTAGGCATCACAAATTCAACTAAATCTCTACATACCAATTTGAAGATGTACAATAAAATACATGTAGAAGAATATTATATAACATCACATCCCAGAGCAGATTTCTGAGATGAATTAAAGCCTCTTGGCAGCGACAGATTCAATCATAATTATCTGATCCGGTTTGGTTAGGTTACACTGATCACACTTAGGCAGCTGTAGCAAAGCCCACGCGGTTGTTGGTGCGGTCGTAGACGGAGTAGTACTCTCTGAGGAACACGTCTCCAAAGATCCACAGGGGCCGGCCGTCACGAGAGGGCAGGTAGGTGGGGGCGATGTTCACGGAGCAGAACTGGTATCCATTCTGGTAGAGCTGCAGGTGGAGACAGGAGATGTTCATAGCATTGCTCTCACGGCAACAAATTAAAAAAAACATGGCGTGCACATGAGGGGACGCACAGAAATCCATGCTTATGCATGCATGTAGTAACTTACCTGTTTGATGTAAGCGGAAGGAGGGAGGGGGAAAGTAACGCCGCTGATAACGAAGCTGAGAGTTGGCAGGTTGTTGATCTGGCTGCAGTCCACCATGTACTGGAGATCAAGACCACAAAGAGATTGAAACAAACTGCCCTGTTTCATTACATTCCTGCTTGTCGACTTTTGTTTCATCCCCTGACCTCCACGGCTCAGAATGACATCTAAAGGGTGCAGCCTACAGACAGAGCCTGATCTTTATGAGGAATAATACTGGTGACGTCCAGCTGCTTCAGTGTGAGAGAGTGTCCATTTGTCTTACCATTCCATACTGGCTCTGTCGAGCTCCGATGGCCTGCATGATATAACCCAGAAGTTGGCTGGGGGCTGTCAGCGTGGAGGTTCCAGTGTCCACGATGGACTGGCAGCCCTGAGAGCACCAGCCGGTCTCTCTGCCGTTGATCTGGAATCTGTAAGGCCCCACACATGCCACAAGTTGTTTTTTTCTTTTCTTGCAATCATATTAAACCGTTAATACTTGAGTAAGCAGAAGATTATTTGACGTTTCATGTTGATAAAATGCTAAAAAGCACAGACCCATCGACGCCAATCTGCCAGTAGGACTCTGAGGTGACGGGGGTCCACTGGATCTGGCCCTGGTACATGGAGTTGTCCACTCCTCCGAAAGAGAGCACACTACCCTGCTGTTCTCCCCTAAACCAGATGACAAACCAAAACATGTCTGCAAGTTCTCCATTGGGATATACAGTCAAATCTGAGGCAGTATGTCCAATATGCTGCATGTTTCATAGTACGTATTAAGAATCTTGTGTATACCTCGACAGGTAGAAAGCAAATATGTTGGCACCCAGCAGGTTTTGACTGATCATGTTGTCGAAGACGGGGGTCTCTCCTCCAGCTGAGATGCTTGGGTAGGACAGGCCGAGGATGCCGTCAAACTTGGCCACCACAAAGTTCTGACCAGGCTCGTTTGTGCTCAGACCGATCTCCTGGTTATTGATCACAATGCCGCCAACCTATGGGTCCGAAAACAACCAATACCATCAACTCTTGATAGAGACTGCTGTGTTCTTTGTGTATTGACGCATTCTCTGGTCACACCTAGTGTGTGTTTGGTGGGTTTGACTCACAGAGACAGTGTCGTATCCAAAGATACCATAGAGGCTTCCAGCTCCGTAGGGCAGGTAGAAGGACTGTCCGTTACGAGAGTAGGTAGAGGACTGCTGGGGGTTGAACTTTGTGTGTGCGTCTGTGAATGGGCATAGATCAGGATTATCTTTGGAGCAACTTCCACAAACATGTCATGCCTTGCAGAGCTTTCTGACATACTGATAACACACTTGATTATCGAAATCCTGAGCTGGGTTTTCATTTTAACCCACTAAGAGTTGCAAATGTTTCCCCAAAGACCGAAAAATGCTTTGTGGCATGCCTGTAATTACACCAGAACTCTAAATCCCATGTTTGTATATAATCTATGATGACTAGCTCTGCACACTTGGCCTATATCAGCTTTAAGTCCACTAGAGAAGTTCTTAACATGCAAATATGTTGTGAAGCGTGTGACAGATGAGGGGTTTTCTAGTGTAGGAGCCGGTTGGTTTGTACTCACTGCAGGCCTGAGTGTTACAGTAGATGGAGTCCACCCACAGGTTGGCAGAGCCAGTGTCAAACAGCACCTGGAAGGACTGGGGGGGTGTTCCAATACTGATGGCGCCGTAGTAGGTGGTCTGGAGAACACATTGGTTCGAGGTAAAGAAAGAGAGGAACGAAAATATCAGAAAATACAAAGCCATCAGTCAGTTAATGCTTTCATCACAATGCAGTGTACAGTGTGACCTATGATTTCTTACATCGGCGTAGTTATTGATGTACATGTTGGCAGAGCTGGCAAGCTCCTGATACTTGAGAGCCGGATCCTGGTAAGGCAGCTCGATCCCTTTCTCTCTCAGGGCCTCTCGCATGGACTTGTGCTTCCGCAGAGGGATCCTGAAGAAGGAGGAAGCAAAAACACAATTCATACCCCATCGTGAAACAGGCACAGAATGGCAAAAATGCCAAGAGACATCTTCCTTACTTGACGATTCCCTCCGCGAGCACCACACACACCAAAAGGGCAACGAGACACTTCATGATCCCTCCTGTACTCACAGCACTGCTGGATGGGTACAACTCTGCTTGGATCGGGACTGGCTTTATATACACATGTTTGGACCCCATATCAGCCAGTGTTATCAAAACGTCAGTCATATCACCTCAGGCAGGGTGACCCTTAGAGCCTTTCTCTTAGAAGCTACATAAATCTAACAATAATATACACCAACACCTGTGATAGCCACACTCCACAAACACAGCCAAAGACCTTGTAATTGAACACAATAAGGCCATAATAGTATGTAATTTATTTGTGTATAGACATAGTGTTGACGTTGAATAATGTATCTAGCTATTTCAATTTTGCACTTTCAAGTATTTACTTAAGTTTTATTTGATGTACTATGATCGTATTATATACAACACTAAAAATCGAAGTCTAAAAAATATCTAAATCTAAAAATGACAAACGAAAGTAGTAGTTTAATATAATAAAGAAACTGATGTTAAGTACCGAGCTATGACTTTGAGTTTAGATTTGATTTAGTTTATTTGATTTTCCCCCCAAAATTTGTCAACATGCTGTTGGAAATCTCCGAGTTGCTACAATTGTATCCATTAAGATAATACATATCAACAGCAAGGTCAAGCTTAATAGTTTGCTTAGAACTGTGATTTTCCACAAATGGAAAATAAATGGGTTTTATCAAGACTTCGGTATCAGTAGCAGCTTAACCAAACAGTTTTATCGAAAACATTCGTGCCATTCAGCTAATCATAACTTTTATTATGGTTAAATACCTTTTTTTTCCTTTGATAAGCTTAAGGACATGCGGTTGAAATGAAGTGTTCATGCAGATGAATGGATCTTATTAACTATAGTAATGGACAGACAACGTTTGATACATACATCTATGATCAGCTTGGTATTTCCCTGTATTTTGTGCAGCACCTTGGACATGAAAGCAGACCAGCAGGACTCTGATTACACTGACTGTTTCATGACCCCCCCTTGTTATACTTTCGGATGCATCAGCACGTCCTCATTTTCTCCATGGCACCGATGACATTGTGTAGACAGGACCCTATATGATTGTGTGATGTAATCCCGCATCCATACATAGATACGGAGCGTCCTTTTCTCTGTAGCAAAGCTGCAATGCAGCATTTCCTCCGACACATAGCAGGCAAACTGCTGTCGAACTGAGAGCCTGCTGAGACTAATGGGGCAAAGATGAGATGGAGACTAATCAAGAAAACGTGCACAACCTCACAGCTCATTAAAGTGACATATACACTTCCCTGCTGTTGGGTGCTGAATTTCAGAAACTCTGGTGTTCGAGACAACTGCCAGTAATTCACTATTTATAGCATTCACAGCTCAGATGATAAACTTAAGCCAACTTTTTTTTCAATATATATAATTGCAGCACTTTGTTGCTGTTGTCATGTGTCACACCTTGTTAGTGTGGGTTCTAAAGGGAGAGACGATCGAGGATGGGTGTGTGGCGGCCCAGTAGACAGTGACAGAGCTACGGCAGGTCTCAGTGTGGGGGCATAACTCAATGAGAAATTCCCTGCAGCCATAAGAGTCCCTCACATTTGGTGAATCTACTTCCTGTCATGTGTTTCCAGGCCAGCCCATGACATCAGCCTGGAGGAGTTTGACGATGAAGATCTCTCTGAAATCACAGACGACTGTGGGATTGGACTCAACTACGACTCCGATCCGTATGAGAAGGTGGGTCCCTTCTTTCAAATTCAACCTTTCCTCCATTCTTCGTGCTTTGTCTCTCTCGCGTTATGTTAAAATGCAAACTGGACATTTTGTACAGCGCGCGTTTCACTGTTTGCGAGCTGTGGATATTGTAAATATCTGCCTCGCTCCTCTACAGTCGCTTTGGGTGAATTCTTATCATCTAGTTGCTCATTAATGCATCAGCCTGCAGTTAGCACAGGCAGAAAATGGCAAGTGACAGGAGAATGAGCTGACATATTTAAGGTGACAGAAAAAAACCGAGACTGAAGCTGTTTAGTGTTGAGAACTGCATATTTGCATATAGCTGTCTTATGTAAGCATCTCTGTCGCTCTGGATTTTTTTTTTATCAGCACTGCAGTCATCACAGTAATGAACGTAAGCCTCGGATGTCCATATTATAATACCAGGGACAAAATGAGGAACGTGGCTTTGATGAGTGAAGCATTCTCCTTGTGCTCTGATAATCACACAGATCATCGTCTTGCATCCTGGATCCGAGGCACGCCGCATCCATTCACTAAATTCCTCTGCATATCATAGAAATTCTAAGTGGGCCTTCCTATCATATTCAAGTGAATGTGTCATGACGTGTATGCAAATAATTGAGTCATTAGCTGTATCATCCCACATGTCCAAGCAGCTTTAATTACACAATTTCAAAGAACTATTATCAACTCATATCCTCTCTCTCTCTCTCTCTCCCTCTCTCTCTCTCTCTCTCTCTCTCTCTCTCTGTGGGATGTAAATGTTTTATGCTGGTGGCGTGGAGCCACAGCTGCAGCAGAGGGTGGGTGACCCAGTGCAGTTTGCTGCTATGCAGAGACAACCTCCCTCCCTCCCATGTGTCTTCCCTCCCTGCGATGCACAGCGCTGCTCAGAGAGACAGAGATCAGAACACTCTCTTTGCCCCTTAAAGCTTTGCTTCGTTTACCTTCTCCCGCTCTCCCTCTGTTTCTGCCGAGGTGACCGGGAATGGAGAATTAGCTCAGGGATGGTTGGTTCCGAGAGTTAAGCTCTGTGCTAGATATTATGCTTCCTCCACGTTAATCCGCCAACAAAACACATTAGAGATAGCGAGCAAAGCCCTTCTGCAACAAAGCTGCGTATGCGCAGCATGTGAGGAGACCTCCAGAGAAAGAGAGATTTTAAAGAGTCTCCTCTTGCCAGAGAGGTCATGCGGTGGTAAACCATGCACCAGCGGCCTCTTCGCCCTCCCTCCCACATGCACACAGCACATCAGACACACATCGGCAGGGGCCTTGACTGCTCACTTCACAAACAAGAAAGCACTGAGCAGAGATAGTGTCGGTCCATGTTACATTACATCATCGCCCAGAGGAAGTCATCTCGCTGACGTGGGATGGATGGGACACACACCCAGTTGCCTCTGAGTGTGTGTGCAGGGTGTTTCACATGGCATCAGTTGGGGGGAAGGGGGGTGGGGTGACACTGTCAGCTCATCAGCTGCAGCCGTCCCTCCCTTTTGCTCCGCACTCTGCTGATGTGGAGAGATGCTTCTAGTTTTTTTTATGATTCAGCCATATCTGGCAGGGTGTCTTTGATGTTTAGGAAGAACAGCCAAACTAAACAGTGAGATTATCCTCTGGCCCCAATCCCCAGCTCTGATTAATTCCAATTCGTTATGGGGTCCAGGTCTTAATCTGCATAACCCCTTTAGATCGGTACTTAACCTTTGTGACCGGAGCACACACGCATAGATGCGAACAAACACACACACACACACGATTTTTATTCTGTCATCTGGAGCTGAAGCAATTAAAGATCACTCACATGGATTTGTTATCAATGTCTGATATAATATCTCTGAGTAAATGGTAATTGCTGGCCAAATGTCAGTAAGCTATAGCATTTCTGGCTTAGCCTGTCCTTTCCTACTCTCCGTGATGTCAGAGGGGATTTGGTTTGACAGTGTGTTTTCAACCATGTGGTATGTTTGTTTTCCCTGACCTTTACATTTTTTTTAAACCTAGCCTATCAACATAACAAGCAGAGAGACCACACTCTTTCACGCACACACACACACACACACACACACACACACACACCCTGCTGCTTTCTGCCGCGTCCCATCTCTGATTCTCCACTTCCTCTCTCTCCATCTACATCCGTCTCTCCAGAGCTCTGATTGAACACCATGACTGCATGCATAATTCAGCTTGCGACAGAGCAATGGTGTCTGTGTCTCGGCTGTGTTGTCGGTTTGAAAATGGGGAAATTGAGAGACACACTGATAGATGTAGGTCATCACTCAATAGGTGGTCTCCATTAAAGGGAGGCTAATCAACATCTGTCATACACTCCTGCATTAAATTTCACACAGATTACGAGCCACATCAAATGGGCCATAAGTGTCCCGTGCATCTACACACAGACGCAATTTATACTTAAAAAAAGAAATGTAAGAGATACATTTGCAGTGATAATGATTATGGACCTTACCTCCATTTCCCCATTATTTTTAACAGCACTACCAAAGTGATTCTAATGGTTTTGCAGGTGTGTCTGGAGCCAACCATGCAAAAGACCCACTCCAAGAATCCAACACCAAACAACATGAGCTCAGCCAACACATAACTCACACTCATCTCTTAGTGATTGGGCAGCATTGCAATCACAGTCAGTCAACGGTTGTATATCTGTCTCTGCGGGGATGTTCTGGACCGGTTTGTTAGATCTCACAGTGGAAGACCACTTCATTCTGAGCCTTCATTTTTTTTCCCCTCCTGAGATTTACGAGTCCCTGGCGTCCACTTCATTCAGCAAAGCGTCAGGTCATTTTGTTTCTCTCATTTCTTTTCCTGTCAGCTGGTCGACCTAGTAAGCAAGACGGCCCTTCAGTTCAACCCCGAAGTCCCTCCTCCCCTCTGCTGAGGACAGTGCTGCGTAGTGGAGCAGAGGCAGGAAGTAGTATAGAATTACCTGCTCTGCCTTCATCTTTTTTTTTTGTTACAGTGATATCTCATTGCCAGCTGTTCAGCATCCTGAGACACTGACCTATTGAGCTGCTGTTGAAGAGCATGTTGATGTGTGTATGTGACTGTAGAGCTGTATATTTTCTATGTTTGGGAAAGTGTACGACACGAGGAATAGCATTTTAAATTTAGACCAATATCATCACCCAGTGCTTCTCTGACAGAAGGCTGATTCGCAGCAGCAGGATCTGCTGCTGCTGCTGCTGCTGTGACAGAGGAGGGCAGTCACAGGGCTGGATGGGATGTCCTTGGGAACTGGAGACCATGAGGATTCATTCTCACCAGCACACAACTCTTATTTATGGGTCTCTCCTGTTCTTTAAGTCCGCCTGCCGTCTGTCAGGTGGCCGCGGCTGACAACGTCTCCTGCCAGCGCAGATTATTCTCCCTGGCATTTTCACAACCTCGCTGATGGATCCCTGGATTTTTACGCTGTCATAGACTTATAGGTCACATATCCCCGGTGATGGATTATAATAGGTCAGCGTGAGGAAAGAGCATTGTGAATCTTGGCGGGAGATTGTGAAGCCAGAATGCATATAATGATCGACTGAAACTCACACAGATTCCTTTTAAAAAAGCATCTTAACCGCTAAATCTAAAAATCTAACTATAGTCACGTCTTTTCTCCCGGTAATAGACTGAGTGTTGATTTCTGTTGCTGTGGCCTAAAGTAGATTCACCAGGCGTCAGCAGAATGTTGGATGGGCAAGAGGATGAGCTTTGATTCCTCCATCAAAGAGAGAGATAGAGGAACTGCTGTGCTGTTCAAAAACAGGACAAATCAATCATTGTGTTTGCATCGTCAATTTCAAATTAAGGGAAGAGATTATCAGAAAACAAATAAGCAGTTTTTATTCATGTTAAGAGAGAGCAGACTGGGGGTCCCTCCACCGTGTCACTACAAGCCTCGGGGTCCTTGGCCTGAAAAACGTCAAAGACCTCTGGGCTACGCCTTGTATCTGGCAAACATAATCGATCACACCACTACGTGTGTGTGTGTGTGTGTGTGTGTGTGTGTGTGTGTGTGTGTGTGTGTGTGTGTGTGTGTTAAAACTCAAAATAATTTAGTGTACTGCTTTCCGGTAAACAGGCTGAAACCTGAGAGACTTGTGATTGATCCACTCTCGTCTCATTGCCCCTCCCATGTGTTTTGTTTGTCTTAGTCTCTCTCTCTCTCTCTCTCTCTCTCTCTCTCTCTCTCTCTCTCTCTCTCTCTCTCTCTCTCTCTCTCTCTCACAGACACACACACACACACACACACACACACACACACACACACACACTATCTTTCCCACCTTTCTCTTCTGAACAGTCCATCCCCAAGATTGCGCCATCGTACTGTTCTCTGCAGAGAGCCTCTGTATTTAGTGACTTAATTGGTTCAACCTTTTCACCTCCATCTTTTCACAGGGAGGTGGTAACACTGCTCATGCTGTATGCTGCACTGACTTTCTCTGTCTTATGTGCACACACACACACACACACACACACACACACACACACACACACACACACACACACACACACACACACGCATAAATGTGTCAGAGGCACTAACATTCACAGAAGGGCAAAGGCTGCAGGCAAAACGTATCAGCAAAATGAACTGAGGCTGTTTATGAGTTGCCCACTACAGTGTTTTTATGTGTGTTTCATGAATGCCCTCTGTGTAATCAAAGAACATTGTACTGCTCGTTGTCCGTCTGCGATCTCCTTGTTCTATTCTTCTCTCAGGCGGGCCTGTCCTTGGCAATGCTTTTAAATTAAAAGGGAAGTAATATGTAGTGGATGGAAGGGAGCATCTTTTTTTTCCTTTGTGTTGGCTCACTCCATAACACATTCTCCTCTGCTGTCAGAACAATAGATGCTTTAATTCGTCTGCAAACATAGAACAGCCTTTGTTTTATCCTCTGTACCTCCTTATAAATCTCTTTCTCCCCCTTTCTGTTCCCGCCTCAGGACTCCCTCATTCTGGAGAAGAGCGACCTGCACCACCCGGTCTGCTCCTTCCAGGATGACTTCCAAGAGTTTGAGATGATTGACGATGAAGACGATGAGGAGGAAGAGGAAGAGGAGGACGATGAAGATGCACCCCCGTCCCCCTCTGCCTCCCCGCCTCTCTCTCCTACCCTCGGCACTCTAAAGAGCAGACCCACCACACTGAACCTCACCACTGCTGTGTCACAGGTAAGCAGCCTGGAACTCCGGTCCTAAACACACAAAAAAACACAGATCTGTTACAACTTTGTTGAATATCTCCTTCTTTCTCTCTCATTAGGATTCACTGAACAACAACAGCAGTCTGTCCCCAAAGAAAGGAAGCTGGCAAGATTCTTTACGCAAGACCTCACAGGGTAAATGCATGATTCATGATGCATAATGGATATGACACCTCATCAAAAAATGCTCCTTATCGTCCTGGTGAGATGTTGGTGAATCTTTGGAGCGGTCTGCAATTCATTCAAATTAATTGCATTATGCAGTTTGGTAGTATGGAAGACACACACACACACACACGACCGATATTACTGATATTATAACTTGCCAACAATCAATCCACATTATATTAATCTTTAAAGTTTCTTGATTCGTTGAAGTTTTGGATTTGTGAAAGGATTTGCCAAGATGGGCAGGTTTATCGTATCGTTATAAATGGATCCTTTACACGTCAGAGGCATTACATCGAGACATTTATTTCTTCTCTACTTCCAGGTCGTCTGTCTCCAACCCATTCATGTCTGGAGGACGGTAGCCATGTGACAGGCCAGTGCCCAGCCTCTCCGGTTTCCCAGGCACCAGGGTCTCAGAGCAAAGGTACTCCACCAAAACAGGCAGGGGAGGGTGGGAACCCCCAATCCCCTCACAGGCCCCTCCTCTGCGACATGGAGGGCAACAGGCGGGAGAGGCCCGAATACGGTAACAAAAAGGCCAGCCCGGCAAGCTTAGAGCTCATTCCTACATCATCAGTGTTGTGTAGTGCCGTGATGTGAACTGAAGTGATGTGATGTGAAACTTGACTTGTTTAGTAGTGTATATATCCAACAAAACACTGTCATGTGGATATTTACGAACCCATTTGCGATACTGAGGGAAACAAATGACTTCTACTGAAAAAGAGCCGTCCTCTTTTTCTTTACTGATTATGACAAGAAAAAGGTCTCAGTATTCTTTATGCTCATTCTTTTTGTCTTTATTATTTAATTGCCCCAATTATCAACTTTCTCCTTTTGCCTAAACTTCATTATCCTCTATGTCAACCTGTGTTTTCATTCTATCATGGCCTTTCTTGTTTCTCCACACCTTTTTTTAATCCAGGCTCATTTGGTCAACACAAGTCCCACCCTTGCTCTGGTGATGTCACTGAGCCAAAGGCAGACCCTCCAATCCAGACAACCAGAGTACCTTCCGTAGACGAACACTCCCAGTGTTCGGACACAGAGGTGGACCACGACCTCAACAGTGACCACAACCACAAACACTCAAACCGCCGCGCCACCGACACTTACACGATCACCAGTGAGTCAGGCGTGGAGCCGGAGAATGACCTTGACCCCGATGGAACCAGTCGCTGCTTGTCATCCACTGCACCCATGGGAGCCAACGACGGTGCCGATACACCCTTGTCTGATGAGGAGCTGGAGAAGGACTTTGAGGTGGAGTTCATGTGTAAGGAGACCTACGACATGGTGTGTAAGGAGAACCGGTCGGCATATGTGGAATTCCCCTCCATTGAACCCGCCTCCTTCTCCAGCTACGTGTCCTCCAGCCGCTCAGATGCTCTCCATTCCAGCAGTTCAGATGCAGCCGTTTCTGCCATGGAGGCAGCAGCGAACGACTCCACCTCGCCATCCTCAGACCCAGGCATAGCAGACATGAACCAGCAGGGTTACATGACTTCGGACCAGGACAAGGACCTCAGCTCACCTGGCTCTGACTCTGACATCGAAGGGGAGCTGGAAGCAGCATTTACCTGCGGTGGTCCCGTGGTCTCCAACATGATCTCATCCATCTCAGAGACAGAGCTGGACCTGACCAGTGATGAGAGCAGCAGTGGACGCTCGTCTCATCTCACCAATTCCATTGAGGAGGCAAGCTCGCCTACATCAGACCAGGAATTGGACCTGGATACAGAGTTAGAGCAGGATAGTGGCATTGTGGGACTAAAAGCTACTCTACTTCTGGGCCAACCTGACCCAATCAAAGAAGGGTCTACTCTTCCCTCCCCTTCGCCTCTACCGTCACCCACTATTGCTACGCCCTCCCCTGTTGACTCACCTATCTTACCCCCTGAGCCCTACGATGACGGTCAAGCTTTGATGGGGCTGCAGAATGTGGATGATGAGCTGTCCTTCGAGCACCAGGCTGACCCAGATGAGACTCTGCCTCCAGCCCAACAATGTGAAGACAGCCTGTCCAGACAGATGGTGCTGCAGATAGAACCAGACCACAGTCTAGAGAGCTTCAAACGCTCCTTCTACCTGCCAGTAGGACCCCGGTTAATGCCCAGTGCCGATGAATACGATGGAACAAGTGAGGGAGACTCCGAATCCGAAAGTGAAGACGATTTGAGCGAGAACTCGGACTCGCCGTGGCTGCTCAGCAACCTGGTCAACCGGATGATCTCAGAGGGATCCTACCCAATCAGCTGTCCCGAGGACTGCTTCAAGAGGAAGGTGTCTGTGTCCGACACCATCTCACCATCCTCAGACATCGGAGAGGGAGATGTTTTCAATGATGAGGACCAAGAGAAGAAATCAGAGATGGGGGGATCAGAGGACGAAGAGAAGGAAGACGAAGGGTACAGAAAGGAGCCGGGAGAGAGGTGGAAGGGTGTGGAGTCGTCAAAAGAAGGAACAGTGATAAGTCCACGTCTGTATGTGAACAACCCTACTGGTGACGCCATAAACCCTCTGATCTTGGAGCACTGTGCAAACAATGGGAGGGGAATCACAGATTGTAACTCCAAGTATCCCACTAAAGACTCTGAGAAGAACTTCACAGACAAACCATCCAAGAACGCCAGGAGACAGGAGGAAGATGAAGAGCCCAATAATGACTTGACGATGCTGGAGGGGAGGAGGGATCTGGACTCACCAAGCCTCAGTGAGAGTGTGGTCAGCGACAAGGACGAAGGGCGAGAGACTGAGCCCAGGCCAACGAGCCGTTCCTCAGCCTCTCTTGAGCGCATCACCGAGGTCAAACACAGCCTGACACTGGACATACCCACCTCCCAGACTAACCGCTGCTTCAGCCTCACCTATTCCACAGACAACGATGAAGAGGAGGATGACGGAGACTCGTACCCATTCCTGGGTGGCATGGGGAAGCAGTCCTACCGGGGTAGTGACTTAGAGCTCGACAGCTCACCACCCATTGATTCCAGTGTGCAAGACCATCCCTTATCTGACAATGACCTCCCACTGTGTGAGAAAGAAATGGCTCTGAGGCAGCAGAATGAAGATGATGGACTGGCCTATGACTCCATGAAGTACACGCTAGTGGTGGATGAGAATACTACGCTGGAGCTAGTCAGCCTCAGAAGGTATGCTCTGGCAATGAGTGAGTGGAAGCTGTGAATAAAATTGAAAACGTGTGTAACAATTCTCCTACTCGCAATAATATTATGTAGAATATCTTTAAAATGTTGTTATTGAACCCTATTCTCTGGTAAGGTGGGCCTTCCAGTAGTAAATGAAGCACTCTCATCTCGTCCTCTCAGGTGCACCTCGGTTCTCAGTGATGACAGTGAGCTGTCCACGCTATGTGACGAGGAGCCTTTGGAGACGGGAGAACGCGGCTATGGTTGCGATGATGATGAGGTGGGGCCAGAACTTCTCAGTTCCTCCGAGAACTCCTCCCCTGAGACCGACCTCCCGTTCTCCAAGAAGTTCCTCAATGTTTTCGTCAACAGCACCTCCCGCTCCTCCAGTAAGTTGGGCACACAGCGTCGCATCCTTTTGGAAAACTCTCAGATATATAGTGGCAATCAAAGATGTCAGAATTCTGGATAAAAGGAATAGTTGGAATTTTGTGATCTTCAAAGGTGCTGGTCGGTTTAAATCTTTATGCTAAACTAAACCAACCATCTCCTGGCTGTATTTTCACATCGGAAAATTAATGAAAGTGTATCTACATTTTGATTTAATTTCAGCCAATGTAAATTATATACACTACACATTATGCCCCTGCAGCATTATTGCTAAAATTGTCCACTCAGGGTCCTTAGAATTAATATACTGCATTAGCTTTTAGCTCATCACTGTCAGCATGATACATTAACATGTGATCTAAATTTGGCAAGGAGCCCACACAAGACCCATGGCAGGGCTCCTCTTCCCAGTACATCCATCATCAATCAGGGCTCTCGCTTATTGATTTATGTCCCTTATGAATCATTCTAACTGATTTTTGTTTGCCATGTAGGCACAGAGTCCTTTGGACTTTTCTCCTGTACGATCAATGGAGAGGAGAGGGACCAGACACACAGGGCAGTCTACAGGTAAGACACCCTACAGTTCACTCACTTTTAATAATCAAAGATTCATAATAAACTAGACACCCTCAGAATGACTTTTTCTGTCCTCCCTCTCTCTGCTGCTCTCTGCAGGTTCATTCCCAGACATGCAGATGAGCTGGAGCTGGATGTGGATGATCCTTTGTATGTGGAGGAGGAAGAGGATGACTACTGGTACCGAGGTTATAACATGCGGACAGGGGAGAGGGGCATCTTTCCTGCCTTCTATGCCCATGAGGTCATAGGCCAGTCTAAGGAGCTGTTGGGTGAGTTCAGAGATACGTTGACTGTCGCTTCCTGTCTCGCTGCGGAGGTCAAAAGAGTCACATGTTCTGTATGTCTGTGTCCATGTCACCCCCCGTAGGAATGAAAAGAAATCCAGCATGGATTGAGACCTTCAACGTTCAGTTTTTGGGGTCTGTTGAAGTACCTTATCACCAAGGCAACGGCATTCTCTGTGCCGCCATGCAGAAGGTGAGCTGAGAGGGAAAAAAGCAAAAGCACAATAACACAAAACAGACATGAGGATGTTCTGCTGTATGCACCATTAAAGCATGTTTTGACATGAAAATATGTTCTCGGATAGATTGCGATATCGAGGAAACGCACAGTACACGTGCGACCTCCTTCTCTGTGTGAGCTGGAGATTAGCTTGCAAGGAGTGAAACTGATCATGAGCCTGGAGGATGAATATGACGCCCTCGATGAGGTATGGACGAATTAATCAAAACATCACTCAGAGAATTCATTTAAAGTCAATCATCCCTTTAATACTGAATAAAATGTAAATGTAATGTTGCACTTTTTAGGTTTATTCTTGTCTGTCTCTCTCTCCTTCTGCAGTACGACAGATGTAGTCACTTCTTCCAGATGAAGAACATTTCGTTCTGTGGATGCCATCCGAGGAACAACTGGTAAACGAACATGGCTGATGGTGGAGGGTCCTCGGCTCACATGGACCTTCCCACCTAGTGTTTGCTTTTGCACCTTCAACACCTCCACAGCACACATGACACACATCCACGCATGGCTTTTATTACTGCTAATCTGCACACCCAGTTGTTCATTTGAGTTGAGTTATTTGGACTCCATTTTTGTCACATTTCATGAGCCAGTTAATGAAACAGCAGGTGTGACTCTAGGAACAGAGCTTTATGGGTGCTAAGCACCCAATGATCCCCAAAAATGTTCCTCCTTTAAAAAAAAAAAAAAACTGTACATTTTAACGTTATTTTGGTCTATCATTCCCACATTTGTGAATGAAGAACATCAGACTTTTGGGGTAGGGGAAATCACTGTGACTGGAAATCCTACTTTAATGCTACAAGAAATTAAATTGCATTAAAATTCAAAGATAATATGGTATAACAGGGGTGAATGGGGAAGGTGGGAGAGAGAGAAAGTGGATCATACCATACCATGATGAGGTTGGGGGGGGTCTGTTATTTTTATATTGCAGGCATCTATGCTGAGGCACCCCTAAAAAAAGGCTAGATACACCTATGTGAAACAGCATATCAGCTGACTGATTGCATCATTTTGTTTTCTTCTCTTTGCAGCTACTTTGGCTTCATCACTAAGCACCCGATGCTGAACAGATTTGCTTGCCACGTGTTTGTATCCCAGGAGTCTATGCGACCTGTAGCAGAGTGTGTTGGGTGAGTCAATCAATTATCAGTTCCTCGAAATTAAACGTATACTAAAGGCACGGTAATGTCTTCTACATCTTTTTATGTTCCAGTGCCTTTGTTAGTAGGTACACATCAGTTGTGATTTTTTTTCTGTAGAAAACAAAAGAAATATACCTTATTTTATCACCATACACTCCATTTAATGCATAAGTAGCAAATAACTGGTAACTCTATAACTGGTAAGAATTAACACAATGTGAATAACTTAATAAATGACTCAAGCATCAGTTCTGCAAACGAACCAAGAGCAAGAACACTAAAATGTCCCCTTAGACCAGTTGCTGCCAGTTACCCACATTTCTGCTGCAAGCAAACCCAACGAGGCTCACACCTGAACTCAATCTCATATATGAACTCTGCTGAAACCAGACCCCTCCCACCTCCTGCTCCCCCTCAGCCAGCTCTGACTCCAGACCAGCTCTACTACGGCTAACATCCCTTAAAAGACATCGGAAACATTAACTACTTAGCTGTACATCATATTCCAAAGTCTTGATTGGAGTTACTACCAGTCCCACTCGTCTGTAGCTGGATAAGTGATCCAGGTTTATTTTGCAGAGTGGCCCTTTATGTGTGAACATGAAGCTTAGTCATGTTGGATTAAGTCCTACTGGATGTGACGGATTAAAGATACAGTTTTCCGCTGTCTGTGAGGGTAGTCAGCAGACCCTGGGTCAGACAGAACGGCTTCATCCATCAGCTTCACATCCTGCCCTGTCTGTGGAATAGACCCAACAACAAGGGCAGACTTATGGAAAAAACAATTAGCCCACTTTGAGAGTGGTTCTGTATTTGCACTATAGGCACCAGCCACTTCTTAATAGTCATGACGGGTAAAACTGTAAAAGCTGGCAGGTTGATCCGGAGTCTGTTCCCCCCACAGACGAGCCTTCCAGGAGTACTACCAGGAACATCTGGAATACGCCTGCCCCACCGAGGACATCTACCTGGAGTAAGAAGTGTTGCCACGACGACCGCCTTCTTTCTCTGCAGCTTGTGTATGTTCATTGGGTTTGCCACCAGAGGGCGCTCAGTGGGGTCTTCTTCTCCATTGTAAAATACACTTCTGTGTCCCTCTAACACTGGGATCTTCATTTCTACAACTACGCTAGGCATTTGACTGATTTAACTCATCCCTCCTGTTTATTTCCGTCATCTCGATGGATTGATTGCCTGTTTTCTTTTATCTTTTTCTATGATATAAAAACTAAGACGCCGAGCACCAGTTTATTTAAAGGTTCCTCTTTTGAAATGAAAAAACAAATATACCTACTACTGCTGTTTCACTTTTCAATGCATGGCTAGTAGGGTTACCGCACACAAGACACACATATCCAAGTAACGGCAAGCAGCTCAACAATCAGTACGGGAACGGTGTAGAATCAAGAGGTTGGCGTTTAATTAACTGTAAATATGTATTTGTTCAATATTGACAAACTGCTCATTTGATTTCTACCGATAGTGACATTGGAGCAAAGTAGAGAGTGCAGTGAACTGTCCTTGGTCCGAGCTTACCCCCCCGTGTCGCGTACAAGACGTAGTGTGTTGTAAATACATGTATAGAAAGTAGACATACAGGCGCCTCATCCAGACTAATTAAGAAACCCAGCTGAGACCGATGGAGGGGATTGTGTTTTGTTGTGTGACTCTCTGACAAGGAGAGCATGCAGGTGTAAGAGATTTCAGTGTCATGACTCGTGATGAACTTTGAATGTCAGTAGCTCCGCAGATATTTTATTCAGCTTGGATTTAGGCGCAGTGAGCGTCGTATTAGGAAGATATGACAGAATCATTTTTACTTTTTTTTTTTTGTCCAGTCCTCAAAGTTGCACTGCTTGCTGACCTTCACCACGGGGAGCTTTCATGAGAAATCCTTCAACTGTTACAATGTGCAAATCATAAATCACTGTACGCTTTGCTACCATTGCTGTGACTTTCAGGTCAAAGAAAGCTCTGAAAAGCCATATTCTTACACACCTCTGACTGTTTCACTCTTGAGTGACGTCCTAGTCTCGGTTTTCTTTTTGACTCAGCGGTTTCAATGAGGGGGAAAGGAAAGACTGAGCGGTAGCCATGAGTCAGCAATGCATGTGTTGCATTGTGCCTACTGTACAGGGAGAGTGTCCTGCTAATACCTGGTTCTGGTATCACAACACAACCAACCTTTAATAACGCATTAAAAAGGGAGATTTTTCTAGTTACGTAAATGGTTAGACTTTGATCTTGTTTTTATAAGTATGATGGATTAAATGGATGGCCACGTGTTCCAAAAGTAATTTATTGCTCTTTAGCCTGGCTCAAAGGTGGAAGCATCATACGCACATTACACTAATAACCTACTCTGAGGTAGCATCCCATCGCTTAGTCTCGCACCTTTTATATAGGGGAGGAGGTATATTTAAAAAACGGTGTTGCACTCACTGCAATCATCAGAAGTTTCAGGCTTTACCAACCCCGACCGTCCTCATTGTTCTTACAGACACCGTTTAGTATCTTGTTGCCGCTTTCAGTCACAGTTCATGAGAACAAACACCTCAGTTCACTGTTGATATGGCAGGAGGGAGGTAGGGTGTTACCTACACACGTATCGCTGTCAGTTACATCATGTATATAGAATAGCCAATCTAAGATAGTGCTGTGTCCTTTATGTTGAGTATGTTATCAAATGAATATGTACATGAAGTAAAAACAAATTTAAAAAAAGATCACAACCAGACAACCCCCCCCCCCCACAAAAAAAAAAAAAAACATTAATATCTGTGATCTGCAATAACTTTATGTCAGTGTTTCTCAGCATCTGTCACACAGGTGGCGTTTGGGTTCCTGCTGACTCCATAACTCCTCACAGACAGGCTTCTGCAGCACATTTAGGGCACGTTTGTGAGATGTGACATCATTAGTGTGCGACACACACCCACCCCACTACTGACCAATCTGCTGTTTAGGCTGAATAGTGACTGAGTCAGCTGCCGCAGGGAAACTATTATTGTGTCTCGCCTTTGAGCTCCAACAGTGTGACCCATCTCTGATCTGTATCTATTTGCTTCTGATTCCGTTTTCCTATCCTGTCACAGCCTCGTTCAAACCCTTCTCTCCACACAGCTACACAAAAACAACCTCTGAGGATGACCGAGTCCCATATAGCCGCTGAGACATACACTAACAGTTAAACCAAACTTTTGACTTGACATTAACGAGATTCTTCACTGTATACCTAGAGCAAAACATTACGTGACAGAACAAACATATCCTATCTTGTATCTTTAAAAACAAGGACTTGTAAAATTAATTAAAATTCCAAGGAAAAACTAAGAAAAAAATTACAAAAAAAAAAAAAAAAAATCACTCTGCCTTGTCATGGGTTTGGTCTTATGAATAAAATATATGCTTGATGTCTGAAACTTTTATTGTTGTCTTTATTGTATGGATCTACTTGTGTTTGATTGTGTGTCCCAAAGCATTTTCACATAAAATACATCCATTCAAAATGTTACAATTATAAAGAGAGTTGAGGTGAAAGTTATATTAATAAAATTGATGAATAACACATGTATTCAAATAGTCTGCAAACATACAGTACATTGTTATACATTAGTTATTAATGTAGCTGATCTTAAAATTTTTTAAAAATCCTCTCCTCACTGAGGAAACAGACTGTTTGCAAATGTCACTTTTCAGTACGAATGGTAACTCAATTATACCGTTGCTGTCCAGTAGCGATGCATTAAACCAGCTGTCACAGCACAATCTTGAAGCAAAAATCAGTGCAGTACCTCCACTCACCATCACCTTTAGCAGTTGTGTGAATTTTCCCATCAACACTTGCAGCACTTAGGCTTGGGGCTGCACTGAGGATTGCAGCAAGGCTCCAGGTCCGGGTCGATTCCTTTTGATATCTGGCTCTCTCCAAACACCATGGAGGCTTCAAACTGCTGCTTGACCTTCATGATCCTCTCCAGCAGGTCTTGGAGGTCCGGTTTTCCCACCAGGTAGAGAGGGTAGTGCTCCGAGGGGTCAGCCTCCAGGTCGAAAATAAGAGGGGGGTCGTGGGCCTTGAGGACTGCAAATACTGGGCAGTCTTGGTCTGGGGTAGTACCACTGTGGGTAGCACCTGAACGCACAAACATGGACAAACGGGAGTCAAAAACACCTCAGTTGTGTGTGATTATGCTTCCTGAAGCCTGCTTTACCTCGTGTATAGAAGTGGGCCTTGTACTTCCCTAGCCTGAGAGCAAACAGGCCAAACATCTCACTGGGGTCTGTTGGGTAGAATATCATCACCTCCCTTTTACTCTGCAAGAAAGAAGAATTATGCTGCATTCACACAGAATCAGAGAGATGGTAGACGACAAACCAGATATCATGTTGGTGGACGAGAGCAGGTTAGTAAAATTCACGGTTAAAATAAAAGTGCGTCCCTACCTTTCCTTGGTTGATGAGGATGTCTGTCATATCGATCCCGTCCAGCATCACATTAGGTAGTTTGGCTCCTGCCAGACTTGCAACAGTGGGGAGGATGTCTAGAGTACTGGCCATCTCATGAGTCACGCCTTAAACAGATGAATACAGAAGCAGCAATCACTAAAAGGTCGTGTATAATGGGTTTGCTTTCATTTTATCATGGTATTTATGTACTGGAACAACTGGAATGCATTAAATCAGTGTAAGAACTGCGTGAATGCCTTTGAAAATGGTTGGCATTAAAGCTTGCGTGACTGAAATAAGCAAAAAACACTAGTCTTTGAAAGGGAAAAAATACACCAAGTGGTCTGTGTAGAAAATTCCCGTTTTGTTTCATGTATTTTGTCTTTGGTAGCGACACTTAGCCTAGAGGACTAAGAGGTCCAGACCTGGTCTGATGGTCCCTGGCCAGAAGGCGATAGCTGGCTCTCTCATGCCCCCCTCATAGGTGGTGCCTTTTCCACACTTCAGAGGGCCGGAGTTTCCTCCACGTGACATGCGCATCAGTTCGGGCCTGCACACATTTAATAAAAGACAATAAATATATGATCATAAAATAATAAATCAAATATAAATGAGACCTTTGAACAGAGGAGAAACACGGCCAAGGTGGAGAGAGATTAAAAGTACAAATACCATACAAGCACAGATCAACTGGCATACACAAACCAACCCGTTGTCTGCAGTGAAGAAGACCAGCGTGTTGTTGATCACTCCTGTCGTCTCCAGGGTTGTCAGTAGGTTTCCTATTGTGTTGTCAAACTCCAACAGAGCATCTCCAAAACGGCCCCTTAAAGAGCGCCCGGCTGCCCCTGGACCTGCATACTGGGGGTAGTGGGTGTGCTGTCGGAGGAGAAGTAGACGTGTTCAATGACTCGCTGCACTACTTTGAGCCTTTTCAAGAGTTTCACAGACCAGAGAGCTCTGGTAAACCATCACTGTTTCGGTCGCTTACATGGGAAGGATAGTAGAGGAAGAACGGTTGTTTTTCCTTGGCTGATGTGGTAATGAAATTGGTTGCAAAATCACTGTAAGCCCTTTCCAGATCGAGGAAGTTGACTGGCTGCTGCTTGATGACCTCGTTGTGCATTAGTGGGACAGTAACAGTGCCGACATCACACAATCCGAAACACTTAACATCCGGAGGGAAACAAGTCAGGTTCCAACAGGGGCCCTGGGAGAGAAACGGGGAGACGGAAGAGCAAATATTTACATATACATTGCAAAAAAAAATAGAAATTTACATTTTAATAAATACAAGCACGGATTACTTTTCAAAACGTGAGTTAAATTGATTCACACTCACCATGTCGTGGGAGTAGGGGATCCCCAAGTAGTGGTCGAACCCCTGCCTGGTTGGAAGAAACGTCCCATTGGCCCCAAATCCTAAGTGCCACTTCCCTATAGCAGCAGTAGCGTAGCCCACAGGTTTCAACACTTCAGCGATGGTGGTCTCGTTGAGAGGAAGACCACCTCTAGAGCCCGGGTATAACACTCCTGGGTAGATGCCAGAGCGGGTCTGATAGCGCCCCGTCAACAATGATGCCCTGGAAAGCCGAAACAAAGCAGCTGAGAAAATGGATGGATGCTTCTGCTTTTTAGTCATGTTACTTAATTCCTCAAAAAACAACAGGATGTGTTTTCAGTTCCTTTCACAAGCTTGATAAACTGGAGAAGTCATATTATATATTTTTCACAGAGTGGGTATCCAATGAGCAGTTTTTGTATTGTTATTGTTATTATAATGATTATAATTATAATAATACATCTAAATAGTTGTCTGTTTTTTCATGGATACACACACACGCACAGTAACGCAAATTTACAGTGTCTGCTAATCAGCAGTGAGTTTATATTAACCACTTTGTATCCTCACCTCTTATCTCCTATTGCATAATATTCTCCATGAGACTCAGCTTGGGTGACATGTTTTCATCCTTCAAAATATTTAAGTATAAATACATGCAAGGGAGCAGATTCCATTCATTACATCATCATTATTATTCATAATGTTATTATTATTATATTTATTATTCTTTTTCTGTCATTTTTAACTTGTTGCTGTTTGATTTTTAACTCTGATATTTGTGCTGTTATGCTGCCTTCGTGGTCAGGACTCCCTCAGAAAAGAGATTCAAAAGGTTTATGGGACTGTCAAATAACAAGAATGACAGAAAAAAAGCATAAAGTAATCCTTGCAGGTGAAAAGAAAATCAAATAGCCCTACTGACTGTTATTGTTACCCCAGAGGAGGAGTAAAAGTTACTCAATGTATCTGCATAGACAGGTAAATGAGTATTTGTGCAGTAGTGATACGTGATTCCACCGACAGACAGGTAATCTACCTGGACGGGCTGCAGACGGGGCTGGTGCAGTAGAAGTCTGTGAAGCGGAGTCCTCCCGCTGCCAGGCGGTCCAGGTTCGGGGTGAGTGAACTGGGGTGTCCGTAACAGCCCAAGTCCCCGAAGCCTAAATCATCGGCAAAAAGCAGCACGACGTTCGGCGTCGAAGCCAGACAGCCGCGACACAGAGCCGCGTAGAGGAGGACGAGGACGCGGGAGCCGTCCATTCTGCGTCGTCCTGCATCTGACGGAAGAACAAGCGGCTCCGTCGGATCCACACCAAAACAAAACGTCACGTGTTCACTCGCGGAAACAGTCGCGCACAAATGACGTCACGCGCGGCTAGGAAATGTAGTTTGGAGCGGTCTACGCACGACGCAAGCTAGACTAATGTTCTTTAACAAGAAAGACGGTCGTCTCTCCTTCTCCGTAAGGCTGGTAGGTATTAACACTGTTTAATTTAATCTTTTTTTATTTATTTAATTTAATTACATTTTATTTCATTTCTACCTTATTTTATGTCTTACCAACTCATCGTTTCTCCTGCTCTGTTGATGTGTATATATGTATATGCATGGACCCGTATGTACCTTGCATTGCTCTGTCAAAAGCACTTTGTAAACTGCTGTTTTTAAAGGTGCTAGATAATTAAAGTTATTATTATTGTTATTACTGTTAAAGCACTTTGCAATGTGAAGACATGTCTGTCTACTGTAGCAGGACAGTAGGCAGACTGTCCTCAATGGCCTGTTTGTTTGTTTGCCTCCTGCACGTCTGGCGTTTTGTCTACCTCTTGACTTACAGAAGTTAGTCCGAGGGCCCGCGGCTCAGTTTCTGCCCTCTGTGGCAACCTTGCTTTCTGCCTCTGATTTGACGTGACGCGTGGCCAATTTACACAAACACGATGAGAAATAAATCACCGGCTGCAGTGCTGCTGCAGGAGTCCCCGGTTTGAGGGGAAATGGAAGTCATAGCTGATTTTGTATCAGACCACAGTCCGCATCTGGGCCAGTTTATTTATTCTCAGCGCCGTGCTTCAATGAGGTGGACAGGGACAGCACAGGGTGCTACTTGCATTCAAATGAGCATACATTTTTGAGAGGAAGTAATGGGACGAATGAGTGAGAATACATAAAAATCCCTGCACATTTGAAGCACCAGAACACTTTTCATGCCAGTGTGTGTGTGTGTGTGTGTGTGTGTGTGCAGGTATGGTTGGATTGTTTGCTGTCCAGCACCGCTGTTTAGCCTCAGGGAAGAGTTGTTGTTACTTCGGGCATAGTTTTGATTTACGATTCGTTTTCACATTTCTCTACAGGACTGACCTACATTCATAAGCTACTGTGTGTGTGTGTGTGTGTGTGTGTGTGTGTGTGTGTGTGTGCGCGTGTGTGTGCGCAAGTGAGAGAAAGATAAAAGATATAATGAGGGAGATGATCCAACTATTGCTGCAATTTTATCAGCTTTTTCCCCTTCATTTTCTGCTGTTTGGCTCCCTTCTTATTGATGCTGTGGGAATATGAAACCCCCTAGCCGTACTCCTGTACATTCTCTAGTGCTTCTCACACAAACGCACACTTAAACATGCATACATGCAAAGATAGAAGATGAGTTAGAATGAACAGTTGTGTGCAGGAAAGTCAAAGAATCCAAGCTGATCACTGTGAGCTCTTGAAGAACTACCTCCCTGCAGGAGCTCCCTTCATCTAATCATCTGAAACCCTGAGCTCATGGAAACACCTCAGCAGGGAACAACGCGGTGAGACGGGCCTGCAGGGGAGCCAGTGACATCCCTCCTTTTCTATCAATTCAAGAACAACACATCCACTGAATGATTCATGCTCCGTTAGGGAAACGGACGAATCGATCATTGTTACCGAAAACCTTGAAGGAGCATCATTAGGAACATTTTCACCAGACGGCCTCTCTGGTGGACAAACAAGAGAGCCGTTGTGGATAGATGACAGACCGAGTGCTACACAGCCGCCACTGTGATTCAGGGAAAGATGACTGCTCTGACCTTTTTGATGTGGGTGAATGAAAACGTCTGTCAGTGACAAACGCAGAGCAGAACATGAAGCTTGACGCAAGTGAGGCTACAGAAAGGTCCTCACCCCTGGCCGTGTTTGTGCGGTTGACTGTGTGTTTCCATACGTCTGAGCTGAGAGAGAGAGAGTGCATGCATGAGTGCGTGCATGTGTGAGCACGTGATGTCATCGCTTCAGGCAGATGGAGGTTTGGTACAAAACAACTCAGAAGAGCTGAATGAGAAAAATGAATCCCACCATCTACGCTCATCCCTCAGTCCCGAAATAAGGGGAGAAGGGAAGCCACTCTCTCACCTGCAAGTAGTCTCTCTCCCCCGCCCTCCTCGTCTCCCCCCACCTCACCTTCTTCTCCCCCTTCTTAAGAATAAGATATCACGCTCACAGTCCTGTGCAAATGCTGCTAGGCCTCCCAAGGAGCACAGCGGGTGACAAGTGGTCCGCGAGCCGACGGTAAACAAGCATCAACGGGTCGCCTTTCTCGTCTTCTCCTTGTTTGTCATTTCCCCCCAAATTAAGAGTCTGGACCCGTGCGTTTAACAGTGAAGGATAATGCGGCAGTGCTTTTGGACCACAAGCCTCTGTTACCCAAATGAGCTCCATGGAGGTGCATGTAATTTGCCTTGGCACTAGTGGGCGCCATCGCATCACAGTTCCCCCCTCGCTTCCGTGCACGTGCAGGTCTTTAAAGTGTCAATGAAGGGGAAAAAGAACCTCAATTCAGTCCATTTTTTACCATTAGTTCCACAGACAATCTCCGTTACATCTTCCAGACCGTGTTACACAATACGCTGAGCAGTAATGGGGCCATTGAGGGCTGATATGTATCTGCAGCACATGCTAAATTGCAGTTCAGCTTTCTGACATTTCTGGGTATAGCTGCTCTTTCATCATGTCTTCATGTAGTTTCCTCATGCCGGCCTCAGCTCTGCCTCTTCTTGACATTTCTCTTGTTGAAACTCATTTCATGCCCTCTCACCTCTTTGTGGCGACTTTTGCAAATTATTTGCCGACAGTTAAAGAGAAGGTTACACCATATGAGGACTGCTGAGAGGCATAGGAAAAAGAGATTGGATGGATGGCTAGATGGATGGATGGATGTAGGGAGAGAGAAAAAGAGGTGGAGGTGAGGCAGGGGGATAAATCAGTTGATCATTCAGAACCATGGACAGCTCTTAACACTTTGATTTCGCTCTGCCTCGGCAGCAGAACGTTTCAGAATGAGCGTGCCTGCTATTATCTTGTTGTCATGCTAATGCTTTTTGAGCAGCATGCACCACAACATCTTTGAAGCTGCTCCCTAGAGAAGATACAGTGATAAATAAGGGCAAATTTGGAACTAACGCAAAGTGTTTTCATTACAAACTTCACAGACAAACTGCACTTCATCGTTTTAACAACATGATCACACTGAAGATACCATGAAGACCGCCCGAGGTATTTTGCTCAAGGCAGCTGTCCGAGCGACACATTTTTTTCAACGATCTTCTGTATGAGCAGGGATCAACCAGTCCTTTCGATGATGAAAAGTCATTGTTATTCCGGCTTGTGAGCTGAGGGAACGGTGATAGAGAACATCCTGGCAAATAAACAGAGGTTCATTGGCACAATAGAGGCAGGAACAGAGCACAAAAATTATGCAATGAAATCTAACAGGCCTCTGCGGAGCAACACGAGCTGAAGAACTCATAAATGTTTGAGGATGTGCTGGGGTAATGTGCGCTCCTTCTCGACGTTCTCGGCTCGCACACTGACGCTCCTGTTGTACTAAACTTAGAGCAAATGTTCTCTTGAGCTACAAGATACTGAAACGCACTGACAGTCGGATGAAAACAACACGCCTCGTGATGTGTGATGTTATGATGGACTACGGGTGGTGAGAATAACCTGCGTATTTGAGTGTATTTTAAAGAAAGGCAGTCTGTGTGACACTAATGCCCGCTGCCATCCTCCAACTACCCTCCAGCTGTCATCTGCTGCCACACTGCAAAGCTCCACAAGTGATTTATCCTTTTTTTCAGGCTGACTCCTGCATTACCGCAACAAGAGAGGGGAAATCAGTGTGAGATGACGTATTCTCAAATTTCACCAGCAGTTTTTGGGCTGTGAAATAAATAATGCATGCTCCAGACTGATCTCATTAGTTGGCGTATGTATGACACGTCAACTCGTATGCCATTATGGCGTGTTATCACTACGCACAATCGCCTTTTCGCGTGTTTATCAACGCCGAACCCTTACCCTAACCCTAAAGGGCGTTTACATACACACGGATGTGATGGGTCGTTTCGCTAGAGGGCGCTGACAAACACGCGGATGTGATGGGTCGTTTCGATAGAGGGCGCTGACAAACACGCGGATGCGATGGGTCGTTTCGCTAGAGGGCGCTGACAAACACGCGGATGTGATGGGTCGTTTCGCTAGAGGGCGCTGACAAACACGCGGATGCGATGGGTCGTTTCGCTAGAGGGCGCTGACAAACACGCAGATGTGATGGGTAGTTTCGCTAGAGGGCGCTGACAAACACGCGGATGTGATGGGTCGTTTCGCTAGAGGGCGCTGACAAACACGCGGATGTGATGGGTCGTTTCGCTAGAGGGCGCTGACAAACACGCGGATGTGATGGGTCGTTTCGCTAGAGGGCGCTGACAAACACGCGGATGTGATGGGTCGTTTCGCTCAGAACGTACACATACGCGCGGATAGCTCGAATTGCGTACAGATAACAAGCCACAGGAAGTGGCGTGTATATTTACGAAAAGTCATGATGCCACGTTGCATGCTCAGAGCTTAGCTGAAAAAAAAAATGTGTTGAGAGAAATGCCTATCAACGTGTACAGGTGTAGAGATTTCCTCCTTCATCTACTGTCTGCTCACCTTGAGATTCGGCTTTGATTGTAAACCGATACCTGTCTGAGTTCATTATTATTACCACAAGTGTATAATCATCAAGACCAAGTTCCTGCATGTCTACAGTTCCATTTCCATGCGGATACTGTTGTTGAATGCATTTGTAATTGGAAAAGACACAGCTTCATGGTACTTCTCCTCTAGCTTCCTGTGATTGACTACAAAGAGTGACACAGAGCAATGTGTGGTGGATGTAATAGATTGTGACAACAGTGCTCAGGTTGACGGTTTCCTTCCCTGTAGTTGTCGCAACAGAAATTAGCAACAGAGACTTTTACTCCCCTAAGCATTCATATCACCATAGAAATAGTCTTTAAATCGTTTCACTTAAGACCCATCGTTCATCACACAGGACAAACTGCTGTCAAACAACAGTAAATGCAACCAGAATAGATTTCACAGTGATGTTAACAAGCTTGTTAGGCCCATCATGAGCAGCTTCGGTGCTTTGCTTCATTGCAGTATGTGACTAAATCACTCCTAATGACTTTGGAGCCACAAACACTATGAATAAATAAGAATACGCATGAGCTGACTTAATGATTATTTACCCTTTAAGGGTTGATGTTGATCAGCTGTTGGTAGGTGTGACTTCCTCTGCAGCTCGTCCTGGATATGCGGACAAAAGGTGTTTGTACGTGTTAATAGCAGGAGGCAGACACACTCTATGTCTTATTATCATGTTTTATTGAGCATTTCCTTTATAAAAGGCACATTGTGTAGGCTTTAGTGCCATCTAGCAGTGTGGTTAGAAACCAACTGAATCCAGTTTGGTTTGTCCTTTCTGAGCTACTGTAGAAACATGGCTGACTCCGTGAAGAAGACCTGCTCCCTGTTTTCGATACGAAGGGCTGGTAACACCTAAATGTGACTCCCTTATTGAAGCAAAATGTATTTTTATAACACACTGTATTGACATCTTCGAGTGCTTCTTATAAACGTTCCTATGAAGCATCTGTAACTGGTATGAACTGTTATTAATGATTGATAACACAGTGAAACATAGCTCCAATCCTTAATTTATCATTATTAATATGCTCACATACTTTCAGATGCACTGGCTGTTTATGCATTACATATAATTCACAATTCACATTCATTGTTTATAACTTTGTATGTGTTGAAAATTCATGAAGCATGTTGATTTTAAGGGCCCAAGTTTCGTAGACCAGGCGCAGTCAGCTTTCAGCGCACCTGCGCCGCGCCGACGGGGTGTGTCCGCCTGGACTTTGCAAGTTTCGTGCACCGCGCAGGCTCGCGCAGGCACACCTCCCGTCTCGCCCACCCGCGCAAGTGGGAAAGAGGGAGGAGAAGAAGGCGTGAGTGGGAGACGAGGAGGAGACGAGGCGTGGACTGGGATTAATACAGCCGATTCAGATCTTCACCAATCAAATGAGCTCCTCTCCTCACCTTTAATGCGTTAGGGGAGGTTCAGTGCAAGATCCGTCACTTGACAACCCGATGACAGAAGCAGCGCCGCCGCTCCCACCACGCGCATCACGCGCTGTGCGCGCGTATCATAATAATAACAATGCCCATATTATAAAAAACAGGAGAGAGAGAGAGGGAGATGTTTTGGTCCGAGAGGCTGAGTTTCCGTTACGCGTGCCATCCGCCTTTGATCTGACGTCAGATGTAACGGGACAATCTATATAGATATAAATTCACGTGTTGATTCAATGAGTTGCATTAAATAGTGTTTGTTGTGATTATTTATTGCATTTAAATGTGCCTGGAACTGTGGAAACCTGCCTGTGAGGTCTCGGTGACGTGTGCGCACTGCGCGCCGTCAGCCAAACTTCCACTCCGCCAGCTGTGATTCGCATTGAATGAATGGACTTTATTTACGCCTTGCGCCGAAAGTAGACTAGGTTGGAGCTGGCGAGCTTTCAGCGCAGTCTCGGCGAGGCTTTTTGCCACGAAACTTCCGCTACGCCAAGCTGAATCTGACGCCTCCCCCTGCTGCGCCGCCACACCCATCTTGGCGCAGGCGATCCACCAAACTGCCAAACTGACGGTGCGCAAGGCTGCGCGGGTCGAAACTTGCATTGCGCCGGCTCCGCCACCCTGCGCCGCCCTGCGCTGCGCCACGAAACTAGGGCCCTAAAGGTCTATAGTTGACCTTGGAAATTATCTTTTTTTTGTTGTTGTCCCCTGTGTGTTTTCAGACACATTTCATAGCTTTCTTCTCCAGATGTATTTTACTCAGTTGTAATATTTCACATGAATATAAAAAACATGTTGATATATTTCAGTATTATTGTGTTCTTTTACTGCCAATCATTCATGATCTGTTTATATACCAGTTACATTTTACAGGAGTTATAGTTGTTGACAAAATCTTTTTATATCTACTCACAAATTAAGTATTGTGTGTTATAAACCATTTGCTGATTTGAATAAAGTGGTGCCATTTCTGCATTGGTATTTCTCAACTTCATAACGAGGCTCGGTGTCTGACTTAATAACGCTCATCATCCTCGTTTCTGTTTCCAGGGTCAGATTGCTTTAATCACATGGAATTCGTATGGCGATAAAGAAGGGCTGTTAGTGAATTAATAAGCATAGCAACACAAATGTATCTAATCTAATTACAATTTGGACTCTGAATTAGCATGGCAAGCTATTAGCCACATCAGTTTGAAGAGTGACTCTTCAGAGAGCTGAAACTCACAACAATGTTCCCGGGGTTAGCCTCCGAGCAGATCTAGATCCTTAAATCAATTACCACTCCAATGCCCACAAACCCAGATCCCATTTCTCCATGTCACGCTCAATAAAAGCTATTCCCTTGTCTTTCTGTGCTGTCCGTCTCACCAGCGCTGAAGCTCTTTCTCATTTGTCTCATCTGATCTTTAAAGCGTCTGCAATTTCGCATTTTGTGAAGTGACTCAGAGCTCCCACTGGAGTCGGAAAACTCCCAAATGTCATAGTCGAGTTTTGACTTTACCTGCCATCACGTTCACAAGATTGACTCACATTTTTTTCCCTCTCTGCAAAAAAACAACAGCAGATAAATAAGGTAGTGATGCCAAAAAGGACGTTTTTCTGTTCTTTCCTGGTCACACTATGTTCACTGTCAACTTGAATTTCCATTTCAACACTCGCCAGATATCTCTTTGGTAATTCACCACTTACAAGCTAAGAGTTAAGAGGGTTAAAGTGCTATCTGATACCTTGTTTTTTCCCTCGCCATGCTCATAATTGTGGAGAAATCTAGCTTCGTCTCTCCATTGTCATAGATGATGAGTGAGTGACTCGTAACCTTTGCTCACAGTAAGTCTGAAAATGCCCTTTTAGTGCTTTCCTACGCTTGAAATAAATTGCCTTTCATTTATGTACAAAAACCCTGTCTGTTTAAATATGCTGATGTTCAACAACTTCAAGCAAGAATCCAATTCAAGTGATCAGTAGCTGTCATCACACACACACACACACACACACACACACAGATAGACACACACATCTTCCTTTGTGTTGGGTACAGAGGCTATGGCCGTGTTTTCCTTGCATCTGTTTTCCTCAGAAAGTCTTACGTGGTCCCTGGTGAAACAGATGGGTATGTACATCAAGTCCTTGCTGTCAACAAAATAAAATAAAGAATGTAAAAATAACATTGTTAATAAAAGAGAGTTGCACGTGGGGACTGTGTTGTGATAGTATAAAAACCACATAAAAACGCCATAAAAACGATTCAAAGAAGTCTTTTGGGAGTCATGTCAGGTGTGTTAGTTTAAAGTGGATTATAGACCCAAAAAAAGGGAATAGAATAGAAAAAAAAAATTAAATTTTAGATTTATTTGAGAGGGTTTTAGTGATTTCATCAATGCTTGAACATTTGAATATTTCAAAGAAGCAAATAATAAAGCAGCCAGCATAAAAATGCTGGCTGTGCATTGACATCCGCTTAACTGTTCTGCCTTTGCCTCCCTCTGTCTATAAACTCACCACTGATCAGTTGAAATCAGCTCCAGCTTCCCTTGAAGGTGACCCTCATCGGATTTACTCAGCATTTTTTTCCCTTTCACCATGAATATGTAAATTGTCTCTTTTGGCTCCGTTTGAGATGAGATCAATTTGAGGCTGACGAGGATCGACTCGTAGACTGTTAAATACCTGGAAATCTCATTGACATGAGTGACAGCCACTGCCCTTCTCAGGAGAGTGCGAGGAATATTAGGAGAGTTGAGCAAACGTGTGTGTGTGTGTGTGTGTGTGTGTGTGTGTGTGTGTGTGTGTGTGTGTGTGTGTGTGTGTGTGTGTGTGTGTGTGTGTGTGTGTGTGTGTGTGTGTGAAGTATAACTACTGATAAAAGATGCCACAGTTCGGGAGTGGTAATTATAAGAAGTGGATTCTTCTCCCCGTATTCAGATCTGGTAAATTGCCAACCAGAGAAATACTGACTTTCAATCCAGAAAGAAAAATACAGGGTGCAGATATTTACCGCACAGCACAGATGAACAACGGCTGATTTCCTCTCAGGCACACACACAGACACGACGAGCATTCCTCAATTATTTATGCAGGCATGGATTACCTCTGCAGAGAGGGAGAGTTTACTCATTGGGAGAAAAAAAAAGAGCCCCATTTCCTCTTCCCGCTTTCATCTCCATCAGACCCCCTCAGCCATATCATCCCTCCTTTAACTCCCCAATACAACCTTTGAGCCTGCCTCATGATGAAACACACAAACACACATTGATACGTAATGAATGACTGGCCAGTTGCTGAAAGACTTGCCCCCCCCAATCCCCCCCAGCTCTGTCTGGTCTGATCTGACCTAGCCTCGGATCGGCTCAGTGTGACTCAGTCCTGCCCGTTCATCTCCGTTTGAATGGCCAGGTATTGTTTGACTAGCCAGGATCCTCTTACCATGGACAACAAAGAGAGGCCAACATGCTGTCGTGGAGGCAGGAGCAGCCAGAGTAGTTGAGGCGACAGCCTGAGAGCAGCAGTCACATTTTTCCCAGGCGTCCTCTCGGAGGAGTAGATACAGTATCTTCATGGTGGCTGGACTTTTTCATTCTGTGCTGGATCTTGTTTACTGAGGTCCATTCGCTGGTGGAAGTCAGCAGTGTTTTCCTGCTCTCATCTTTTCAGGTAGGACTCAAATAGTAGAATGAATGAGTATTGAAGTTGTTAAAGTGTCTCTTTTTCATGTCCAATTGATGATCTTTATCAAGTTGTTTTTGTTCTCATACCTTCATATTTGTTAATGAAGTACGGACACATTGCTTGGATGTATTCAATTGATTTATAATGATTGGACCTATTGTTATTCTGTCGTTGTTATAATGTGGTTATTTGAGTAATTGTTGCATTTCCATTAAATTAACAGTTTGGTTCACTGTTCCAATTGTGGTCTAAGATACTGAAATGACAAAATCTCTTTTTCAATTTCCTCTTGAAGGTTTAATCTATTTGTTCCTCGTGTCCAAGGAGTTTATTTTTTTTCTTTTCTCAGAAAGGGTGAAATTGGTCAAAAATGCTTGCTGTTATGGGCCTGTAAGCCCATTGACACATTGTATTAAGGTATATTATAGATATCCATTATTATATCATTATTTATATATTATATTATGATGATATATCTATATATATACAGTATATATCTCATTCCTGGAGCATTACCAACACCAGCACACATATCAAGGACTGAAAGAACTAACACAACAATGTCAAGGTAGCTGGATACATGTACATTTTCCCACAAGGCTGCAATATTCAAGTAGCTTCACTAAAGCAGCAGAATAATTAACTATCACTATAAGATTAGATGTAAACAACTTCCCATTGGAAATAAAAGAACTAACAACAATATCCAAGAGTCGCTATTTAATCAAGGACACCAAAACCAAACAGGGTGAGGATCCGAATGAGAACCAAGGGTTGTTGTATTCTTTAAGTCCTCAGAATCAGGAAGAAGTGCAATAGATAACAAAGCTTGAACGGAGGAAGAATGCTTCCCCAAGACCTTCCCCTCCATAAATTTCCCAAGTGTCTCTGAGAACTTGAACTTGGAGCTTCCATATATTTAATAAGGGACTTTATTCACCTTTTAATAACTTTGGGACAAATTAAAACAACTTATATTAAAAAAAAAGACGTCGTAGCTCAGTGGATTTGATGGTGCAATTTGATGAGCTTTCTTTCCCAAATATGTTCCTCGCTGTTGCATGTGTCACGACTTCAGGATTGCTCATTAAGAAGCCTCCGTTGATCAATTATGTTTGTTTACGTACAGTGGAGAAGGGAGTCAGCGGGGCTCTCGGCTTCCTCTCCTGATGGCCTCGACCTGCTCCATGCCTCTTTTCTCCTTTCATCGCTGCTGCCCTTGGGGCTCCGCTTCAACCCCCCCCCCCCCCCAACTACTCCATCTGTTTCAATTAGCCGGAGTGCTGGGTGGAGCGCCGAGGTCGCTCACACAAGCACAGAGTTGCAGGTGCGCCAACAGTAGAGAACACAGCTGACGGACAAGAGCCTCTCTGTGCCGGTTAGGGGTTACGCCGTCACAGGTGAGAGTGCGAGGCTGTCATTGCTACGATACGAGGGCGTTGCATCGGTGTCAATCAGAGCAGAGATACAGACACGGGCATGCAATCACATGCATGCATTTCCCACAGACCCTCCCGCTTATCTCTAACAACCGTTACCCAGCTCCCTCTCACACACATTCAGTGTGTTCGTGCTACTATTCACCTTGGAGGAGCACTGAATGTTCCTCTCTGAGTTTGGATCTGGTACCAAGTACCGCCGAGCACTGTGACCCCACCTGATAAGAACTACTGGAGGATTTTTATTTCAAACTTTACAATCTACATTTTTGGTGAGTGAGCCAACCTTGTTTTGCTGAACAGCGTGTGCATCTGCTCGTACCTTGACCTGTATATTGCATCAACACACAAGTGTGGTTTATCCAGAAGGAGAAACATTTAATTTGGTGAGTTTGCATCGAGTGGAGTGGAGAGGACATCTGGTATGTGGGCCTTTTCTGTCGTGCTTTCTACAAATGAAGTGCTTTGTTTGTAAGGAGGGAGGCTGCTGCCGTGGGAATCGCTGGCTGCAGTATTTGAATGTTGTGAGAATTGTGCTGAAAGAGTTAGGAAGACTAAAAAGTCCTCAAGTGAAATGAAGACGTCTGTATATAATGCTAACACTTTGACCACTAGAGACAAACAATCAACTTTTTTATATAATTTATAACAGTTCTTTTGAACAGTCAAAAATTGGATTGGCATTACTTTCAGAAATGTGTCAAACTTAGGGCCAAAATTGAGCTGTGAGCGGTTTCATAATTGTACATACAGTACAGATCCAGATGTGTGCCAGTCTGTTCTGGTTCCTGCACCTGAGTCATTTCAGGCCCTGAATCCACATCTCTGTTCTCAGCAAAAAGGCTCGCAGGCGGCTGGTAATGTAGTCATGAAGGTGATCAAAAGCCTTTAGATCTGTACGCCTGTGTGCCCTGCAAATACAGCAAGTGTTACAGCCTCCTACAAAGAGCTCTCTTTGACCCAAACGCTCCACCGCTGAAATAAAATGGAGGACCTCCACGTTTGTGATCGGCCTAACGAATGGCAGTCAGGTCAGCCGATAGCACAGCAGCCTTGAGGGACGAGTGAGAGAGGATGTGATACCAGCAGAACAGAGGCAGATGCTCCTTTGACTCCCTGTCAGACAGGGAGAGATGTTAATGACATTCTCCCTCCAGCAGTTAGGAGATACACAGAGAGAAACACTAATGACTCGATCTCTCCTGGTCACTAGCATGCTCTGCAGACAGCTTGTTAAATATCAGGGCAGAGCAACAAGATAACTACACGCAGAAAAGATCCGGCAATTAAAACATATGTGCAATTAACAAAGTCTGTGAGTTGATTTAGATTTATTTTTTCTACAGCAACGTCCTCAACTTGCTTTGTTGTCGAGAATTAGATGAGAAGACTAGCTTAGCTTAGCATAAAGACTGGGAACAGGGAGGCAGCTGAGCCACAGCCACCCCTGTCTGTGATGTCACAGGGTGCCAGACTGTGACCAGGGACTTCCTGGTGTCTCTACTGAATAAAAGCATGTTTCCCAAGTACTAGTCCAACCTTTGAAGTTAAAGGAATAAGAACGTTCACACCACAGCGTCTTCTGCAATTCAAAAAGGAGGATGTCTTTCCAAATGTTTTTTTGTTTTTTTGCCGCACTACTCATACTCAGTTTTCTTTTGCTTACAGAGGCTCCATACTTTGGAATTCCCATCTTCATGTTGTTAAATTATCTTCATCCCTCAATACTTTTAAGTTAAGACTGAAAGCTTACCTGTTAAATCAAAGTTCCTAATAGTTTCTTTTCCAGTATATTTGTCATTGGATCATTATCTCTTTACATGCTCATACACTCAGTTAAATACAATTATTTTATATTTATACATACCCATGTTTTTATTTCTGACTTCTTTGAGTGTGTGCTATAAAATGGCACTTGTATTGCTTCCTTTTTTGTTGTTATTTGTTGTTGCTTTCTCCTATTGTTGTTGTTGATTTATCCTCTGAATGTGTATATTTCTTGGGGAGGTGCTTCTTATAAGCCCATGTAGGGTTTTTTAACCTCTCCTGCACTTACTATTCTTCTTTCATTTCTGTTTTTTGTAATTGTCGTTTTTTATGGTGCAAATAAAAAAGTTAAAAAAAAAAAAAAAAGTAAAAAATGTTGCTACCTCCCAAACTAATATCTATCAATGGTGGAAGGCAGAGCAATTGGCTATATTACAGTCTCTTCCTCTGAGAATCCTTCCATGATTAAGGAAGAGATCATGCCCCAGTGTGTGATACAGATACCAAATATCTATGTGCACGCTCTCTCTCTCTCATACACACACACACACACACACACACACACAACAATGTATTCACACACGACTTCCTGGAACTTAAGTCATCAGAGGTTATAGAAAACAGAAAACACACAAAGCCATTCTTCAATCTGCGTCTTTGGGACTTTGTGCGGTTTACACAACATTATTATTCTCAGTTGTAAAGCAGTTACAAGGACTTAAATAACAAGTTAGTAAAACAATAAAAAAGAAGGTACATACAAAAAAACAAACAAATATTGTTGCTGAGCAATATTACAAACCCCCTCCTCTCTGGAGAAGATTTCAGTGTCATAAAGAAATACAGGCTTTATTTGATATATTCCCAGGTTTTATCTAATTTTTTTTTTCTCAGCTCAACAATAAGCATTTAGACGTCACAAAGAAGAATTCCTCTCCCTATCCCATATGGCGTTTCTCTCCCTAGACATGTAGCTTGAGGTGAATTCTGAAGCTCTGCCTCTCCGTCACAAATGCCTACAAGGGGAGCCACCGTAAAGGATGATTGACTGTTTGTCTCTAAACCCCTATCAAGGATAAGACGAGCACTTTGGGGCGAGAGTCAGACTCATCTGTCACTTTCAGATCCCCCCTCACTCCCTCATACACACCGCTCCCTTCCCTGCAGTTACAATTTCACAAACGTGCAGTGGGGAACTGCAAAAACAGCAAGACTGGGGTCAATGAACGGATGGGCTGCCACTCTTGGTCTGTGTGTGTGTGTGCGTGTGTGTGTGTGTGTGTGTGTGTGTGTGTGTGTTACTTTATCTTGACCTACTTGCAACCCTGTCTCCTAAAAATTGATTTTTTGGATACAAGGCTAAATAATGTATTTCTTGCAATGCTTTCTATAAACTGTCCGATGATGTAATCCGTGGTGGGAGACCTTAAGTAAAAGTAGTAACACAACAATATAAAAAGACTCAATAATAAGCAACAGTTCTGCATTCAATCCCCTTACTTAAGTAAAAGTACAGAAAGAGACTTAATCAAAAGTATCAAAAGTACTTACTAAGCTGCAGGTTGTGTAATTTTGTTATTTTTACTGATAACATTGACATGCAAGCAGGACATGATGTAGCTACTCATAAGGGAGATCATTTTAATACATATACTCTGTATACATTCTCTATTTGTCTTGCATTGCATCACATATTGCAGAATCGTCAGTATAGAGATACCACCGCTATTAGAGTTTATGCATCATAATACTATGTGTTGGCTACCGTCTTATTCTGTGATACTGATCATGGAGCGATGGTTTATGTGTTGTTTTGCAGGGTCATGTGGGTGCTGAGTCCCAGCAGCAGTAGTGGTTAATTCATTAAGGTCATGTCGGATCCTTTCAGCTGAGTTCTGAGGTGTTTAGTGTCTCTGCTCCCTGGTTCACCCCTCCTGCTGATCTAATCGTCACTGTAATGACAGCGGTAACTTTGCCGCCGGCTTCGCTGTGTCTCTCACTTTCACTGTCATTTCGTCTCGCCATCTCTTTCTCTTACTTGTTGTGGTTGCCCTCTATCCCTCCATCTTCTTCAGTTTCTTTTTCTCTCTCTGCAGCCACATACATATATATATATATATATATATATATTCTCTGGTCACTATGGACAAGATCTGTGTGTGCAGTGTTACAGCTGATCGACCATGCAATATTTCCCATAAATAGTGGTAGATGAGAAGTTAGATTACATCCAATAACTGCGAACGTAGATCAATAAAACAAGAGGCTTAATAAAGCCATTGATTATTTTGAAGTGTAATTGTATTGCAACCACCACGCCATTACATTTCACCCAGATCACCATACAGGAATGTGCGTTGCCTGTTATTGTGTAACTCAAGGTTGTTGTCATGGCAAACACTCAAACTGTAATTGAATGCAATGTTCCCCATCAGAGCACCCTTGCATGGATGGTGTCGTTGTGTGGTGGAGCAGATACATGTGCATGAGTCACACGTCATTCTAGATTTCTAGTTAAAGCATGTTTACATGTCTTAATATGAAACAAATCATTTATTTTCCCATCCTGACTGTGCTGCAGCAGCTCATCTCAGCTCCTCTGAAACGCTCTGTTTGGGCTCCTGCTCCTCCCTCCCAAAAAACTCAATCTGCTCTGATTGGTCAGCTGGCTCACCCTGTTGTGAATGGTCGTTTAGTGCATTTGTCAGAAATGTCATGCACCGTACCATAACATGATGACAGGAGTTGTACTGCTGTGGAATAGTGATACAAATTAATTTTAGACATATGGTCTTCGGCTCCTCTTCCTTTGGAAATCCATACAAATGTTCCATTGCAGAGCAGAAAACAGCAACTTCTCAACATGGCAACTCTGTGCTCAGCTCTGCTCTTACCTGGGCAGATATTATGCAAATGTGTTTAGAAGAAAAGGCAACATTTTCAAATGAGGCGTTTCAAGCAGTTCTCGAGTTTGCCTGCTTTTTTCATGCAGGTTTGACCCCTTTAACGGGCTCTATGGGCTTAAGAGAGTGAAGTCAGATGCTTACACTCCCTGCTGTGACACACAAGGTCAAACCTTGCATTATGAAAATAGGCTTTGCAGTATGCACTGCCTCTGTGCCAGTGGAATGTAGAGTTGCAACATAATCCTGTTCTATTTACATGTTTGCTTTATGTGTTTGAGTCCCTCTGAAGGTCCATAGTTAGCACCGAGACAAGTGATGGGTGAGTGGCATGCTGTCAGCTGTTGGCTGTTGCTCGCCCCGCTTGTGCACAGAAGGCAGGTGAGGAGAGGATGACTGTCCCTGACTGCTTTGTCAAGTCCAAATTAATCCATTCACTCAGGCTTCTTCGGTTCAGGATTTGGATTAGCAGGACATCTTCAACTCTGCAGCTTCAATTTAGTGGATAATTTCATTTGTGACAGATTATGTTCTATGTGTTCATTATGATCACTTACAGGCCTTAGATGGAAGAGACTTTTGCCGTCACATGTTACAGTGATGGCACTCTGCCCTTGTGTCAGTTTTGATTTTGTGACTATATTGCGCCGTGGTCTGTACTGAACACCTATGCTCACCCATCTAAGGCCACAATAAGGAACCACTTTTGTTCGTAGATGATTAACTTTTTCATCAATCCATTGTGTTCTTATTGAGCAGCACTCAGCAATGGTTCACTCAATTAAGTAGCTCCATTATAATCAGTGAGGGCTGGAATGGCTGGGCTATCGGGAAGCTGATAGAGGACTCAGTCGATGCCACGGCCTGCTGTTTACATGCAAAACAAACTCACTGGCCTCTATGTGGTCGGGCAGGGATGTGGGGGAGAAAAAGGCACAGTTGGACATTGATTGAGGAGCTGCAATTTACATGCTGCAGAAATGTGGAACAAGGTCTCTGTGCTTCTGCTCCTGGGAATTCTGCCCACAGAAATAGGATACAGTGTGTTTGTCCACTAGGCTGCAACAGACATTAGTAAACGGGCCGGATCAGATCTGTTGGATGGAGAAGATACACAGACAGGTGCACATAAACAGACAGACAGACAGACAGACAGACGTCATGCACAGATATTCACACAAAGTGAATTGGAGTGAATGCAATTACAGAGAACCATAGGGGAGCACATAAAACAATGTGGCCGTCACACTTCCCATTATCGGCAATGTCAGCAATGCTTAGCCATTACAAATGGGGGAAAATTACAATAATAATGTGAATTTGATGATAGCAATCCCTTTCTGAATTTGTTTTATTTCTGATAGGATCATTGTGTTTTGTTTTCATATTAACCGGCCTAACCTAATTAACAGTGTTGAAACGGAGTTCTGAGGGTTCGTCTTGCCCTCAGCATACAGCTAGAAAAATGTGTCTCAAATGTGGAGCAGTTTCTTCTCTCCGCTCTGTGCTCTCGGTAGCACAGTCACTGTGATCACGATTCAGCTGTTGGCCAAAAACAAAGAAAACACAGAAACTCATTACTGCTGCTCTGGCCTTCCAGTTGTTGATTTCTTTTTGTGTTTTTTTCAATGGGATGTCTGCGAAACATTCTGGAAATAAATATAGCATGTGTGTTTCTGTTTTTGTGTGTGCCTGTATGTATGAACCTTAATAGGACCTCATGAATCTGACACAGTTATGGGTCTTTGGCTTCGCCAAAATATGGATTTCCCTCAATTTATTTGTCTGTTTTAAATATGAATATCTGCCTCTGTGTTGGTCGTGAATCCATTGAATTCTACAAATATTGTCATAACAGGCTGATGCATTCATTCAAATTGCTAAGCTTTAGATCCTGAAATCCATATTTAGGTACGGTTAACACAGTCCTCCCATCCTGATTAATATCTCTCTGTCACATCTCTCCATTGGATTTTAGTCTATCAGATCTGGGCCCAAGTTGTGCCCTCATTGTCTCTCTCTCTCTGCTTTGCCAGAAGTGGCTGCTGGACAGGCATAGCCGGGCAGAGGTCCAGACAATCCCATTAGAGGTGGCAGATCTCTGCCTTCTCTTCTTCTAACGCTCAGTGGCCCAACACCACCAAACTATCAGCCAATATGAGGCCAGAGTGGAATGAGGGGAAGGCCGATAGGAGTAATTAGTGCACAACACCACGCTTTGGTGGAATGGTGTATGCCTGTGTGTGTGTGTGTGTGTGTGTGTGTGTGTGTGTGTGTGTGTGTGTGTGTGTGTGTGTGTGTGTGTGTGTGTGTGTGTGTGTGTGTGTGAGTGAGAGGGAGAGAGAGAGAGCACTAAAGCGAAAAACCAAGAAAAGTGATTGCATATAAGGGTGGTTTCTAGACCTCATTATCAAATTGGCTCCCATTGGGGTAAAGGTCGCAAATTAAATTTAGAGGATGTGTGTATGGGTATAGGTAACACACACATGCAGTCAGGATGGTGGTTTCAGGGTAAGGGCTTTGAAAGTGAACGTATATGAAGAGGATCCTCTTGTGCATAAATGAGCGTGAGCTGTCAGTGAGTCTTCTTATTGACCTCAGTATGTGGTTTGCTTTCAGAACAGATGCTCCTTTGAAACTTTCGCTGTGTGTATAGGTCAGTGCTCGCTGTGTCGTTTATTAAGTGCGTCCCTCGGTCTGTTTCTGTCCTCTGAATGTCCTGTACAGCATTTATTGCTAAGTGACAGCACTGGACGATGAGGTCAGAGCATAAACTCCACTGAAAACTCACTGCTGGTATATGCATTCAAAAGTTGTATAGGATTAATTATACTTGTTAATGGGAGAGTTTCAGAGATCTCTGGCGATTTTAATCCCATGGAAATGTGTACGTTTCCATAATAAACATTCCGACACTCACTATAATTTTCATCTCTTTCATTTTCTTCTGTTTACAGTCAAGAACAATTGTAATAACAGTTGTTTTGAGAAAATAAATGCAAGTTCTCCCTTGCTAAATTACAAATAACAAATATATGGTCAGACAGGAACGCAGTGATTTTATTATTTTTTTCTTTTTGTACAGAGTCTGCTTGTCATTTGCAGGTCTTGCTGTTCAGGTCATGTGACCTCCTACCTGCTCACACTGAGCAGCTGTCTGCAATTACCTACTTAACTGTGAACTGAGACTGACAAACATTTCACTTTTGTCCTGACGAAGGCCAGTTTGGCTGAAACGCGTTGACTCGCTTTTAATAGATTAGCCATGTACCAATAAAGGCATTTTAATTGGTCGTACCCTCACGAGTGCCTCGGTTTTCTGTCTGCAACCCAACAAATATATGGTCTTGACCTACTCCCCCAGTAAATTTGTCATTTGCAAATGTGTTCCACAAAAAAAGCAGAGAGTGTATCAGCAACGCAACTGGGAAGAAAAAGCCAGAGACGGAGAACCAAAAAGACAGCAATTTCAGCTGCATTGTGTCTGCTCCAGCTTTTCAACCTCAATCTGGTCATGCTAAAACAATTTCTCTCTACACATTAACAACAGCTGCTGCAAAGACATACAATGCTTCCTCATTACTGTTGTAATAGGGAAGCATTGTTTTGTGTACATCGCTGTGTCAGAAGGACACAAAGTAAGAACCACGCTGACTGGCCACACACAATCAAAAAGAGCCCGCTTCCAATACTTTTGACTTCAAATAAACTGAACTCGGTAAATAGAAGTCATTGTACTTTTGCCCAACAGAGTTCAGTGACATAACGGTCGCTTGGTTTCGAGGGAGGCTAGGCAACCAGGAGTGTGATTTCCCTGTTGGAGCGGAGACCCTCGAGAATCCTTCACCCTGAAAAACCAGTGAAGAGAAACACCGCCATAATCAAACTTTGACTGGAGCTCTAATCCCAAAACATCTGACACAATTACACCCATTAACACAGGTAATTAGACTCCGAAAAGGACACACACACTCACACACACGCACACACGCACTCCTGTGTATTGTGCAAGATGAGAGAAAGAAATGTTGAGGCCCGTTCGTAATGGTTTGCCAGGCTTTTCTCTCAATACGGTTAATTATCAGTTACTTAAGCTGTTTTTTTTTCAAATACCTTTATATTTTATAATGTGCAGGATGCTGCAGAAATTACCATAGAGGGGATTTGTGTGTTCATATTTTGCTGAGAAACCATGTAATTATTGAAAAAAATATATATCTCAGCACCACAACAAAGAGTCAACATACAAACAAAACATTTGTGAGATAGGTAGAGGGTTGAGAAAGATGAGCACTGAGCGCCATCGGAGCTCAACGGATGTTTAAAGTGGATTACTGAAACGCCCCTCGACAAGCGGGCGATCAACAGAGAGGTGAGAACAGGAGGGGAAGACAGACTGACGGACAGAGAGGGAAAGGAGGAGAAGGAGAAAGGAGGAATGTCAAATCTGGTGCATTGGAAGTGATTTTGGCAGGAAACCTAAGTTACCATAGCGACCTAGTGAAAGCTCTGCAGCAAGTAAGAGGTGAGAGAGAGAGCGAGAGAGAGATGGAGAGAAAGAGAGCAGACCTTGAGTCATTGTGTCTCTCACTGTCTTTCATGGCCATATTTCTGACATAGATTTTTAATCAACGTGTATCATTCTCTGGCACGAGTGCACAACCGCTTCTGTCAATACTGAACGCTTATTAATGACATAAATCACGTATTGTTTAAGTTGGTGATCAGGTTAACACCAATTTCTGCTACTACTTTGTCTATTTCATTATTAAAGCCCAGTCAGGTTAATCAAAGCCCTGTTCCACCGTCTGACAATCCCTGGTTGAGAGGATATGAAGCAGAACTGCACATCCATTTACATCAGCGCGGTCTTTGTAATGTGGATGGTAATTGGTAGTCTTTGATGCACTGGACTACTGGGACCGTTGACTTTAATAAGCTTATTCACCAGCATGAAGATTCAGATAGGGTTTCTAGCATAGACAATCAAGGGGGATAAATGAACACGCACACATCTTTTTTTTTTTTTTAAACGGCACCCATGCATGACAGCTCATGGCAATGCAAATACATGATCGCTACGAGAGCAAATAGCACTATGCAGCATCGCCGGCCCACCGGCACATGCACGGATACACTGGGGAGTTGTCAGAGGCATATCTGTTTATGTAACAGGACCTGCTGGGATTTTTCAGCGCTCGATATCAATCTCCCCAAAGATGCAACAAAAGATGGACACTTTGCAGAACATTGTATCACCAAAGCTGTTACAGCTACCCCCGAGAATCTTCCTGACACTAATCCTCTGTCTCTCTTCATCTTCATCTTCGTCTCCACGCTGCATGATGTCTCCATGGCAATGGCAGACCAGTGCAGGTATTGCTTTGTCCTTTTTTTTTTTTTTTACCAGGATATGTCTCTTAACTCACAGTTTTTTCTTCTTTATCTATGATTGCTATGCAACAAAGGTCTGTGGTATGCATCTAAACCACGAGGCCACCAGGACGCGCTTTCACCGAACGGCTCTCTTACTTTTTAGGCAGACGAGCCTTTGAGAAACCCATTTATCGACAGTGTGTTTAGAAGACACTGAGGCAGGAATGGGACTCATCGATCTCCTCTATTACATCCTGGTTATCCAGACTCATTCCTGGTCTCTCTCTCTCTCTCTCTCTCTCTCTCTCTCTCTCTCTCACTCTCTCTGTGAATCCTCTACAAACGTCAAAGACATTCCTTGGCCAGTCTCACACTCTCCTTATCACTGGGGATTTGTGTGTGTGTGTGTGTGTGTGTGTCTGTGTTTGCATGTGTGTCCTTGGCTGTGTATGTCTTTGTCGACATTGCTGAAGGGTTGCTTTGTTTGTATGTTCTGGAGAGGCTTAGTAAATGCCACTCAAACTCAAGATAGTACGATGTGACTCGCTACCCTCCCTTTTTAGTTCTGCCTGCTTACATGAAGTCACTGTTTTACCCAAGCAAGGGTGGATGGGTAATAAATCATTCCATGTTCAATCACTGCAGGTTTTGTCCCATTTGGAGACATTGTCACTGTTCACACCCATCATGTGTGTGTGTGTGTGTCTGTTTGTCTTCGTGCAGAGTCATCTGGCACCATGTGTGAAAGAGATTAAATATCTCCCACAGAAATCTCATTTCTCTCAACTGCCCTTTTCCTATGCATTTGTCACCATCCCAACAACTCAAACACTGCTGTTAGACGTCCCAGGGAAGGTATGCAGCCTGTGTGTGTGTGTGTGTGTGTGTGTGTGTATGTGTGTGCAGTCAAAGGTGAACAGCTTACTTCCACAAGGTTTCATGTTTTGCTGTGTTTGTGTTTATGTGTGTGTGTGAGTGAATGGTCTTACAAAAGACTTTTCTGTGTCGCTCTCATAAACGCCGTGTCGTCACCATGGTTACCAGCAGGTATACATCTCTTGCTTACGTTGTGGGTATATCATTAAAAAATCACCATTTGTTATACTGACCTGTAACATATACAGTATAACTGTGTTTTTACAACACTAGAATCCTTTTTTTGTTCACTTTTTTACTGTCTGGGGCTTTTGCCATCATGGAGTCTCGTCCAATCAGGTACCTTCATCAAGTATTATTTCACTCACTGCTGGCAACTGTCATGTTGATACAAAATACCAACCTTTTATAGGCTTTACCATCCCAAAACTGCCAGAGATACTTTGATTCTTTCCTGAAATCATGAGAAAATGCCTTTTGTGCACAATTAATTCATTACTAAATAAAAACCTTTTTAATTGAAATTGCGAAAAAAGAGAAACTATAAGTTGTCAACAATTAAATGAATTATTCATTTTTTGGGCCTGATTCACAACACACACACACACACACACACACACACACACACACACACACACACACACACACACACACACACACACACACACACACACACACACACAGCAGGACAAAGAAAACATGGGGAGGGGACAGCTGATAATTGGCAGCTTCTCTTTCATGAGTGTTTGTTTTCATGTCAATTAACAAAACAAGGGTTCAGCTTAATGAGGCTAATGAGGAAGCACCTCATTTGGCTCTGCTGGTTTAACGATGTGTCAGTGGAGGAACACAACACCAACGAACATTTTCCACTCAAAAACACATAAAAAGTAATGGTGTCTTAAAAAACAGTGAGCAGAAACGTTGATCTGCATTTGAACTGAAATCATTTTTGTAATTTGTGTTAGTGCCTGAAAAATATATAGAATATTGAAACTCCAAATTGACAATCCAAATATTTGAATTATTATATGGAGCAAACAGTTCTTTTAAGCCAAATAAAATATATTTAATAAGCATTGCACTCCACCTTGTTAAAATGATTAACTTGATTGTTTAAATTATTAATCAGGCCGAGTCATCATAACTAATAATGACTGTAATCACAGTCTGTTTCATGGCTGATGATGAGTACTCTCCATTTCCATTATCATCATCATGGGTATGGTTGTCAGTGCAATCTACCCCATAGTGATGCGTTGAAGTTTCGTGATGCTGATAAGGCTAATCAGCAATTAGTACTGTGGCGAGAGATGGAGAGGGCGAGAGAGCGAGTCCATGTCTGTATGTGAGCATATGTAAGTGAATTTAAATGTGCTGTTGAGGACGTGTTAGCATGTGATTAGCCTTGTGTTTTGGCTCCGGTGTCAGCCGTGTCAGAGCTAGTTCCGCTCAGCTCTTCGGATTTGTTGTGCAACAGTAAACATCGTCGGAGTAAATGCTCCAGTGAGATCTGTAAGCACCTCCAAAAAGAGTTCAACTCAGAACATAATGCATAATCATCACTATTAGCCCTAATCCAAATTCAATTCAGGTATGGACTCCGAGGGGTTGGTGCTCATCTGTATCTGCTTGGGGGAGGTCTCTCTTCATTTCCATGTTGCCCTTTTAACCGGCGATGTGCCCCGAAGCTATGTGTAAAGAATATGTGGACTGTTCATCTGGAGGAAACAAAAAAAAGATTTAACACCTGAGAATTAAGTTGATTTGAATTCGAAATTTCACTTTATGTTCCATCGACTTTCATTCCCGTAGTTCCCATTTTAACAAAGCGACGTGAAACTTAATCTCTTTCCTTCACGAAGCGACACGTTTAAACAATGGCCTGATTCCATCCCTCATAACTCAATTATGTACTTTTGAAGCGGCGAGCCGATAGACGTTCATAATATAATACACTTTTTTCCCCCCAACTTTCTATTTTTGTGGATTTTTAATTAACTAAAGCAGACAGAGGAGCACACACCGTAATGCTGTCTGCCTCTTATCTGTCATATAGCTCTGTGGTATTTGCTAAACCCACGACCTCCTAAATGGGTGCCCTTCACTAATGGCTAAACGTATTCCCAGGTTGCTGCAGCTATTTGCAAAGCAAATCCTTGACGGCGGGCTGGAGACAAACGTGTGATAGCAGGTGTTCCAGGTTGTAGTCATGGTGGCTTGTTTTTGTCTTTCTGTTTGATTACTGTTTGTGTGTTCTGCATGGCCGAACACTGAGCCGAACACAGCAGCGCGGGCTATCTATCTTTCCATACAACACGCACACATGCAACAAAGTAGAGTCCCATTTATTTAAACCACCAGCTGTTCATTCGCATCGACGCTGGGCCGGAGACGAGGTGGACACACAATAGAACCTCTTTTACATTCATTAATTCAAACGACTGACATATAAATATGAACTAAACTGACACCACAGATGGGACAAAAGGTGGCTGTTTAAACATTGACATGCACCCCTGGTTAGTAAATGGTTTACCTGGTCTCCGTGGCCCCGCAGCAACAGTTCTGAGAGTGGGCACTTTGTCTCGCCCTGACCTTCATTTATCATGTTGTTTATTCACCCGTTCACACAGTCCAGCCTGGCAGCGGCGATGTGGGAACAGCTGATGATGGATGAACAGAGGAAGACACTAGGATTGGTTGAAAGCCAGGAGATGAACTGTGTGATTTGGTGCTCTGTGCTTCCCTCCCAAAAAAACCTCACTCCTTCTTCTGCTCCCTCTCTCATCCGCTCACACTCGTTCCTCGAGACCGACTGTTATTTTGTCACATCATTTTTATATATATTCCTCAACATTTTATCAAACAGCGTATCCAAGAGTGCTATCAGCCTTGTGATGATTTTATCTCTTTCGCTCTCTTTTTCATTCCTATGTTTCCTTTCTATTATCTGTTAAATTGTCTCCTTCTTCACAAACAGTGAATCAATATCCCCCTGCCAGATGCAAGTAATCTTATCTCTCTCTCCTCCTCCCTCCTCTTGCTCATCTGCATGCCGGTCTCTGTTTTCGCTCTCTTTCTTTTTCTCTATTCATTAATTCTTTCTCTCTGTTTGTCTCTTTACCGGCTGTGTGGAATAACTGCAGAGATAGAGAGAGGATTTCATGTCATATCGTGTTTCCCCTATTCACTGTGATCAATGCCTCTTGTTAACTTGCATATGCTTGTTTCTATTGAGCCTAGCAAACGTCTGATGAGTATCCTTAGTCACTCATCACTGTCTGCATCCTTCTCAGGATGTACGTGCTCACAGATCAATGACACTGATCCCGCTTCATTTACACCTCAAGGCCATTGACAAAACAATTTTGAGGACAGAGTATAATCCTCAATAATCCAGATGTAAATCTGCCATAAATGAACATCGCAGCTGAAGTAACACAGTCTAAATGCTATTATTTGGTAAAGCCACAATCTATAATTCAAATGTTAATGGAAACGGCAGAACCTCGTCATACAGGACTGAAACCTGCAAAAAAAAAAGAAAATTAAATGTTTGTGTAGCGCCTGTAGTCTTTCTGGCTAATAACAATAATAACACTACATTCTCTAGGTTCGTAAGAGCTGGTAATAGTGAACAATTTATTGTCACAATTATTGAATTGCAATGAATGAAAATAAAAAAATAAAATAAAATACAGAAAAATAGAGCTCTTTAATTTGTCAAAATAAAAAAATAAAAAAGTTCAAAGAAAATTGTCCATCCTTCTCTTTTTCGAAGGTCAGAGTTCCGGGTTCAATTGCGTTTATGTTCTGTGTAATGTTCAGTCCAATGTTCAATTACTACCCGGGTAGATTTGTGTATGGGTTCTTATCTGTGTGAAGTGAATCGATGTCGGGCTCCTCGGATTGGGTTCACAGCTGGCCAGGCTGGGACCCGCTCCGTCTGAATCTTTCTCTCGCTGGATTGGCTCGCCACCGAACCCTTGGCTCGGAATTCTGGATCCGAAGTCTTAATCCGTCGAACAAAAAAACCAGTCTACACAGAGAGTGTAGAACAAATAATCATTACTTTCTATTCAATTGACATCTTTCTACTTTCACTTTTCACTCTAATTCTTTCACATAAATACCCAAATAAAGGATACTCTGCATTTAAATGCTTTAAATGAGACTGCATATTTTTTACAGTACAGTATAAGTACTTTTACCATGACTATTATTTACCATGAACTTATAATTCAACATAAATCACCTTATTTATTTCAATAAAGCTCTATTTATATTTATAAACAGCTCAATAAATCAGAATTTACATTTTTAACACAATATTTATCTTTTAACCATAGCTTTTTATCTGTTTTTAACCATAAAGTTACAGTATAAACTCTGAACAGGATAAATTCTTTTTAACAGAATACATATTAAACCATCACTAGTGCAAAAACACCGAATACACTCATCTCAATGACCGGAAAAATAATTAGCATGACCCGGTATCATTTAACCACATTTCTGTACCATAGCTGTCTCCATTTCTCATCTCAAGTCACAGTAAAGGCTCATTAGCTTAACCAGCTAGCACACATTAGCTTAGATAGCTTCACAATTAGCATTCATATCACCTTTAGCAGGTAACACCCAGAATTAGCATAGCGGCAACTAGCATTAGCTTCGCGCTAGGTTGTTAGCGATCTTTTTACAGCTCGTTTTCAATATACACAATGATACAGCAGGTACCAGAGTAGGTTTAAAACATTAACGAAACATAGCATGAACTTAGCATGGACTCCGACTGGTTTTTATGAACATATTTCAGTCACAGGAACTTTATCTTATCATGCTAATAGCAACAACTAGCCTGAGGCTTGCTCAGCAACTTAGCATTTTCTTACCGGAGTTCTCAGGGACACTTAACACGGTAAACTCAGCCTCCCGCTCCTTCACACACGCTCGTAACGACTCTGCCTGATAAACAGAAGACTTATGAAGGTTTTGCTCGAGAGTTACTGATGTTTTAGCGTGGTTTTGTTCACTTAACATACCCCGTTTCTTCAGCTCGGTTCATGCGCGACCGCTCTGCTCGGTGTCTCAGCTTGATCTAAGATGGCGGACGGTGCACACTGTGATCATGCACAGGTCACGTTCGGGGGCACGTTCAATGCGTCGGCGATTACTCGCAGGGGTGCTGTGCCACCAAGTGGGGAAACGGGGGTACTACATCTAAACTACAAAAATGGGTTTAGTAACCATGTGGGTTACACCCTCCCCTCTTGAATCTGTATGAGTCCCTTCATGCTCAGTTCCCTGGACTGCATGGTAACTATCATCTCCTATAGTATCAAGGGCTCTGTTGAAACTCTCCAAGAGACTTTTGGCAAAGGAGATTAAAGGTTTCCCTAGCTCATCATAATGAAAGCGTTTGGGGGGTCGTCTGAACCTTTCAGACCTCCGTGTGGTCAAGTCTGGGTCGTCAGTGTCTATGTCAGTCAACTGTCCATTTTTCTCGTTTTTGTCTTGATTAGTGATATCTGTGTTGGTCTGTTGTCGATCTTTGTCATTCTGGTCTTGGGCAACAATGTTTGTCTCAACAACATCTGTGTCAGCTACATCTCTGTCGACTACATGTGTGTCAACTACATCTCTGTCGACTACATGTGTGTCAACTACATCTCCGGTTGGTTTTGATTGACTTTCGCTCATGGCTATGCTTTCTCTGTTCAGGTCTGGTTCAATGGCTTGCTCAACCGCAACCTCTGGTTCCACCAAAGCCAAGTTGGGAAGTACTCCACCTGTCTCTGCAGGTGAGAAAGGTAAGTTGCTGGCAGCAAGTACATCTGGAGGTTCGGAATGTGTGGAATGAGCTGACGAACAATCAGCCTCTGGAGCTGGATTCACAGGGGGATTCTGCCCCGTAGGAAGCTCAAGGACCTGAACGAACCTTTTCTCAGGAATGACAGACAAAGAAACTGGACAATCGCATGAATCATCTTCAGACTCTGAATGATTCTCTTGGGAGTGAAACTGAGACTGTTGGCTCCTCGTTCTGGGACGGCGTACCTTTGGAGCGACCTGCTCAGGCTCCTCGTCGTCTACCAGATTACTACAAGGAAGCAAGTGATCCCGATGCAGCGTTCGCTTGGGACCGTCTTCATCAGTGGGCTGCACTGTATAAACTGGTAAGTCTCCCTTTCTGTGCAAGACTTTGTACACAGTTGACTCCCACTTATCTGCAAGTTTGTGTTTGTTCCTTAACCGCAGGTTCCGTACAAGCACATGATCACCTTCCTGGAGTGTTGATTCCCTTACTACCCTGTCAAACCTTTTTTTGTTCCTTTCTGCGACCTTTGCAGAATTTTTGACAACAATCTGGTAGCTTTCTTCAAGATGCGCTTTCAGATTCTTCACGTATTGAGAATGACTTTTGGGAGCTCCACTCTGGACAGGTAAACCAAATGCAATGTCTACCGGTAACCTGGGCCGGCGCCCAAACATCAACTCATACGGGCTAAAACCCGTCACATCGTTTTTCGTACAGTTGTACGCATGAGTCAACGGTTTCACGTAATCACGCCAGTGATTCTTCTCTTTTTCTCTCAGCGTTCCCAACATACTCAAGAGAGTTCTGTTGAACCTTTCAACTGGATTTCCGCGGGGATGGTACGGACTGGTGCGTACTTTCTTGATACCCGCGAGAGCACAGAGTTCGTGGATCAGCTGTGACTCAAAGTCTCTGCCCTGGTCACTTAAGATTCGCTCTGGAAACCCGTAATGTATCAGAAACTGCTCCCAAAGACTCTTAGCCACGGTTGTTGCTTTCTGATCCTTCGTTGGAAGCGCAACAGCGTATTTCGTGAAGTGATCAGTTATAACTAAGATGTCTTTGGTGTTTTTGCTGTCGGGTTCCAAGGACAAATAGTCTATGCAGACTAGTTCCATGGGACGCGTTGTTTGAATGTTTACAAGAGGTGCGGATTTCTCAGGTGGTGTTTTCCTCCTTACACAACGTCCACAAGATTTGATTTTGTTCTCTACGTCCTTAGCCATCTTTGGCCAATAGAACCTCGAACGAATGAGGTCAAGAGTTCTGTCAAAGCCAAGATGTCCCATATCTTCGTGGAGCCAAGAAAGAATGGGGAACCGAAGAGACATAGGAACCACAAACTGGTAAGTGATGTCACCATCTGATTGTCGGACTCGATAAAGGAGGTTACTCTTGAACTCAAACCGCTTCCACTCTTTAAGCATTAGCTTAAGTTCCAATGAATCAGGAATGGATTTGGGATTTGTCCCATTTCCAGATTCCAGCATGTCGATGATCTTCCCAAGGACTGGATCGGACCTCTGGTGATGTTGGAGATCTGCTTCGCTAAATGTAGGTATGATGGAACACCCTAATGCTTCAACCTCTCCGTACGCATCTGGCACTGCATCAGCATGCAAAGCCAATGACTCCACAAGGGCGACAGAAGGTAAGTTACCATCAGCCTCAACAAGATGACGGCTGCACAAGGCGGTAACTGTGTCAGGCGGTAAGTCAAGATGTTCGGGAGAAGAAGAAAGGTGATGCGAAGCGAACTGTCTGATTCGTTCTCTTTCCTCCAGGGACACGTCATCATCTGGCAGATCGTCATGAGGACGTCTGGAAAGACCGTCTGCATCTTGGTTGCTCTTGCCAGCTCTATACTTGATGTGAAAGTCAAAAGTGGAAAGAGCGGCCAGCCAACGATAGCTAGCGGCGTCAAGCTTGGCAGACTTCAAGATATATGTCAACGGGTTGTTGTCTGTTACAACCGTGAACACATTTCCATAAAGATAGTCGTGAAATTTTTCTACCACAGACCACTTTAAAGCCAAGAACTCTAATTTGTGAGCTGGGTAGCGTTTCTCGCTGGAAGAGAGCCCTCTACTAGCGTAAGCGATAACGCGTAGTTCACCATCTTGCTCTTGGTAAAGAGCGGCACCAAGCCCAGAGGTACTCGCGTCGGTGTGAAGGAAATAAGGAAGTTTTGGATTTGCAAATCCGAGGACTGGTGCAGAAGTAAGCTTTTCTATGATGGTTTGAAAAGCTTCTTGACAAGCTGGCGTCCAGCGGTCGGCGAAGGGCTCTTTGACGCTCAAGTACCCAGCGGAGGAAGGGGTTGCCCTTTTACCCTTCCTGCATGGTGGGTAACCACCAGTAAGGTCGTTCAAGGGTTTTACTATCCGGGAGTAGTCCTTGACAAACCGGCGGTAATATCCCGCAAAACCAAGAAATGACTTGAGCTCGGTAAGTGTGTTTGGCTGTGGCCATGTGCGAAGGGCACTCACCTTCTCAGGGTCGGTCTCAACACCCTTGTTCGAGACAATGTGCCCCAAGTAGCGCACAGAGCTCTGGAAGAAACGACACTTCGACGGCGACAACTTCAAGCCATATTCCCGCAATTGCTGGAGAACATGTAAAAGCCGTCTTTCATGTTCCTCTTTGGTGTCTGAAAACACAATGACATCATCCAAGAAAACCAGCACTTCTTTCAGGTTAAGGCTACCCATGCAACGCTCCATTAAGCGCTGAAAGGTGCTGGGAGCATTAGTGATGCCCTGGGGCATACGATTAAACTCGTAAAAACCCAGGGGGCACACAAAAGCAGTTTTAGGTTTGTCACATTCTTTCATTGCTATCTGGTAATACCCAGATTTCAAGTCCATTACCGAGAACCATTTGGAACCGGCAAGCGCTGAGAAAGACTCTTCAAGATGTGGAAGTGCATAAGCATCTCGGATGGTCAAAGAGTTTAACTTTCGATAGTCGATGCAAAGCCGGACATCGCCGTTTTTTTTCCGAACCACAACGATTGGCGAAGAGTAGGGCGATTCTGATTCGCGAATCACTCCTGCCGCCAGAAGCGTTTGTAGATGTTTCCTTACAGCTTCATAATCGTTAGGGTGGATTGGTCTAGACTTCTGTTTGAAAGGTGTTTCGTCTCTTAAGTGAATGTGATGTTCGACCTTGGATGTGTGTCCGAAATCTAGATCATGCTGAGCGAAAACATCAGCATAAGTGCTCAAGCTTTGCGTTATCCTCTCCTTCCACTCTTCTGAAAGGGGGGGGAATTCATTGAAGTCAAAGACAAGACCTGACTCAGTGGATTCAGACGCTGACTGAGGAGAAACTGAACAACACCGGACAGTGTTGGTGTCCTCATGAGAAGCAGGCAAGTTGTCATGAACTGATGCAGGAGCATGAAGTTCAGCTATAACACAACTACTAGGAAGTGTTACGTCATGTTCACTCTCGTTTCTTACCCATACAGGTAACTTGAAAGGATGTTCCTTGGGCATGCTCACAAGACAACACTCCACAAAGATACCACCAGGTAATGTGGACATGCTAGGCTGTTCAATGATGACACATTCATCTGAAGTGTTTACCTTAGCAAATCCCTCGAGAAGCATTCTCCCTTGTGCAGGTATCACTCTCTGTTCTCTGCCTTTCAGGGTCATCAGGCCGATTTTCCCAGTGGAACTTACCTCTTTCCTGAGCTTCAGGGTGTGAAGGATTTGTCGAAAGCCATAAACAGGTGAGAGGTCATTTGGAGTTTTTTCATGACAATGCTCGTCATACATGACATCGAGAGCGTTTGTACCTATTAGTACAGGAAGCTCGCAGTTGGTGCGTATATCTGGAACGACCAATGCCAAAGTAGCGACTTCAGGTTCAGATTCGACAAAGTCCTTTGGAAACTTCAGGACAAGAGGGATATAACCCAAGTAAGGAACTATGGCACCACTGGCACCTTCAACATCAAGACCATTGAGTGGTTGAATGGGATGTTCTGTCAGATGGCTGTTGTAGAAAGAAGTGGACACTGTGGTTACCTGAGAACCAGTGTCAAGAAGACAACTACACTCCACTCCTGCCACTTTGATGTTAGCAGTACACTTGTTCCCTACAAGTCCTCTTGGAAGCTTGATGTGATGTTCCAGGTTTTGAGAGTGAACACATGCTTGATTGGATGAATCAGTTTTGGGACATGCATGCTTAGTTTCAGTTCCTGTGAGTCCCTCAACAGGAACTGAGGTTAGTTTAAATGATGTTTGTTTTGCTGTTCCCATGCTTGTTGTTTCCGCCTGAACTCTTTTCGTTTTAGTTCAACTAGTTCAGGGTCAGGCTCGTTGCTGCAAGAGGGCGCGATATGGCCGTCCTGCCCGCACTTGAAGCAGTAGCCTGGTCTGGGTCTTTTTTCAGGAGTACATTCACTTGGAAGTGAGGGTTTTGGTTCAGTTGGGGTCTTTGGTTTTGTTTTCTTGTTCGACTTAGGAAAAGACTGAGCTGAGTTGCTGCTCAAAGATGTTTTGAGTGAAGCTACCTGTGCTTGTAGTTTAGCAATTTGCTGTTCGAGTTTACTGGTCTCAAGAGAAGAAGTCACAGATGCTGCAGCTGCCATGTCAGAACCATCAAGGGTACAGTCGTTGACAGAAAGAGGGTTCGACTGGACTTTGGCTTTAGAAAACCCTAAGTGCTGTTTCATTCTGTTTGACTTTGCAGCTTGGCGGTCTTCATCTGTGCGTAAAAGAAGGAGCAACTCGGAGAATGAGGGGGGGTTGGGCTTCCTCTGCTCCAACTGTAAACTTGTGATGAGACTGTTGTTCCAACAACCCCTGCAAAATTGCTTAAGGAGCTGGCGCTCTGAGTCAGCAGTGACAATGCCACCTCGCTTAACCACTTTATTCAAAGCTGCCTGCAGTCGCTGCAGGTAGCTGGAAGGTTTCTCACCTGAGTTCTGATTTGTGTTCAGAAATTTAGCAAAAAGCTCGTCTCCATCATCCACGATGCCGTATGCCGAATCAAGAAGATTGAGATAGTCGTTGGGACTGGAGTTCGGTCCAAGATGTTGAACGACATTGGCTGCGGGTGGAAGAAGGCTTTCTACTATTCTCCTGACAGTGAGTTTGTCAGACATGGAAGGATCAGCAAGAAAGAAGTCAACAGTATTGCGCCATGCATCATAGTCAGACTCTAAGCTGGGACAGGGAGTTTTCCCAGAAAAGGACCTTAGCCTGGTGTGACCATGGTATTGGGAAGCCACATCACCACTCCTAATGACATGTTCTACCACTACCTTTTGGACGTCAGAGGTGGTGAGATGTTCAGAGGGTAAGTACAACCCTGGTTTCTTAGGTGAGGGGAAAGCCTCTGCACCTACAAGGGGTGAAAAAGAGTCATGTTTATGTGAGTGAGTTTCGTCAGTAACCCTTTTAACAGGAGTTTGGGTCGGGTTTGTCACTAGCTGTGTTGAGGTCGAGTCACTGGTCAACGGAGATTCGTGATCGGTTTCAGACGTACCTGGTTCAGCTGTCTGGGGTTTCGTAGACCCACGGATTCTGGTCAACTCATCAAGCAAAACTTTCTCAAAGTCAGCACCACTTAGCTTAGCAACATCTTTCAGTTCAGCTAAATAAGTGTGTGTCAGGGTTGAACTTCTGGCAGCTGCATATAAGTCAGAGAGAGACTGAATGCTGTTAACGACGCTTGGGTTACTTGTGGGTCTCTTGCAGGGCAAGCTGCTCTGCAGAAAGTGAATGGGTTCACCTGACTTGAACTCTACGATAGCTTCTGAACTGCTCGTTTTGATTATCCTTTCAATAGGACCGCACTTCCCTAGGTAATCAATGACCTCGTTGTCTATCACTTCGCCAGTTAGACCGCCAACTAAGACTGAGTTTGGCACTTTAACGTTTTCAGCCTTGATAACATCCATAATGTCACATCAACACAATTTCTTATTTTTTTTTTTTTTTTAGAGTTCACTTTTTTTTTCAATGAAAGCAAAAGAAAATATCAACTGTTCAATCACCAGCTCCTGGCTGGCTCGCCAAGTTTTATGTAGCGCCTGTAGTCTTTCTGGCTAATAACAATAATAACACTACATTCTCTAGGTTCGTAAGAGCTGGTAATAGTGAACAATTTATTGTCACAATTATTGAATTGCAATGAATGAAAATAAAAAAATAAAATAAAATACAGAAAAATAGAGCTCTTTAATTTGTCAAAATAAAAAAATAAAAAAGTTCAAAGAAAATTGTCCATCCTTCTCTTTTTCGAAGGTCAGAGTTCCGGGTTCAATTGCGTTTATGTTCTGTGTAATGTTCAGTCCAATGTTCAATTACTACCCGGGTAGATTTGTGTATGGGTTCTTATCTGTGTGAAGTGAATCGATGTCGGGCTCCTCGGATTGGGTTCACAGCTGGCCAGGCTGGGACCCGCTCCGTCTGAATCTTTCTCTCGCTGGATTGGCTCGCCACCGAACCCTTGGCTCGGAATTCTGGATCCGAAGTCTTAATCCGTCGAACAAAAAAACCAGTCTACACAGAGAGTGTAGAACAAATAATCATTACTTTCTATTCAATTGACATCTTTCTACTTTCACTTTTCACTCTAATTCTTTCACATAAATACCCAAATAAAGGATACTCTGCATTTAAATGCTTTAAATGAGACTGCATATTTTTTACAGTACAGTATAAGTACTTTTACCATGACTATTATTTACCATGAACTTATAATTCAACATAAATCACCTTATTTATTTCAATAAAGCTCTATTTATATTTATAAACAGCTCAATAAATCAGAATTTACATTTTTAACACAATATTTATCTTTTAACCATAGCTTTTTATCTGTTTTTAACCATAAAGTTACAGTATAAACTCTGAACAGGATAAATTCTTTTTAACAGAATACATATTAAACCATCACTAGTGCAAAAACACCGAATACACTCATCTCAATGACCGGAAAAATAATTAGCATGACCCGGTATCATTTAACCACATTTCTGTACCATAGCTGTCTCCATTTCTCATCTCAAGTCACAGTAAAGGCTCATTAGCTTAACCAGCTAGCACACATTAGCTTAGATAGCTTCACAATTAGCATTCATATCACCTTTAGCAGGTAACACCCAGAATTAGCATAGCGGCAACTAGCATTAGCTTCGCGCTAGGTTGTTAGCGATCTTTTTACAGCTCGTTTGCAATATACACAATGATACAGCAGGTACCAGAGTAGGTTTAAAACATTAACGAAACATAGCATGAACTTAGCATGGACTCCGACTGGTTTTTATGAACATATTTCAGTCACAGGAACTTTATCTTATCATGCTAATAGCAACAACTAGCCTGAGGCTTGCTCAGCAACTTAGCATTTTCTTACCGGAGTTCTCAGGGACACTTAACACGGTAAACTCAGCCTCCCGCTCCTTCACACACGCTCGTAACGACTCTGCCTGATAAACAGAAGACTTATGAAGGTTTTGCTCGAGAGTTACGGATGTTTTAGCGTGGTTTTGTTCACTTAACATACCCCGTTTCTTCAGCTCGGTTCATGCGCGACCGCTCTGCTCGGTGTCTCAGCTTGATCTAAGATGGCGGACGGTGCACACTGTGATCATGCACAGGTCACGTTCGGGGGCACGTTCAATGCGTCGGCGATTACTCGCAGGGGTGCTGTGCCACCAAGTGGGGAAACGGGGGTACTACATCTAAACTACAAAAATGGGTTTAGTAACCATGTGGGTTACACCTGCTTATATTTAATTTATGTTTGCCTAAGAAACAGTAAGCACTCTTTGCAATTATGTTAATACTGGGTATGATCAACGGAGGTCTTCTGATTATGGCTTGTCTTTTAGGGAAAGGCAAGTGTTATTCATCCTGTGTTGCTCTGTAGAACTCACTACAACTGAAGGGGCCTGTCCATACTGGCCCTCCATACTTAGTCAACCCTGAACACTCCTCTAATCAGAAAGATGGATTGAGTTTCTCTCCGCTTTTGTTTAACTCAGTAAAATCGTATTGGATCAGGTTCAGGTGTGTGGGTCTGTTAAAAAAATAAAGAAAGATCCAAATTACAAATATATCCTAACACACTTTGTTTTTTGTGAAAGTGACAAATATTACTGGCAGGACATTAATAATGCCAGATATTCTGCTGTCTCAACTCATATTAACTAGCAAAGTGTTGCATGTTATGTCGGATAATTCATTTATTGGGTTGCTGCGTTTTAATTCAGTCCCTTCTCTTTACTTCATCCATCTTGCCCTCAGGGTGTGTTTTGAGCATTTCATTTGGGCTACTCCATCAACTCCCTTCTCAGGACTTTGTTTTCTGCTGCAGCCATCTAACCTCCTCCTCATACTGCCTCCACTACTTTTCTGTCTTTTACTATTACTGTAAAAGGGCTTTTCCCTGCTCACTGGGCAACAGTCCAGCAGAGATCTTCAGAGATGGAGAGAGAGACAGGGCAGAGAAGAGAGAATGGGAGTGGAGGTTTGGGGTGGAAGTGGACTGAGGGACTGCTCCTGCCAAGGAGGCATGGAGGAGGGTTTGCCAAATCCCAGATATATTGTTGAGAATCTGCCACCAAGGCTAACAGTGGGGCCACACAGTCATCCGCCTCCATCCACTCAGAGAGCCAACCTTTCCCCTTTAAGAGCCAGAGTTCAACTGAGCATAAAGGCATGACACGCTTATATCGAGTGTGTTTGAATAATTTCAATAGCTATGAGCCATTTGCGATTCTTTGCGGTTGAGTTTCTTGTCATTATAGTGTTTAACGGCATCGTACTCTCTTATAGGCCACCTCATTACAAGTTGGCATCAGTTCAAGGAGAATTATAATCAAGGCAGAATAAAGCCCATCCTTTATACGTGACCCTCCAATAACCCCCCGGTCCACATCTCTGAGTTAAGGTCAGTCGTGCTCATTGTTCTGCTGTGGTAGGCAGGAAGTACGGGAGTGGCATGGTTTTCCTTCTGGGTGTAGGCCAGGGTGCATTGTTTTGTACAGGGTGGTACTGTTGATGATATCAATACTTATCACTGTTTGGGAGTTCATTGTTCATGATGGGAGGACTTTGATGGCACAGAAATAACACAATATTGTAAAAGAAAACAAAAAACTATTAAAAAACATTGTCATATACGGAATTTCAGGTTTGATATCATTCCTGGCTGATTTAGATTATTCAATTATTATTATGTCAGAAGAATAGTTGAAGTTTGTTCATTCTGTGAAAGCGTGAAAGATGGTTGCTGTTATCATCAGCAGATCGTCCTCTTCCTTGTTTTTGAGATGTCTTTTAAAAGACACGGATACACAAAACTATTCACGGGTGACACCTGGGACTTGTTGACTTTGGCATCAAATTAAAATGCAAAAATGCATCCTCTGCCCAGCATGTGTCCTCTTGCTTTAGTTTGTTGCTCTCAGACACCCAACACACTGTTAAACACACACACACACACACACACACACACACACACACACACACACACACACACACACACACACACACACACACACACACACACACATAAACACTTTCACACACAGAAACATTCATACACAGTAGCCTATGATTTGCAATTTCAGAAGTGTCACGGCTAATTTTTCATAAAGACAGCTTGACAGTGCTTGAAAGTAGGACCAGATGAATTGTCAGCCCCTTTCCTTCTTTTTTCATTAACACTTTAAATCTTTTCTGTTTTCCCCTCTGGCACTTGACAATGATGCAACACAATCACGATTATTCTTAAGGGGATAGTACTTTTGTGTTTTTAGTCTCTTTCATCTGACAGAAGTTTGAAGGAGGAGGCGATAAATGAGTTGAGCTGTTGGGTAAATATTATATTTATTAGTGTCTTATAGCAGGCATACAACCTGACACGGACACAGGGGAAGACACAGACTAAATACACAAGAAGCAAATCAAACAATAAGGCACAGGTTGGCAGACATGAGGGCAGGCTGGCTGACTGGTCAAACTCACTGGTGCTGCAACATTCTAGATTTGGGAATCTTAAATGTTGCCATAGATAACCTGATGGGCACATGCCACCAGGATAAGAATAGTCTGCCATATGAATGAGAAGATATTTGATATAGAAGATATTTGGCACTATATTTAGGCAAGTGAGATGGAAGAAACACACAATATTGGAATAGATATGGTTATACATTATTTAACTGAGGCATTTGTAAGCAAATTTGAAAATGTTTAAAGTTTAAATTGCACTACAATTTAAACTTTTAAAAGAAAATCCATTCTACAGTGGATTTCAGCAAGATTTTGGAAATCAGACAGCAGGGATTTGCTCCTAGTTACATGAGCTTCAGTTGGACCAGCCACTGATGTTGGGCAATAAATCCTGGCACACAGAGCAGTTTAAAAAAAAATCATCCCAAAGGCTTTCTGCTTTGAAGTCAAGGCTCTGATCGGGTCAAACCTATTTCTTTTCTGGCCTTGCTTTGTGCACAGGAGCAGGACGGTTTCCATAACGTTGGATTCACATTATTGTTTAAAATATTATGGTGTAGGACTACCATATGTGTATGTTTACAGCCAAGGTAGTGTTGCTTTTTTTCCTTATGTTGTTTTTTGTTGACAGCCTTAGCGTGTGTTGTGTGTGTTTGGGAATAACTAAATCTTAAAAGAAAAATCTTTATCAATATATCAAGAGCATGTGTGTGAGATAAATCTCACCAAGTGAGGTAGAGGAGAGGGAGCCTCAAAAAGGTTTTGCTGCTTTTTGAAGAGCCCCAGTGCAGTTTTAATCTTACTATATAACATGTTTGATTATGAATGTAATATACAACAATAATAAAATACAGACAACTATGCAATCTATGGTAGTCACTGAGCAGTTTTTCAAAATAAATGTCACATCCATCATTAATAGATGGTTTCAGTGAAAATCACATGCTTTTATTTTGACAGTCTTGAGTTAAACAGTGTAGCTAGCTCACCTCGTTGACGAGCAGCGATTTCTGTCCGTCTCCACTGCTACAGGCCAGAGGCCACTCCTACATGCTCACACAGGTAAAGATAATATTACGTTATTAATGTAATTTTCCGAAAAACATAGTTAATATCAACCTTCATGCAATAATTAACTTTATAATATTATTACAATACAACTACAAACAACGGCTAACGGTTAACCACTTTAGCTCAGTAAGCGACATTAAGCTAGCGTTAACTTTAAGCTACGTTGACACTGAACACGAAGCAATTTTTTTTTGCGTGACGAAATTTCATATACCGGTAAGTCAAAAGCTCGTCCGAGGTGACAGGCAACAGGAGGCGGAGACATAAACGCTGCGGTCCAGTCGGACGGTTTCCAGCAGCCTTCAAAGAATTTACAGAAAGTTCTAGAAATAATTCCATCCGGGTAGTTTGCGTTCGGATTTTTTGGTGCTGCTGTTCATTTAAAACATTAATACTGTGACGTTATATGTTAATTAACTTATTTTGAGTACAGTGTGAAAAATGACTAGAGTACTAAACAGCAGCTAATATTAACATAACAGTCATCTTACGTGTTAATTCAAAGCTTAAAACCCACACAAGTGTAATTAATAATAACTAGCTGGCTCACACGCAGATTGCAGTAATGGAGACCAGGACCATAAATATAATAATCATTTTTTGCTGTTAGGTCAGAAAGAAGAGAAAGTCATTGAATCCCATGCATGTCTATCATGTAAAAATGGCTAATGGACATACTTCGAACATGTAATCTCTTCCATCGGTAATGGTTTTAAATTGACGCATTATAAGCCTTGGTAAACTGTTTTGTTGACCAGCTGCTTCTATTCAAATGGCACAGGGTCAAGATATCATCAGATGTTTAACGTCACATTCAGCTCAGGAAGCAAGTGTGCAAAACCAGCTGCAGACATCATGAAGCCCGTTGGAGTTACACTGCACCCAACATCCCTCCAGTCCGTCCAAGTAGCCTATTCTTCCAAAAGAGTGAGTACAATCAGTTCTTATTGACAAAGTGGCCTCTGTGTATGTTTGTTTTTATCTAATCTCACTTCATATCATTTTATCGAAGTCTAATATTTGCTTTATTAATGTATTGTATACCACTTCCTTTCAATTCTATAAAGAGTTGTCAGAGTTGTCTGCCCTTGTGTATTATATTATACTTTTGCCACTAAGTCATCAGTGTTTTCCCCAGACTATTGCCATATAAAATAATTTAAATATTAAATATTTATCAATTGGCTATAGTTCACTGTTGAGATTCAAGGCAAAAAATGTGTTCTGGGATGAATTGTAATGACACCATCAACAACTATAACAAAAATCAGGGATCTGATCTGGTTTAAAGAGTTAGATGCCACTGAATGCCAAGCACACTTCAGTAAAGGACACTTCATCATGGGCCTATTGCAGAAAATACATGATGTCATCCTCTATGGGATGGCATTCAGACGCGATGTCCTGTGCAACCTTCCTTGTTGTCACAACCCAGATGAGTGAGAGCATTAGAGTGCAACGTAGGCCGGCAGTCTTTCCATCTGGGTCTTATTAAATGGCTCATTGCTGTGTTCTGTGTTTTCGGAGCTCTCTGCTGTGTTTGATATCTCATTTGGCATTCCCTCTGTGTGCGTTCCTCATTATCGTATTCCTATGGAGTGCACTGCCGTTTGACACACAGACACCAAAGACACTGGCAGCATTGCAGATCAACTGCCTCTCACAGCACTACTCTCTCCCTGTTTCTCTTCTACTCAGCCTGTCGCGTCCCTGTCGTCGCCCTCAAACAGGTGACGGACCTAAAGGGATCGCTGACTGTCACTTGTTTAAGCATTAATTTCATTGGAATCAGGTCACTGTGTGTCTGTGGTGAGAGGAGCGTGTAGGACCGTTTGAGATGACGATGAGGCAAAGCCTGCATGGGGTTTGGTAGAAGTGTTTTGACATTTGAGGTTTCATTTGTATGAACAATAACAGATGTCATGAATGTGTCTGAAAATGTACTGATATCTACAGAAAACACAGCTTCTGCTAACCAGGAAATACTGTATATTGTTACGATGGTTACTCATGTTCCTTAATTGCAACTGGAATTTACTCTCTACTTCCAATTAAGGACTTTCTATCTATGCCCTGTCTTGTGTGCTTGTTGTGTATGACAGCTCTTTAATTGATTTTGGTGAGACATGTGCCCATTTTAAATTAGGAAAAAAGACACTTTATACTTGAAATTTGACACATGCATGGGTAAAAAAAAGAAAAATCTTAACTCAAGGTCAAGTCATTTTTTGTATAGCTCAAAATTACACATCACACAGCTGGGTAAGGAAAAACTTCACACGTAATCCTTAAAAAAAGGTAGAAGTCTCTGGAAATACAACAGAGTACGGATCTGTCTTCCAGGATCGACAGAGAGGCAAGAAATGTCAAATACACGGAGAACACAACAATAACAACAAAAGTAAAAGTACATTGTGGAGAATAGGGATAAGAATGTCGGGTAAATAAAGTTTAAATAAAAATGCTCTTGCTACCTTTTCCTCTCATGGGGTTTATCAGCAGATGGATTTGCTTAGCTGTGACGGAGATGGCTCAGTTGTCATATACTTTGTTTTGTTTACAGTAATACCGTCGGACTAAAGCACAGTATGCAAGTTTATACCCGTACAATTCAACTGTCTAAGCGATGCAGTCACATTTTCACCTTTGTTCAGTTCTTGCTAATCTTTGACTATTTTTCATTTTGAAAAAATGCTGATACAGTGCTGATATTCTCTGCTCCAGGTCCCCTGAGCCCGTTCCTATTTAAGCTTCCCTCCTCTAAGCTGTTAACCTGTTTTACATTTTACTGATCAAGTTTCACGTTCTTTAGTTACGAGGTTGCCCCTCATTGGTAAGTATTGTTTAGGTCAGCAAAGATAAAAACTAGTGAGTCACTGTCATGATTATACACAATATAAAGTAATTAACTAATGAAATTAAAAAATTGGAGTCCTCCAAATATATTATAGTTGTTGTTTTCCTGCATAAATCACCTAATTAAATGGGTTGCATGAAGACACTAAATTGTCTCTGAGTGGGGACGGAATTACAGTAACAGTATTAACAATTGAGGTGTTATTTATAGCCAATGGCGTGTGTTGGGATGAGGCCAGATGGACAGCCGTGATCCTATTACCTCTGTTACTTCTCACCGTTGTGTATGCCTCCCGATCCTACATTCACACAGTAGACGCTACACATGTTTGGTTCTTGTGTTCATTAACTCAGGGCAGACTCTCTGAGTTCTCTGCCTGTCCACCCAGAGAGTAGGACTAACCGCTGTTCATGGTATGTGTCTCTAAAGAAGGATTTTGTTAATCTTTGGTGTTGTGATTAGATGCTTGCGTCAGTGCATGCATAGTACTTGTAATGTGACGAAGGTATGCTGCACAGAAAGGCGCGCATGTGTGGGGTAATCATGACATCTCCAAAATCTTTGGATCATGATCACGATCTAATTAATTTGTATCTGAAAGTTTTGGAATGAGGAAAAATAATAATTTACCAGCTGTACCAACAATATTTTAAAAATGTTTGCACACACACATTTCTATAAAAAAACATTGTATTGTTTGCCCAGCACAATCTGAGTATAGTTTGTCCAAAACAGTGATGAAAAGCCAAAGTCAAATTTATAAAATAAAAAGAACACCACCTAAGTCGAAATCTTGCAAAAAATCAGTCGACACAATTCATAGAATGCTGTAAAAATCAGTTTTAAAAGTCAAAAATAGCCATCGCCCATTTGAAACCCAAGCAGCAACCCCCCAGACTAAAGCATCATTAAAAAAAGCATAATTTCCTGGTAGTATACATGTGCTTGTATCTTATTTAAATTTTGCATGAATGTTAAATCTCCCCATCTGCATTGGAAAATGACACAGAAAGGAGTGAAGATGAATGATGATGACATAAACATGCAGTTGTTGTTTAAAGTGTTTAAATGGCTGGCTTCAAATTGCTATTGCATTGGAGACGTTGTTATCATGTCCCTGTTAAATATTCATGACGATTGCTTTTTTTTTTTACCCAAGTCTGTTTCATGTTTCCAGTCTATTGTTTGTTGGTAGATAGGAAGACGGTTAGATGGAGGATAAGGAATCTTGTGTACTTATCTTAATTTCCTTGAAAGGAAATGCATTCTGGTTGGAAATTAAGGGTATTTGGTAAATGGTTGCGTTAATATACATACATATTTCAATGGAAATGCTTATTTTGACTGAATTTAGTATTTGCAATTTGTCCATCATTTTTATTTGAGTTCATTATTAGATCCTTTCTGAAGCAGATTGTGTCAATAATTGAATGTTCCTAGACGAAGTATGAAGTCAGACTGTTTGAGAATAATAATAATAATGATATCCTGCCTTGCCGACTTCTGCTCCCCCACCAGAAGTCGGCAGGGCCCGGGATCTTGTGGAGCTTCTTAACTCTGAAAACGTATACAATTTTAAATTCTACATAAAATTTCATAAAAACTGCTAATATTCAAATTCTACACAGTTGATTTCTCACCTCATAAATTGTCAGAGATGCAGAGTAGGGGCGAGGCTTAAGTGTCCTCATTGAGTCAGTGGGCCCTAGTTTCGTAGACCAGGCGCAGTCAGCTCTCAGCGCACCTGTGCCACGCCGACGGGGTGTGTCCGCCTGGACTTTGCAAGTTTCGTGCACCGCGCAGGCACGCGCAGCCTCGCGCAGGCACACCTCCCGTCTCGCCCACCCGCGCAAGTGGGAAAGAGGGAGGAGAAGAAGGCGTGAGTGGGAGACGAGGAGGAGACGAGGCATGGACTGGGATTAACACAGCCGATTCAGATCTTCACCAATCAAATGAGCTCCTCTCCTCACCTTTAATGCGTTAGGGGAGGTTCAGTGCAAGATCCGTCACTTGACAACCCGATGACAGAAGCAGCGCCGCCGCTCCCACCACGCGCATCACGCGCTGTGCGCGCGTATCATAATAATAACAATGCAGATATTATAAAAAACAGGAGAGAGAGGGAGATGTTTTGGTCCGAGAGGCTGAGTTTCTGTTACGCGTGTCATCCGCCTTTGATCGGACGTCAGATGTGACGGGACAATCTATATAGATATAAATTCACGTGTTGATTCAATTAGTTGCATTAAATAGTGTTTGTTGTGATTATTTATTGCATTTAAATGTGCCTGGAACTGTGGAAACCTGCCTGTGAGGTCTCGGTGACGTGTGCGCACTGCGCGCCGTCAGCCATTGCATTACGCCGGCTCCGCCACCCTGCGCCGCCCTGCGCTGCGCCACAAAACTAGGGCCCAGTATCTCATATACAGCCAACTGGAATGTGTGACGTCATGAGCCCAAGCCAATCTGGCAAGCCGAGCACATCTGGTACCTACACCGGGCCTGGTGTGTGCAAAACAGCTGGGCACAGGCTCAAATACTGGCCCAGACCCACATCGGTCTTGGAGCTTGCTGTAGTGCAAGTGTTGAATTCCACATAACACCATGCAGTATTCTCTGTAGAAATGTATTAACAGGCACTGCAGTATTAGTGGTTGTGTGTTTCTCACTGCTTGCTTTGTCTGTAACAACAAGTTTGTCACTTTGATCAGTTCATATACATAATAGAAAAACATTTGATAGACATCACCAGCATGACAGCAACAATTCAGTAAGATATGCTGCTACTGAATGTCTTTAGGGGCCACTTTGAGCACACTGCTTGCCAAGATGTTTTCATTTAAATCAGCGTGGAAAATTGGACTGACTGATTTTGACTAATCATTTAAGAGTGTGCAATGCTTTTTGGTCAGGTTTCCAAGCTAAGGCATATGTTTGACCTTCTTTTTTAGTAGTGTTGAGTGTTTGCTTTATGGAGATCAGATGTTAAAGTAGAATATATGCTGGTTGAGGAGGTGCTTTACCTGAGGCAACACCACTTACCTCCTCCCACAGCAGATGAAACTATGAAAATGAGGCGTGATAGGTCATTAACGCAGCTGAATATCACTCAGACTTCAACAGTAGTGATGCATTCTACTGACTAAAGGTGTACTTAGAGTGCATTATTCTGCACTGTCATAGGAAATTAGAATATAACACAATAACTGTACTAAACTAACTTTTGCATAACTTTTAAGTCAGGGATTAAAATGAACTTTTTTCACCACCGTCCCGGAAACGTACCGAAAATAATTTTGAACCGTCCCGAATCGTCCAGAAAATCTTTTTTACATTTTGAGTTGTTACTTTACTATAATAACACAATACATTATGTTGATAACAAAAAATACATTTATTCCAAACTAGATTTGTTTAAGATTTGTTTAGGCCTATAGCCATGACAATAATTGCATATTGAATAGAAGGTTAATAATGTGCAGTGATTGACTATCTTGTTAAAACGTCTCTGATATCGTCAAAAATGACCCTTTGGAAAAAAAAGGTTGCCGTGAGTATACAGTTTTGGTGTGTTATTACATTGTTCCAACAGTATAATTGTATACAACTGGCTGTTTGCGTTAGCTAGCTAGCAGACAATGCTAATCTGCTTACCAGTTAGAGTAGGCTAAGTGATGAAATCTAATAGTATAATAATATCCGAGGATGTGTTGACATGTTTGAATTTGTGGGAGGTTTAAGTATCAATCGTTATCAAAGTATCTTTCTACCACAATTCCCACAGTTTCTTAGCTTCCTAGCTTACTGGCATCGTTAGCCACTAAAAGCTTTCTGCACTGACACTCACTGTAGCAGCTATCGTTGCAGAGAGAGTGGTGATTCTGTAGCATTAGCTTACCTCAGGCTCTGTGGGAAAAGTAGTTTTGCCATCACTCTCACATCGTACTGGGGCTGGGTACACTCTTTAGGCTTCAGCCAGCGCAACATCGTATTTAGTAGTAGTAGTAGTAGTAGCTAGCACAGTGACAGTCAGCTGATCTCTGGTGACAGTAATATCTTCGTCTCGTCCAAGCTCTAGCGGTAAGCAGTGCGAGCGCAATGGCTGCAACATTGTTGCCACTTGTCTCATAGAACAACATAAACGCGAGCCAGTCCTGTTCCATTTACCTTTTCACAGAAATCTTTTTCCACCGACCACCGCACTGGTTTGCAAATAGTGATGAAAACTTGTAAACCAAAAAAAGTAGTTAGCCAAAATTCTCGTCGTCCCGAGGTCGGCCCGAGTTAGAATATTTATCCTCCCGATGACAATTTACTACATCCCCAGGATGACGGGACGGCGTTAATTTTAATCCCTGTTTTAAGTAAGTATGTAAGAGTATTAGACATTTTATGAATCAAATGCAAAGTGTCTTGCCTCAGTTATGTGTGAGTGAACAAATCAATGCTAACCACAGTTATGTACATTGTATGGCCTTTCAATTATGTTAGCTATATTTCCTAAAGTGCAATTTAGTTGCCACCCTTAATTAAACAATAAATTCATACGTTTTTGAAAAAGTATGAAAACAGAATTTCTTTCAACTTTTCTGACTCAAGCTGTTTCAACAATATTTTAACCAAATGTGTTTTGATTCATATTCATCATACTCACAACTACTGTATTTGGAATTCTTAAACAGAAAAAGGACCTCTGTTGAAACACATTTGCATTTACTATGGCAGCCATTGCCCCAAGGCATCAACCGGGACATGCCATCTTCATCAGACTCACCATCTACACTCTCACTGTTATTCAGCTTCCAAACACCGGATGACATTTACATTCAATAATTATGCAAAGTTACTTTAGTCGCTGGATGCAGAGAATTGTAATGTAAAAGGCCTATACAGGCTGGGAGAGTGGAGAGTGACAAAGAGAGAGGGATGCTAACAGATATGTATTTTTAATGCACTCTCACAGTTACTTACTTAGCTAAATTGATTAATAGCCACCTAGAATTTGTTTTTAAATGTTGCACATGTCTCTCTCTCTCTGTCTCTTCTGTCTGCTGTCCTCTCATCATTTGTCTTATTCACTATCTTCCACAACATGCAAATTGAAACGTAATTATGCAAACATCTTAGCAAGTACTATGAAAGGGTTGCCTTCCATCTTGCCTGGTTTTCTATTTCTCTGAGACCTTTGCTTAAGAATCTGGCTGCCTCCCCAGACTCACGATACTCTTTTTGTGTCTGGCCAGCTGGTTTCAAAGTAATGTGCTGAGGGTTGATGTTAAAGAGCCATTTCTTTTCCGTGCTGGTGTAAAATCACCATCTGTCCCAGTGTCTGCTCTGATTTGAGGGGTTTCTCTGCCAAGCCGGCCGGCAGATGCAACCCCACAAGTCCAACATCACAACCCATTGCCTGTACAATTTTATACAGTATACATACTGTATATGAATACTACATGTTTTCTGTTACTATAATATTATATACTCCTCAAATTGGAAAAGATTTTGCCCAGGACTGCCAACACCCGGTTTAAATATATGAAGCAATATAATGCAATTGCCACTTTAAAAATATTTGAGTTTTAAACATATTTTGGTGATTATCGGGATACTATTGTGATTTTTTTATTTTGGCCAGGACAATTGTTAAATTAAATTGTCCCATGAGAACTATAGTCCCTTGCCTAGTTCGGGCAGCCTTCTGTGTGGCGTTGGCATGTTCTCCCTGTGTCTAGGGTGTACCAGCCCCCCCTCGCGCCCCTTAACAGGATAAGCGGTTCCAGATAATGGATGGCTGTTCACTTACAAAGACACTAGGACACACAAAGTATTTTACATAATCATTATAAAATGCAGCTATAAGGCCCTTGCCTTGTTATTTGTTCCAACAGCAGAATTTGAGAGGAGAGATTAGCATGAGTTGCATTAGCATATTGGTAAAAGAGAGGAAAGAGCTAGGCCTACCTTTAGTCTGGCGGTTAATTGACTCGCTTTCTAATGTGTGCTTCTTTCCCTGTCCTTCTTTCCTGCTCTCTTTATCTATCTCTCCCTCTCTCCCATCCTCTGGGCTGAATTAATCAGAGAACGGTGAAAGGATGTTTACAAGATTAACAAATGCTTCAACACTTCGTCTGTGTACATGAGCATTAGTTGGGGTCTGTGTTGTCCCAAAGGGGCTGTGAGGATTACACCAGCATATAATTTACCAGATGCATTACTTTTCATTACAGCCCTGCATAGCGCCGGACTGATCTAAAACTATCATACCTGAACCGTCTGAAATTATGTAATGGAATAAATGTTTTGAGCGTCAATGAATAACAGAGGCCGTGAAGTAATATCTGTCAATTCTATGTTTGTACTGTCGAGAAATTCATTAATGTTCTTGGCTCAAGGGAAAGCATTACCATCAGTTCTATGTTCATTCTAAAACCACACCTTAATCGCTTCATAGTGGGCAAACATGGGCAGTTTTGGGTGAAAAGGCTGCTTGATTGATTTTTCTGCTGCTTTATTTTTCCTGTTTCTCATCACTGATCCCCCTCTCGCTCTTGCTGTCTCTCTTCCTCTCTGTCTGTTTCTCCCTGTAAGCCTTTGTAGGCTTAGAAGTGATTCCACTAAAGAACATTTTCATACAAAATCTGCCACCTCAATCTGGGACCGTTCCGTATGTAAATGTGAGTTAGCGTTGTCGAAGACATTTTTCCCCCCTTTCTTTTCTATCTTTTATGTATCACAATTAGGCTAATTCCGTACCCAGGAGAAGCCAAGAGAATGCAAATACAGAGTCAAATGTTGATATCAAGAGCATTTCAGCAAGAAAAACACCATGACCACCTTTCCATAGCAGTAGAACATTTCCTGCCCCTGCTTCATTCAGCAGTCTTCTTATTCATCTACTTTTAAGTAATTGTAAAGGGGTTCGGTGATTAAGTTGCAATACAGCTACAATAACTTGTTTAATTTAAAGGCTGTCTGCAAATACTCGCACGAAACACACGCAGCAAAATGTCCCCTCAAGTTTAAGTGAGCGACAGGTAATTACCATTGGCAAAAGGGTATTGACACCACCGAGGAACAGATGAGAGGATATGCTTCACTGAATTATTCCTACTAATTACTTTTCTCCCGCTTATGGGAGCCTTAGCCATGTGTAAATGTTGCTTTACATGTACATGTGTATTTGAGTATCGAACATGAATTAGGTTGTGCGTGTGAGATTGCCTTTGTTTTTGCCTCCCAATGCAAAAAGGGAAACGTATTGTGGGAGTCTGCTGTTGTAGCTTTTGAGGATGATTTTCTACCAGAACGATACAGAAAGGCATCTTCAAAAAGCTTTTAGTAAACAGAAGGTGCTAATTTTTATGTAATAGTTACACTATAAACTAATTTAATCTTCTGTGTGAAAACTTATTTTGTGGGGGTTTTTTTTGGTTTAAGCTTAAAGCCCAACTCTTGTATGAATCAGCACTCTGTTGCGTCAGTGGTAACAGTTCACAGTTTACATCACAGCTCAGTATGTACCTCTGTTTTGGGGGTCATGGTTCGCTAGTAGAACAATGCAAAAAGAAAATATCTTTTTAAAATGCATTTTGAAAATGATAAACATTCAACAGCATTATTTTATAGTTAAGGCACTGAATACTGGCATCACATGACAGCGTGTGGGTTCTGCTTTTGATCAAAAATGGAGATGCAGGCGGCACTCCACTTTAAACAACAACAACAACAAAGTAAGAATAACATTTAGAATTTTTGACTGTTAACACTGACTTCAAGATGGTTGAAATAATCTTCCGGACGCTTCTGTGGAGATAAGTTAGTAATAAGTTCTTAGAAAGAAAATCAGAATCGGCAGGTCAAGCTTTAAAAAATGGGTGCATCTCTTTTGTGAACATAGTGACGTTTGTGTGCACATTTGAAATGATTGTGAGGGGGTAGAAAAGAACTCAAATATAGCAGTACAAGCTTTCACACTATTTTTCGTTTTCTGTGATAGGCCTGCATGACTTGCACAGACTAATGTTTTAACCCAATGGAATTCAACACACAAATACATGTCCCATTTGACACACACACACACACACACACACACACACACACACACACACACACACACACACACACACACACACACACACACACTGCAGACCTCATTATATCTCCCCTGAATGTGCTGAGATGTTTATGTGCTAAACGTCTGGTTCAGCAGCTGTACAGCGAGCCCTCGTCCGAGCTGTTTTGCTTTGAGAGTGCAGTGAGCTGTGCGTTGTGCTTTTACTTGCATCACACATCCAATTTTCAGCTACAATTCTACCTTTCCAGATTTTTTTTCCCGTTTCTGGTGGTTTCTGACGTAGAAAAGGGCATTGGACTCATCAGCTCTCTTTATTCACTGCAACTGAGAAAGTGGCTAATCATTTTTTCTGCTGCCTTTTAGGCTGAATGACCACAATTTCACATATAGGCAAATGCACATGCAAGCACTCACACACACAACACACTCACAAAAGCACACAGATCCCTGTGGACCCTACTAGGTCGTTGTTGTAGCTTAAGTTAAATGAACACTTCATCTCCAACCCTTCTCCAGAGGCTATTGATTAGCCTTCCCCCCTGCAGAGTTGTGTGTGGTTTCAAGGCATGTTGCATGCTTAGGGAAATGTCTGATATCAATGAAGAATGGGAGTATGAGTAACATTGCAGTAGGGCTGTCCGTCATACCATATTTTGGGCGATCTCCCCCTCTTTGGCAGTGCCAGACTGCAAACTTGTGCGTAATGCAGCCTGCAGAGATTTCCACTCAGCCCTTTTGACCCGAGCCCCCCCACGGGTAGCTGAGACATAAACAATGACGACAAGGGCTCAGGCTGGGCTCGTCTCATTGACATGACTCGGGAAGGACTCAGAGGGGTTTTGGCTGAGATGGATGGCATAGTGCTGCAACACCTGTCTTTCAGTTTAATGAAAGGCGTCAAATTTGAAGGTTATTCAACAGCAGTTTAATGCATGTTTGTAATCATGAAGGGTTAAAACATAAATGGAAATTAATATCTGATTACCACACCATGTGGGTACAACACCAGTAGAATCAACAACATCAAATTAATCAAATATGGTATCTACTTCAAGTGCTTTATTTACAGACAAAGAGAGATAGAGAAATATTATCTTAATTTCTACTTTTTATTTTACGGGCCACGGCACAATCTGAACAGATAATTTTCAGTCTGCGATGGAAGATGAGTTTCTGCTGTACTGATGTTAGTGGGATGTTTGTTCCACCAGAACGGCACACAGTCATGACTTTGTGGAGCAGCAGCTGGCCCCCTTCGTAGTGGAAGAGTAGCAAGCCGATTAACAGTAGCAGAGTGTAGTGGATGGGCTGGGATGTTTGGTTTGACCATGTTCTGCATTTAGGATGGATCTGAGCCATTTACAGCCCCGATGTTTCTGTTGGTTTATTGCAAGCTTAAATACCAGGGGTATTTTTTAATGTATTTTTAAGATGTCTTTTGAACTACAGTTACAGTGGGCAGTTTGGTTGGAAACATATTATATATAATAGCTGAAAAGCTCACCAGTGGGATCTCTTGGTCTGAGATCAGTGTTCTTTACCCTAATGCTTTCAGTTACTGTTGATATCAGAAGTGTAAACTGATATGCCCTATGAAATCTATAGCTTTTTTTAATTGCAGTAAAAGCCCAATCCAGAGTTATTTTCCTTCCTCCGTTCAGTAATAATGAAGCCGTACCAAGGTCTGGGAGGTGAGGTTAAAGGACGTTTCTGTGGGCCCCGTGGATGCAAAAGATCACCGGAACAATCTTTATGAATCCATAGTTGTAACCCCTCCCACACCAGCCCTCGCTATCATAGTAACATGTGCTCTCCTTCGTCTTTTGTCAGAGAGTCTGCCTCCTTTGCCTACATCACCATTGTCTCTAAGGTGAATTTGACAATACAGTTATTTTTAACCGCACCTATTATTCCCAACATTATAAACTATCCCCTGCTCTGGGCCCACTGCCAGTAAAGTCATTGTGCTGTAATAGGCAATATATCAACAAGTGTGCGCGCGTGTGTGTGTGTTTGTGTGTGTCTGTATGTGAGAGAGAGAGATCTCAGCATTTCTTTGACAAAGTGGACTTGTAGGAGTCTGGAATCACTAGGTGTCCCATTGTGCTAATTTTTTTTTATCAATGGACTACATCTACTACATGCCTGCTGGGAAATGTGTGTGTGTCCTGTTCAGAGTTTAAATGTGACTCATTTTTGTACAATACAATGCAATAAAAAGCACATTTAATGGCTGTGTGACATTTATGGGTAAATACATAAGAGGAAATTAAGACAGTAATAGTTGTTATTCTGGTGCTCTGTGGCATGCGGCAGTCTGAGAGGAAGTTTTTAAACCCATTGCCCTGTGCAGTCATGTTTGATATGCTGCTTCTCTCTCTATTGCTAAGCTCCTACTGCTCTACTGTATTACTGCACTCGGCAGACAGTCACGACACATTGGCAACAGACGAATATTGGGAGTGGGGCGGGGATGAGGAGAAAAAAAAGATAGACGTGGGGGAGGGGAGTAGTGTTGTGAGGCGAAAGAAAAAAGAAGAGTACCACATAATTTTACAGATTTTATGTGAACAATTACAGAGCTGGGTTTTAGAGTAATTATACTTGTGTATTGATACTTGTGTATTCATAAACATAAATTAAGAGCAAAATGTATACTTACACTTTACCTCTATATAGGCTACTTTTCCGCTCACCAAAAGCATGTGCAATGAACGTGCACTTTTAGAGCGTTCATGCACAAAGCTGAGAATCAATGACAGCTGCTTTTGGATATTTCATGGTTGTTAATACATTCACTGATTAAAAAGCCTCATTGGAGCAACCCTATTTGCAGCTGAATGGGGTGAAATATTTATTTTGTTTCATGGTATCAGGCGAAATGCCTAATAGCAGCAAGCAGGCATATCAAATAGTATTTATACTGGCAAGTCATTGGCACACACACACAGTTAAAGAGAGATTGAGGCCCAATCCATGAGCAAACCCAGGATGCACTTGAGGGCTGTCACTTTCAAATGATGGCTTGATACCATCTGTGCACCATTGTTTTGCCATCTCCTTTAATGATGCCTTAAAAATCTTGGGAACATAAATGCCACATCTTGTTTGCATAACTGAGAGGAGACTCACGTTGAATACGATTCCACTTTTCATACACCAATCAACACAGCATTGCACAGTGTAATTCACTTCCTCCCAATTTTTGTAATTCAATATTTTACCTCCTCTTGATGTCACCGGAAACTATTTATATGCAAATTAATTGTGTTAAATCAGGGAACTGATGGAAGCACTAGAAATGGCAGGGTTTCAGGCATGTTTGGTTATGAATGTGAAGTTGATCATATTCATCACCCCAGTTGTGAGTTAAATTCTGTTTCCGGGAGCTGTAACATCCAAAAAAGAGCAAAATTTTAGGCATGACTGCACCTACATGCAGCTCGTACATCAGGCAGCACAGTGAAAGTCAAACATGGATCAATCAACATCAGACTGGTGCACTGATCTGTTCAGCAGTGGTTTTAGTACAACACTGTGGTGTTACCATGTTGAACTTTCAAAGTCAATATACCGGTAGTTTCATTTGTTCCAACAATGCCTCCACCTAAAAGCCCTCTAATACTTCCTTTTCTACAATATATTAGGGATGTCGAAAAAGGCCAAACATTGTTTGAATATTTGATCTAAAAAATGACTATTCAAATATCTATTTCCATGCCATTGCATCCATTTTGCATGGTTCACAATGCAACATGAAGTTCTTTTTACTTTAACAATACAATGTTCATTGTCTGTTGACCCCAAAATGTCTCTTGACAACAGGAAATTACATGTTTTATGCTTTTTGCGTAATATTGTCTCTAAAGAGCCCCCTATCAATTTTCAAAGTAAAAGTGGAGAGTCCCCGCCCCCTAGACTTTTGCAACGCAAATACCTTTCATACCACATTAATTCTTTGTAGTAGCTATACTCCTGTTTGAGGTTTGATCATTAAAATCAGCAATGATCTCCTGTTTCATTGCTATTGGTTTACCCCTCTCCCTACATGTTAGCCCCATCCCGTTACATAACACATCAATTGTTTCGTCGTAGACCGTTGTGTGAGGCATCATTGCACTCTGCAGAGCGCTCCTGCTTCATTGCTCCTGGCCAGTATCCAACGAGTACCCTCAACATGTTACACTAATAATTTAATTGTCAAATAATGAAAGTTGTGTGACTCCTGTCATTTAGTGCATTCAGTGTGTAAAAGGCAGTCAGCTGCATGAATTTTCACATTCGATTGTCTTTCTTTTTACAATTCTAATATATACTGTATGTGTGTATATATATATATATATATATGACTAACAACACGCTAAGTCATTTTGCAGCACAAAGCCATTTCTAGTTAAGAACTGCCATTTATTATTAATGTGTAGTTGTTATGATCTACCCTTTTCTCTTCTCTGTCCATTACTCACAGTATTCCGGATGGGTTGGAGCTGAAACACTTTGTTTCCTCCCAACCTTTATCTGTTTTTATATCAGTGGAAATGACAGCGAGGAACAGTGAAAAAAGCAGCTGCTGGAAGGACCGAATAATGCATCTACAGAGATGAACTGTAGCAAAGACCCCATTCAAATGAGAGTGTTGTTTTCTCAACATCAGTGTTTTGATGTGCATGGCCACATCCATACATTTTAAACTCAAATTTACAGGGTGAAATGCATGTGTTGAGCAGTGCTTTCACATTTGCACACGGCAGTGCTCAGTACACCATGTTATCCATTAGGCATGAGCACTTGTTGGTTAGCTGGTTTGCTCAAGGGCACGTCGGTTGGTGGTTGTGTCGGTTGGTCGGCTGTGGACACCCAATCTTATGGCTGGGATGATTATTTGGGTATATCAATTGCAGTTGGGAGATTAAATCCTACAATGATTCACCTTCTGATCAAGTTGTTGCTTGTTGATATCATGAAAATGATTTTTAAAATGTTTGACTTTTACAACAGGAATAGGTACATTGCGTGTTAGAGGGGCAGAATTGGTTGTAAAAGCTCTCAAAAAAGGTGAATTACCGTAACAAAGAGTGAGCCTATTTCAGTTCATTCAGGTTTCAGTGCAGAGCCACAGCACCATTTTTCGTCAAATGGGTGTTTTTTTTTTATTTTATTTTTTTATATAGTCCCAGACAAGATTTTGTCTTCTTGCAGGATTGTGGCGCTGCCTTGCGACACATTAATCATAGCAAGTTGTCCTCTATATCAGTCATTCATGTACTCATGTTCATATGAAAATAGTCGTTATGTCTGGACCTTCAAGTATTTGTAGATTTCAACAATCCTAATGTCTCTTCCCTGTTTACACACACACCCACACACACACACACACTCACCCCTTCAGCTTTTATGAGTGATGTTCCAGATCAAAGCTCCAGTCTGATATGTCATACTCCCACTGGACTGGATTGTGACCCAGATACAGTATGTGTCTCACAGATGACAGATGCAGATCAATAGTCATAAAAGCTCAGGAACGGATAGCTCCTTTCTGTCTCAACCTGGTTTATATCCGTGGTAGAGAGGTATCAAATGAGTTGATCATGATGTGTGCATGTTTGGATGGATGATTGGTGATAGTCTGTTTTTCATTCCTGCTTTGCCTATGTAGCTCATAAATTAGAAGACACACTTTTTTCCCTCCATCCATTCCATCCTCTGTTAATTTTCCCTCATATAACCTCATTTAATTTCTTTTATCAATTTTGCATGGATGGGGGTGCATAAAAGCACACACAAAGATAGAATGCTGTGGGGTTTAAGGGCAGCAATGGAGTAAACAGCGTGAAATATTTATTACTGTGTGGAGGGAGGATGCCAGGGCATAGCTCCACATTGTTGTTGTAGGCAAATAAGTTGCAAAAGTCACGTTCATATTAACACCATTATTATTTCCTGCTGCTTCAGCAGGAATATGTTCAACAGTGTCTCACATGTCACGGAAACAGAACATGCACTCATTGAGCTCTGTTATTTTTAGAGCTTAATTGGCTAGTTGTGTAATTATAGGCCGTAATTTTATACATTACAAAATGTACATCACTTCAATCAGTTGTTTAATTCTTTTCAAGATCAGGATATTGCATGGTTTCTTTGATGACTTATGACGTTTTAAATTCAAATACATAATTTGACATCACACTTCACAGCCCTGGTGTCGAATCAGCAGCTTCATTCTCCGACGAGATTTATATGAATATAACAGCGAAGGGAGGCTTTGGGAGAAAGTGCTTTGATGAAATGTACTGGTTTGGAGTTCCTTCTCCTGCTGCAATACCCACATGAACATTCAGATTAAAAAAGCTGTAGTATTGCCATTTTATCCAGCAGTTCATAGTGCAGTTTTTTCTGTGGAAATGGAAATCTTATCTACAGTTTGTACCTTATAATAATACGTCTCATTGGCCAGCTGATATGTTTGTTTGGGAAATGTGATGATTAAAATTCGACATTCAGAATGCAACATTTTATATCTCTTAATGTTTAAACATGGGCTTTTTAATTTCATTAAAGTGTAACAACTTAAACTCTAATTCACATTTCCAATTCCTTCTCATATATTAAAGAGAATGCCGGTTAAGAACAGTATACAATCTCCTTTTCCTCCAGTAGTAGACTAGGCATGTGTTCGTCCTGAGTATACATAAACAGGCAGGGCTCAGACTAACCTTTTACGTTGGTCGCACTGGTGCCACTAACTTTTTCATTAAGGTGCACCAGTACATAATTTAGGTGCACCCAAAATGTTTCTCTGTGCTTTACGCCACTGCAATAATACACCTTTTATACATTTTCTTCATAGTTCCCATATACACTGGAAATGTCTTAACACATTCGGCCAATGACTATAAACAGGAATAAAGATAGGAAAAGAAGAAGAAAAAAAGCTAAAGATAAATATTTTTCCACAACGTTGTGTTTGTGGAGCTTTTTTAATGATTCTGAACTACGACGCTCCGACGGTAAAAGCAGTAAGACCAGCTAAATGTTTAAAAAATATTAAGTTGCTGATTTTTTTGTTGCATGTGCGCCCAAAATGGTCCCACTCTGGAGCTCTGGTAGGTTTTGTAATTATAGGTTTGATGATCATCTTTTTACAAGTCCATTTGGAACACCTGGATATAGGAACCGACTGAAACTGCATTAGATGTTGTGGCTGTATTATAAGCAACAGGCCCAAACCCTGATTCCGTAACATTTACTTGACAGTATTAAGCTGTGCCTGCCTGGCACAGTGACATCCTTGACCTCCCCAGCGTCCTCGTCTGCCTTTTAAGTACTGTGGTGGTGTGTGGAGAGATAATGCAGAGCAAGGTATGAAACGGCTCTTAATTGGCTGGCAAGCTTTATGAAAGTTCTCTCCGCGGAGCCCCATTGATTATTTATAGGCAGGCTGCATCAAAGAGCCAACTGTCACTCCAGCAGCAACCCTGGAAACACAGAGATCAACAGATACTGTACATCCACAACTCTCTGTGGTCATAGAGAGAGAATTTATAAACAGACAGACCATGTGAGAACCAGAGGAAGCAAAGATGGAGGAGAAGAATCTGCGAGGATGCAGTGTGAAAATGGATTTTGCTACACACAAATTTGTGCCCTTAGACTGTGATTTTTTACCTTTCAGATAACCTGCTGTTTTAGTAACCTCCGTTCCTTGAGCAATACAGAGGGATCAATAAACCCATTGTTTACCTCACAGTCACCTCAGTCTCCTTTGTTACTTTCTGTTTTGTTTGTGCATGCCGTTTAATTTTCCATATTAGTAGAAATGTATGCATGTGTCCGTTTTTATGTGTCTGTAAAATAATTTCGTGCCACAAACCAGTAATAAAAATGTCACATCAGCCCCTGTGATTCATTGCCCAGACTCAGAGCAAAATTGGTTCCGACAGAGGGTAAAAATGGCCATGTCCTTAAATGTACTCTTTGCAGCATAGGCAAACAAAGAGAAGCATACGTTTTTAAACATGTAAATGTTTCAGTGTGTCTCACTTCCAGTTCTGTCTGCAGGGGAGATGAATTGAAAAGCCATATAGTGAAGGAGCAAATTAGGATTTCCACCCTGCCAACCATATTAAAGAACTTTTGATGTAACTCATAATAAGCATACAATTATGATTACCCTGGTGTGTATTTAAGACTTTCCCTGTGGCTTTCATGTATGTTAACTCTGCGTGTGTGTGAGTGAGAAAAACGAGGGGCACATCTGCTTGCTGTGTCAACCCATGCAAACTGGATACAGACAATAGCTTTGGGATGTGGTGCAGCTACTGTGGAGTATTGATTCCAAAAGCTTTTAGCGCATGGCTAATTTTCCATATGGGGCCTCTGCATGTGGCCTGGGTCTCTGAATGGGTTGGGCAGTGTTTTGTTTACACTGAATGGCTAATCCTTGTGAGCTGGCTGTGTATGTGTGTGTCAGAGAGAGGGAAATTGTGTGTGTGTGTGTGTGTGTGTGTGTGTGTGTGTGTGTGTGTGTGTGTGTGTGTGTTTGTTGACACTGATTTTGAAGTAGGCTACACACAGACACCACAATAGTTATCTACACAGCAGTTCTCTTTGCTTCATGTATTGCACTTCCCGTTTTCAGTCCCATTCACAAATCTTTTATTACAAAAGATGTTTTTTGGGCTATTACATGTTTTCAAAACTTCAGACTTTACATGGTCATAGTATGTGTCATCCTCAACAGGATAACATTGAACATTTCAACAATCCTTGTAAAAAGGAAGGAAAAATTGTATTCATGTAATTCATAAGAGTTTAAAAATGAGGACATTTTCATTGTGTTACAATATAAGGACCGTGGGAACCACATCCATTGCACTTCTTAGCAACCTAATGTTGAATTATTTGCTGTAATGCAAATCTTTCTTTGTCCTCTTTGGCCACTCTATGTAAAGATACTATAAAAGCATGAATTGACATGCATCAAGATCTAAGGTTGGCCTGACCACAGTGTTTCACAAGGTCAGTGTTCTCCTTTCGCGACATAGAGGCCACTCAATTATTGGGGAAGGCCTCCGAGTTCCACACTCCCGTTCCATCCCCTGATGGTCAAGACAAACACACAGAGGAAGAAAAGCTAAAAATCAACACATATTACAATAAAATTCTACGAATCTCTAATTCAGAAACATATACAAAATTAAGCAATTACAACTAGAAGCCTCAAATTTCCAACATACATACCACATTCTCCCTTTTTGCTTGATGCTTCTCAGCCGTACGAATTACCTTCATTCAAATTTGCTATGAGAGAGAAGGAGGAAGCAAGGGAACGGAAGCAGGAATGAATGGAAATGTTTTAAGGGATGGAGAGACGAACTGTGTGTGTGTGTGAGTAAATGTGGCCCCGGGTGACATCAGTTTGTGAGTGGCCATGACATTTGCTTTACCAGGTGTAGAGGAGCATGAAGCAAACTCTGATGGGGTCTGTGAACAGTTATCACATTTACTGCAGGCCACAGGCTATGTGGCTGGTCTGTGAAAGCTGACTGTATGTAATGCTCTCCCACCCCTCTTGCTTGCGCTCCCACCTTCTTTTTCTGTCATCACTCTGCCACCCTCCCTTTTTCTTCCACACTCCCTTTCTCTTCTTTTCTCTTGGTCCACTGACTGTCTTTGCCACATACTGTCTGACCCTCTCTGCTTCATGCTACCTTAGCCAACTGCCTACCTTTATCCCCTCCTCCTTTTTTTTTTGCTTTTCCCCCAGTGACGTCTTAAAGGGCAGCAGGTCGGGCTTGCTTGATGGCTGGACAAAGATTTCAGTTGTAATTGTGAATGCTCTGATTTACAACTCTGTTGTGAGGACTTGAAGCCTACTGGATGATTCAGATACATGCATACATTACGATGGATGCATGCATACGCTGCTGCGTATGGTCATGAATTATTCACTTTGTTTTCACTGAGCTGGAGTGCAAGAGATGGGGTGCAAGAGATCTGAGCTGGAGAGAGCAGAAGCAGTAACTGTTAGCTGAGGCATGGTATCGAGCCTCCTTATAATTCTAGTCCACTCTCTTAATGTTCCCAAGCAGTTAGACAGAGAATCTGGACTGCAGTAGTAACCTATACGGACTCGTAGCTCCCAAATGTTTTTTAAGTTAGCTCTGTTGCCAGCTAAGTCTTTAAACAGCTAGAAGACCTCACTTCACTATTCTGTACAAGATAGAGTAGAGTAGCAGGAGCATTTTGTCATTATACAGTTATGGGGAACTATAATAAATTATTAATAAGTAATTATTGTCCAGACCTGCCATTGTATTTTTTAAGGCCAGATTCAACATCCAACTGTTTAATTAAGCAGTTGAGCCAGTGCCATTTCTTGATTCTTACATTAATCCAATTAAACGGTGGGAATTAGTTGTGACGATTTACAATGGGGCCGAGGTGATGATGTTTTAGGTTTGCTTGACTTGAACTGTTTGAAATTTTCAGTGATTATCCAACAGAGAAAAGCAATAAATCCTCAAATTTGAGAACTTGGAACCAGCGAAAGTGAGATATTTTCTTGACAATGACTGGAACCATGAGAAAGAAATCAATGATGATCAAAATTGTGGCAGATTTATTTTGTGTCCCAGTTATCCTTTAGTCAACCAAGTGTCGCACCTCTAGTAGAATGACATACTTATACTTACACCAGAGTTGTGCCTCAATGTTAAATATTTAAGATCCGCCAGAATAGACTGTACAGTAGAACGCTGTAAGCTGCACTGAAGAAAGTTAAGGTTGAAAGAAGTTGCATAAAAAAGTCTCCTGCATGTAAACCCTAATTCTTTACTCTGTCCAACCAGATAACTTGTTCCCTATATGTGAATCTCTTCAAGTGCTGTTGCCCACACAGTTTATCATTGTATGATGCAAGTAGGATGAAATCCACCCCCCTCCCCCCCGCCCCTGCTATCTAGGGGAATCATTATTGCTATTGGCAAACCATCTTAGGTCCCTTTGCCACATTCCCAAAACGTAATCCTTCTAATTGTGTGATCTGGTGTTAATTATTATGCAGTTCATGTACTCCGACATCGATCATTCTATTCAGATGTTGCAATGGCTGATATTGGCAAATACACAAAGCATTATTGAAAGTATCTTAATATGGAGTATGAAACGAGTAACAACATGTGTTGTAATCAACTGGGAGATGTTGTTAATCCTTTGTGTCAGTTTTATAGTACACGGCCACCAATTTGGCCAGGGCTGTAAGGGCACGTTGCTTTATTAAATGTGAATATTGAGCCAAACTACAAGGTCTCGGCAAGAGTTATCAATTTTCCTTGCCCTAAAGACCTGGCAGGCTGAAGTGGCAAGCTGAATTGCAGCAGAGTGATCTGCTAAATCCTCTAATGTATTAGGGCTACCTGCCATGCTCTTTCTCCAATGCTAATGGGATTATGTAATGTAGAGTGTCCAACACTGGCAGAGCGCTCATGCAAGCATCTATATTGCAGAGGCTGACTTACTTCACCTCACCTTCCACTGGGTGAATTCAACAATGAGAAGTAAATATAAGAGATGCATCAATTGGCTGGTTCCCTTTTTGGCCATCATCTTACTTTCTAAGAACTATAATTAACACCATACAAAAATATTTTTGAAAATTCAATTTTGTGTCCATACATTTTGAACAATGAATACAATTTACAATTTACATGTAATTCTATACTGAGTCAACTATTTATTATCTATCTTTAATTATTTATTTATTTATACAAAAAAGTCTTAAACCTCCATACTTCCTTACGATTGACTGATATTTACAGAAGAAAGGACATTTATATGCCAGTTGTGATAGGTTCTTCCTTTGTTGTTATGAGCACCAGCTCAGGGTGTAGCTGGTGCTTTGAGTGAGCCGATTGATTGGACAGTTCCGGTCACCCGCTGATGGATTGGTGCGTATCTACTAAATATCTGACTTTGAACTGGAGTGTCGAGCCTGTTTCATTTTATACAATAATATTGGTTATCTCATAGCATAAAGCCAGATGAGCTATTTTTCATTAGTTTTGCCGTGTTCTGACATCAGCAGCTTCCACGTCTTCTCTTGGCCAGCTGTTGCCATATCATCTGGATGGCTGATTAACATGACATTTCAACCTCTTAACTTTGCAAAACACAAATATGAGAATATGTGAGTTGTGTAACTTGTGAGGACCTATTCATTGTCAATCACCCATGCAAAAGGGACACAACAGATAATGTTAACATCTGATTAATGTGTGTAAATAATCCTGCAGTCTGTATTTTTTTTCTGTGAGTCTCTTGTGTGTTTGTGTACATGCGTGTGTCCATACAATGCATCGAGCATCCACTCAAGTGCTCAGATTATCTTGTACAACAGATGCTTCAAAGTGACCGTTCATCACTTGTTTAGTCCCTGAAATGCTGGTTTTAAACCCCACCCAATAAGAAAATAGTTATTATGGCCTCAATAAGCTGTCTTTGGAGCTGTTGGGTCAACTTGAACAATGACGGTCCTGAGAATACAATGAAACACAGCACTGACTTAAGATCAGAATTAATAATTTACAGGCCAAGTGTTTCATGGCACATTTCTTTGCGCGACAAGCTTTCTTATTGAAATGGTGGGCTTTGAAACTGGCAATAGTCAAGCCCTAAAGTATTTATCTTTCACACCACACAGCGCTAACGTACCAATCCCGTGTGATAACCTTTTCAAATGTTACTTTGATTTGAATTTAATATGACAGCATGAACTCAATAGGCCAGTTCAGCTGGATGGTCAAAAACCCTCTTCTTTTGTTAAAAAAAAAATGAGTCGCATTTTATGAAATCGATTGCATGTTGCAATTTTGCAACACCTGTTTCATAACACACAGATGACAATCAAGGTCGGCTTGACATTATTTGTTTATCCCTTAATCATAGTCCAAGTCTCAGAGCTTCGCGTGACGTAACAGTAAATGAAAACAGCACCCGTTTGAGAATGAGCCTCAAAGAGAATAACTCCCAAGAAAACCTCGTCCTCTTTAATGCCAGCTTTCTCTGCCTATGTGTCACTATGTTAACCTGGTAACCATTTGATCAGCGACCCCCCCCCCCCCTCCCCCACACACACACACACACACACACACACACACACACACACACACAGATAAATAAAGTGAAGCATGAAGGCCAAATCCTGCCTATCATTGATCTGCACAAACATTTGCCCATGCTGTCCTGACGTCACCGTAGTGTCCACCACAGCTAAGAGCAACGGTGTGTGACAGCAACAATGTCACACTATTAACACTCATATCTGAGTGTCATATCTGGCTTATTAAAACACGTGCAATACCTAACTGTGTGTTGTTATTGTTTGCTGTCACATTAAGTAGGTAATAGTGCTGCTGTTAAACACTATTCAACACACTTACATTAGTACTAAAGATCTGTTATCCTCTCACTTCATTCTGCTTTTTGTATTCTGTTGTGGTTTTATTTTGTTCTATTTAAAGACATAATGTGCCTCCTCTTTTACTAATTGCATTTGGATTATCAATTGTGCGAATAACGGATTAGAGTTAAATCATTTTGCACCATTTTATGAATGTAAATCCTTCAAATCTTGCCTTATCTATGCGATAAGTTCCCCTGGTACTTATCGTTTCTCTGTGTTTTTACCCTCATCTCTCTGTAATCTACTAATACCCCCTCCTCTTTGCCCATTCCCTCTCTGCCACCCTCCCTCCCTGCCTCTCCCTCCCTCTTTTTCTCTCCCAGGCGAGTGATGCACGCTGCAAACGGTGTGTACGTGTAGTGTGAGCGAGAGCCATCGGTGTGTGTGTGTGTGTGTGTGTGTGTGCGTGCGTGTGTGAGCGCGTGCTTGTGTGTGTGTGTGTGTCTGGAGAGAGAGAGAGAGACATAGACCGAGCCCCTAACACGGAGCATGCCTCTGCGTCCGGCAGCCGGCAAACATGAGCCACCCAGCCCTCCACGGCAGGACCAGCAGCAGCAGCAGCCCCGCACACACACACACTTACACACACTCACACACCCTCACACACACACAGCGAACGGCAGCCAGGGGGCCAGCACTGACAGCGGCAGCTCCCGGGAAGAGGACAGCGGTGTTGCCGTTCCTGCCAGTGTTCCGGCTTTCCGTCCCGGTGCAGAGCAGAGCCACAGTGCGAGAGCATCCATGGAGGAGCCGACAGGCAACACCGTGGTCATCCGCATTGGAATCCCAGACCTACAACAGACGGTAAGAGCTCGTTTGGTAGCCACTGCTGGAGAGATGATAAAAGAGAGGGAAGCTGCCTCTCCCCTTCCCCTCTCAATGGGTGCTTTCTACCCCTCTTCTGTCTGCTTTTTTTTTTTGGGTTGCTTTATTTCTTTTAAACATCCTAAGTTTGATCTTTTTTTCCCATCTTTCTTTATCAGCCTTTCTTTACCAGCCTTTCTTTATCCCATCCGTGTTTTCCCTCTCTTTTCCCTCTCTCTAGTGGAATCTCTTTGGTATGCACACTTAGTGGCTGTGTCCGCTTGCCGGTTTCCGGGGGTTCCACGTCTCCCTGCCTATTCCACTGATGTCTTGCTAATAAATCTACCCCTTCATTAACTGGGCTTCAACTGACTTTGACAACTGGCCACTTGAGGGTGAGAGTGGGAGAGGGAGGGAGGGGAGAGGGAGAGGTGCAGAGAGAGCAAAGGAATAATGAAGGCTATAAGCAGCATTGTATATCCAATGGAAGACTCAAAGTAAAGAATCAAGATAGTTATACCTGAACTATGAAATTTTAACTCAACCTCTATCTCCCTCTATTGTTGCTTTGTGCCAAGAAGGGACTAGAATAAGAGATCTGATCCTCTGTTCTTCTTAATACAATCTTCATACAGGAGTTTCCCTGAAGATGCATCCTGTCTCTGTGTAGTATTGCAGCCATGGATGCAGTGTTTTTCTCTTCACAACATCACCAACCATGCTGAAGAATGAACCCTGTATTTGTTTGCTGCGGATGGTGGTATTGAATAGGGTGAATGTCCAGATCCTATACAGGTTCACTTCTTCCATTTCTCAAGCTGTGCAATTATAATTCATCAGGAATTCAGCAACATCTATCCTGCCATGTTTGAGCAAAAAAAAATGTCCATAAATCACAAGTTTCAATAATCTTGAACAGAAAGGGACTTTGCTTTGAGTAGCATGTAAATGCAGAGATGAAGAAACGCTTTAACCCACCATTGGCTGTAGAAGGAAATGTGAAGTGTTTTCAATTCAATACATCTCTAATGCCCTCTCTCTCTCTCTCTCTCTCTCTCTCTCTCTCTCTCTCTCTCTCTCTCTCTCTCTCTCTCTCTCTCTCTCTCTCTCTCTCTCCATCAGTAGCACACTTAAGATCACACTATTAGAAATATACCATATGACAGCACAGCATGAGGTCTTTCATTACTATTGTGTCACTTCTGTACTCTTCTGATCTTACATATACACTGGAGACATCCTCGGCTAATATAGCAACATAGATTAAACCTGTACAGCCCGTCACTGCATACTTGTGCTCAGTTTGTCAGTTGGCTTTCTGGAGGTGGCTTACTTTGAGTGTCCTTTTCATTCTTTCCCCAGACATTGATGGCAAAGGCAAGAGGCTGTTTCTGTGTTAGTTATTGTTGATTACCTCATTGTTGTCGGCTTCTTGGCTGAAATGACCCATTGTATCTTAGTGAGGCCCCGGCACTGCAGGCTAGGAATAAAGACAGGAAATAAAAGGAGAGCGGTTGAAAAGAAAGCAGAGAATTCCCTAATGGTGCTGCAGAATCGGCGTCTATGTACAAAAACAGTTTTCAGTTGAGCTCACACAAACGCATGCATGCATACACACACACACACACACACACACACACACACACACACACACACACAGATATTAAAGCATGCTCATAATGCAACACATAACGGTGTACTGTATGCATGCACACTTTAAGGACCATAGCAGTCTAATTGTGACTTCACTCATAAGCAGATATTCCCTGTCTTCAACACATTTTGTGTTCATCAGTATCTGCAGTGTATACTTTAGCAGAACTCAGTCTACCTGTATTAGCCGCCACTCACTGCCATTCATGTGGAAACAGTGTGTAAAAACACTCTACGAGACAGTTAAGTCTCTGGCTTTAGGTAATTCAACCTTGTGAAAACCACTGCGTTGTTTATTTTATCTCAAATTACTGTATTGCTCTAATAAAATCCATTAAAATGGGCATGTTGATATAAAATCATGTCTGCTTCCCAAGCCAGAAGCCAGAAGGTTCAAGGTGCACTTGTTGTTAATGTCCAGTTTACGTAAGTGGCCCGGTCAGAGCTATAATATCAAGTTCAAGAGAGTCTCATTCCAGCGTTCGCTGACCTCAATAACAAGCACACTCTCTTTTTACTTTCTTCACAAGGAACACATTTTCCCCTGTCTGCATCCGATTGGCCAAAAGTTCTCTGGCTGGCTCTGATTGGACTTTGTAACCAGGAAGTGGAGAGATAAACGTTTTCAATTTTTGTAAACATGATAGCGCTTTATGTCAGCTAGCTGGCCGATGTCGTCGATGAACAATGACATGTGGTGACACTGCTATGGTCCTTTAAACATGCTCATTCGAACACAAACTATTCTATTAATCCCATCACCGAGAGATTTCCCTTTATGCGCTAATGTTGCTCCAACCATCCAGTCACATAGGAGCAGAGACTTGCAGCATCTCATGTTAAGTAGCTCCTGCCGTTTCTTCTTGTAGCAATGCATCTTGATGTTTATTTCACCTGTAATGTGAAGATTCTTAACAGGTAATTAGTTTAAGGACACAGATTTTGTCCAGTATACACACTAGCACAATAGTGATAGACGGAGGGACAAACGGAGAGAGATAGAGCCTGAAAGTCTGACAGGCAAACATAGAGGCAGATGACAGATGGCCAGACTCTGACAGTTTGAATCTTTTATGGAACAGTCAAAAGTGACTTGTGTGTACTCTGAGTGAGAAGGAGATTACACTAGAATAGTCTGCCTGAACTTGGATTACACACCTCCTGCTGTGTTCCAAGCCTGGATCAGCAGAATGAGGCACCATGCAAAGATCTCACCGGGCAGCATTTTTCTTTTCAGCAGGAGAGGAAGGGAGGGAGGAGCACCGTTTCATGTGGGAGAGTGAGACCTAAAGTCTAAAATTAATTAATTGTCACACTTCTTTTTTTTCAGTTGCACATCTCAGATTGCCAATACTTTTGTTAGTTAATTAGTCTTAACAATTTATATTGCATATTCTTGGATGTGAAAATGTCAGATATCAATTTAAAGGAGATTAAACAAAGTTTGTGAAACGTATTCTTTTCGTGTTTGTTGAGGGGTTGAAGTGGAATTAACAGTGTTGGTGGAAAGTTGGATTTGGCATTGAGAAAGGCCTGACTTTTAGTTTGTAAGTCCTGTCAATTCCTATTTGTCAAGAACACTTCCAGTAACTAGGCACGTCGGGAAATTAATTATGGAGAAATGAAATAGACTTTGTTGATGTAGCACATTATTAAGAGCCAAATCCATTGTAACATCAAAGACAAGAGTCCTTGGTGCAACTTTAACAAAGTACTGTGTCTTGGCTCCAGGAGACAACAGAGCTGCATGAGCGGTTGATACCACCATTTGTTCAGTCAGATTTGGGCAGATTATTTGATTGGGCTTTTTTTTTTTTTTTCGCATCATGGGTATCATTTGTCAGTCATCATATCCAACTCCACCAAATCTCTATTTTTAGGATTGGTTGAAAAAAAAAAGAGACAGCTTCCCAATACTGCTAATGGGTGTCATTCATCTCTTAAGAGCGGAGAGGGGGACACCGACATAAATAGTCTGCCCCACTACTCTCTACCTGTATCCATCCATATTCTCTCTCTCTCTCTCTCTCTCTCTCTCTCTCTCTCTCTCTCTCTCTCTCTCTCTCTCTCTCTCTCTCTGTCTTGTTGCGTTAGTGCATTTCCTCTCTTTATTTATTCTCAGAATGTAATTTGCTGTCAGAAGTATAACAGTTGGATGTTGATTATTTCACAAAATGAAAATGAAAAAGACATAACCCACCCCCCCACCCCCCCTTTCCCATCTGGGCCAGTATGTACCCGCCTCAACTCTTAGACTTATACGTTTGGGGGTTCTGTGCAGTATGTTTACTGCTTGGAGAACAATTTGGTTGATGGCTGTGCAAGTCCCAGATATCAACTCCATTATTCTCAGCAGCCCTGCTTGGCATCTCAAATGGATGACTCCGTCTTATGTGGATATTACGTGCATAATTTCCTACATTTCTTACATATTTCGTTCAATATATATAGTTCCTGCTTGCATCTTACACCCTTGAGCTGTGTGCTCAACTTCCTCAACGGCATGTTGGCACAGACTGCAACTATGGCTATCCTTTAGTCTGGTATTTTTTTTTTTACGTTTTTTGGTTATCTGCCACCACTTTCTGTAGGGTTTTGGCTTTCCAGTGTACCTCGTCAACCCTAAATAATGTCCAGAATTCTTCATATTTGCTACTAGTTTGAGTTTATCTCTGAGCAGTTTATTTTCAGGAGCAATAGTACTGATGCACTCATGGATGCTTCATTTTCCATTCAGGACGCTGGCCTTGGCATCTACTAAGCCCTTCTCTCTCTTGCTGGCATACAGTCACTGGATGCTGGAATTTGGATAAAATGATCTGTGTAATGTGTATATGTGTAAAGTTTCCTGTATGAGGAGAGGAATGACAATATTTTAATGATATTGATGTTTAGTTGGCCTTTTGCTATCAACTACCCAACTAGTCTTATTGAGAGTGGGAGTGTGACTGAGCACACAAGCAAGGGAAACTCAAATTGCTGGTAGAGCTGGCCCTGTTTAGTTGATGGATTCATTGGTTGATACTCTATTATTTTTAATCAATACAATTTGTTTAGAATTGTCACTGTAAATGTTTGAAAGCAAAAACCTTAACACTTTGTGTTTCAGATTAATTTAATTGAAGAGTACTCAATGTAAAAGTTGCTCCTCACCCCACGTTGATTTTTTGTAGTAAATCTTGCCAAGGTTTCCTGAGTAGGCCTATTCATTTCAGATAACAAACTGCAAAAAGAAGAGAGTTACATAGAATATAGAACATATATATTTTAATTACAAGCATTTAGTAGTACATTTTAGTTGCAGAACGTCTGACACATTATACCTGGCAAATATTGTAATTTTACCCTGCACTAGAAGACGGGAGTTGTTCGAGTGCCGCCTAGATGGGTTCATTCATGTTGTGTAAAGCTGGTGTTTCAAACTGTTAAATGAGATCTGAAATTACGTGTTAGCTCACGACATGTAACGAGGCAGCAGCAATGCTCGTTTTCTGCATGAAAACGACTGTAATGTAACCAATTACTTTACATCTGTTAAGACTAAAGCATAAGAAACATTTTTTGAAAAATACTCAAAACCGTACAAAAAGTACACAAAAAAGCTACTCAATTACAGTAACATGAGTACTTGTTAATCATTACTTTCACCTTTCTGCAGTAGTTTTCTTGCCATAATGACAAAACTCAATACACAATATATGAAAGTGTAAAATTAATTTGCCCTGTCAGTTTCACAGCGGCATGCTGTACTGAAGAGTCTGAAGTTTATTTATAACATTAACATTCGAAATATCATTCTTAATAACTTACAGGAACATTGTGTTCAACAGTCAACCTTCTATTCCCCTCTCTCTGTCACTCTCTCAAACACACACGCACAACTAGCGAAGCAAAAATGCCCAAAAATGTATCAATATTATATATGTAATTATTCCCCTTTAGATTGTTTTATTTCCCATTTCAAAAACAACATTTTCAGTGCGGTCAAAACCTCCTGCACACACCTGTAGTAACGTGGTGGACTAGCAATCTAACAGCACCATAAATTACTTTAATATAACCACAACAACACAAAATCATATCCCCCCACCCCAAGTTTAAATGCAGCATAAGTATTTGTCACATACAGTTGATGATTAAATGGTGGAAAGAACATTATAAACAGCATAGAAAAAAGTGATTGGATAATATTTTGTAGTCAAAGGAACATTTTGAAGCAGCAGCAATTGGACATGACTCGGATCTCAGCTGTGTTCCTACCCTCCTTTCCCCCCTCTGTCCATTGCACTTGCTCGAATGTGTAACTCCAGTATGTGGGGAAGATGATTCTCACATGCTGTCAACATCTCACTGAGACTTGAACTAAATGCTACCTTGGCAGGTGGTCTGGCTTATTGGCTCCCAATGCGAGCAAGATCCAATCTTGGAGTGTACAGACTTGACAGTGCGTCCTGGCATGATCGGATAATAAATGTTGCATTGAAAAATGTAAGCACAACCTTTTATTGCTTTTATAGCTTTTATACTATTGTTTTTAAGCAAATTAAAAGAACAAACTGACAGCTCTTTGGTTGTGGACAGTCCTAGAGACATCCAATGCTGTAAGTTACTTAACTCTCTCGTTATCAAATTATTTATGTGCCTGTTGCTGCTGTGATAGTGTCTGGTTCCTGCTCTGGGAGAATGTAATGGTCTGTCTTCAGATCTGTTGTTCATTGAGAAGTGGTTTTTGAGGATTGTCCCATTATGCTTCATCAGATCATTCATTCACGGTGGTGCAATGCAGCAGATAATTCACTTTAGATTGTTTTTTGTGTGATCAGAGCATACATTGTTTTGATTCTCTGGTGTTTCCTCAGTCTGGTTGCCAGCATCGTAAACCTTTAGTCAAGCGATCTTCAGGGCCTCAGTTACGGATATGTTCTCCAGTTTTGATAACAGCTGTATTTTTCCCACATTAAAATGGTCAGTCATTAATGTTGAGTTCTCCCATTGTCTATTTTTTTTACTAATAACTTATTATATCAAATTGGCTACAGGGCTGAAGCCTATCTATTTCACAGGTAGTACTGGTCCTACGAACCTTCTCAGTTAGTCACACCAGCACATGATTTCCTGGCACCCTTCTTTGATACAGTATGGTCTTCATCAGTGGAGCGTAACTACGTACACTTACTCTTGAACTATTGGGGGAACTGATGATAATGATCATGGATGCAACCACTCTGCTACCCCCCACCCCCCCCCCCCCACAACTCTCTTTCTCTCTCTCTCTCTCTCTCTCTCTCTCTCTCTCTCTTGCTTCCCTTCCCTCTCTCTTCTCATCCACACTTCATGTCCTCCTCTCTGCATCCGACTCAAGTCTTACACGCAACAGTGGTTTGACAGTTCCCCCGTATAAACTCACGCACACACACATATTGACATATGCAATGTTGGATCAGTGATTGGTCGGCATCTCTCAGGAAAGACTCCCACATGGGGTGTTGCTATTTTTAGCTTCATTCACAGTGGCAGCAGGGGCACGAGACGTGGCAAGCTTCCTACCTCCATTTCCCACAACGGCCACGAGGGGAGATAGCTGGAGAGGGATTTGACCCAGTGTGACTCCCTTCCTCTTATTCTCATCTCACTTGCCATTCATGCCTCTCCCATCTCTCCACCAGGTTCTCTACACAGGGCGAGGTGGGCACAAAATCAAAATCAGCCTGTGTATACATTCAATATACCCTTAGTTGCTGACATTGCATTGAAGTGCTAAGGTTAGTTAATGTTGTACTACTCTGCTGATGTTAGCTCCACAGGTTTTTACATAGAAAGCTAAGGTTTTAGAAAGTTATATCTCATTCTTACTGGGTAATGAGTATCACTATATCACAGGTGCCACAGGCTCAACGTTTAACCAGGATTAACTCAAAGTCAACAACGGAAAATGGAGAATATCTCAGTTTTCAGACTATTTGAGGGGTCAGTTGCTGCTGATCAGAGCTGGTGCTATGATTGGCCTGTCTTCGTTCGAGGGCACGAGCAAAGGGTCAATTCCCATCTCCAATATGCTGGTACAAGCTGGAGTGCAGTCACTTACAGTCCTACATTGTGGAAAAGAGAAATAACTGCGATTGGGAAACCAGAGAATAAATGCTGTTTTTGGGAAAGTACATTTGGATACTAATAAATTAAATTATAAACCAATTAATGTTCACTAGAGGATATCTAATTCTCATCCAAGTCTGTAATTGATTTATTGATCCACAATCCTTTTGAGTTATCTCTAAATTGTTTCCTCTCTCTGTTCACTTCTTCTCCTTTTCAAGCTTTTTTTTTTTGCCCATCCCTTTCTAGTCGGAGATGAACCTGGGAATTGAATGGAGACACCAATATTAGTCCAATCATACTGAGCTTTTGTTAAAAGTCTGGCCTGGATATTCATTGTGTTTGTGCAGGGGGAACAACTCTCACCATTGTAATATTATCTCTATAACCAAAAAGGTGAGGACACTAGATTTTAATATGAGATTTCTTTTTTTAGACATTGGACAGCTGATGGGCCCACCAAGAGATGAAATCATCTAATTTAGTAATATTTTATGAGATGTAATCTGTCTGACTCTACTGTGGAATTGAATGGTAAGAGCTTCCGAAGATCCTTGCAGTCAATACAGTAATACTGTACTCTCTGCCTTGTTGCCAATGGGGTTAAAACCCCCCCGGCAATTTACACACTTCCAATAAGCTGCACTAATATAGTGCTCTGCTGCATTTCCCTTAACAGTCTCTACTGTTGTAATCATAGTGAAACGAGTCTCTCTTATCTGGCTTATTGTGGCCCTTAACAAAGTAAAATACGAAAAGCTTGAATGAAGCTCGAACCCTACAGCTTTGCAAAGAACCTAATTACATCTCTTAGTCCTCATTTGGTTTTCAAATTGTGGGGCGGATCCTAAACATGTTTGGACATTTGGAAGGAAGGTTCTCCTCTCTCAAGGTGGCACATTGTTTAAATTGTATCACAGTGCTACAACTTTCCAGAGATGATGTACATAATGTTTTCATACCCTCTCGAGCTGCCTGCTCCTTCATCGTAACTTGATTTGGTCACATGGATGCACATTGTGCACTCGGAGGTTGTAATTAGTCACGCCTTATGGAAAAGCTTGATAAGCCACTCTGGGACTTTTAGGAAAAATGTAAAAGATAAATTCTTCCGTTTTTTATTGTGACATGCAGCGTTTTTTTCTCAGCATCTTAAACGATTACTGCAGGTTTGCATGTCTGTGTCTTTCTGATAGTTCATAAACTTTGTGATGACTCCCCGGTGACTGACGTTAACTGTAGATCTTGCTGACATGTTCAGTCTCGCATGTCAACAGTAATGGAGAAGAGGACGTTAATCAATGTTTGTTGTGTGTGCTAGTGTGTCTGTGTTTGTGCACAGACATAGTCACACACTAGCACACACAACAAACATTGATGACATTGAAGTGTCTGACTGAGACTGTTGGGAAGTAGAAGAAAGAACCTACCCTCCACTTCTGACAATTGTTAAATATATTTAATTAAGCTGTGTTTGCGTTTGTGTCACTATGTGCAGGCAAAAATGTATTCATACATACAACACATGTGTGATATGCTACTTGCATTTTTTCTATGAAACTCATATCTGGAGTCTGAAGAGCGGCCCGGCGTGTGTGCACATCTGCATGGAGAGTTGTGTGTGCAATTGTTCAGTAATTATGGCAGAGATTCAAGTGGTTCGTGTGACCCGTGTGAGTTATGGCTGAGCAATCAAATCTGTGCGTTAATGTGTCACGATTAACGTTGCATGGGTCGACATTTCACTGCAACTCAACCATGTGAGTTTGTGAGATGAGCATCAGGAATTGCTCGTCAATTGCTACCGCTATCTGCTCCGCTTCAAGGTCTGATTCACAAAAGATATAATAAATAAATAAAGTTTTACGGCCAAGTGCAATTATCGACGTGGCAAAGGTGTGTGTGTGTGTGTGTGTGTGTGTGTGTGTGTGTGTGTGTGTGTGTGTGTATATATATATATATATATATATATATATATATATATATATATATATATAAAACAATACATTTTATTGTAGCTCCTCATGCTGGACCTCTCAGTTTATGATTGCAGTCATTCCCACATGACTTTCAGTGGTATAGTTTCATCACCTGTTCAAAACAATAAAAAATAAGACTTGTTATTGTTATTTTAAAGAAAAGCAGGATTATTAAGTGATTGTGGAAAAAGTCGGATGAAAGATGAGGAAAGCAATCTCCAAAAGTAAAACAAAATATTTCAGAGCAAGTTTTCTGAGCAAGAGTCTAGTTTCTACTAAGGCTGGACGATTATTCGAACTTTGATCGCAATTTTGATTTTGGCTTCTAACTATCATGAAAACGCTGTAATCGAAGAATAACGAAAAACGCACCTGTGTCGCCTGCAGCTGCAGCAGTGAGTGTAAGGATCATTGTGGAACGAGTGATGGACAACATGGCAGAAAAGCAGCCTTTAGTTGAAAAGAGAGGTCGGACAACTTCGGTGGAGACATTTTCGCTTCAAATCATCGGATGAGGAGAAGAAGGAGATTGTTTGCAAAGTTTGTCACACTGTTGTGTCTGCAACCCAGGGCAATGCGACAAATGTATTTAACCATTTAAAGTTCGGCCATAAAGTGTTCTATGACAAAGTATTGAAGGAGCAAAAGACCCACCGATCCCACGAGTGAAAACGGAGGCTGCGACATTCATGCTAGCTAAGGACATGTGCCCCATCAGTACAGTTAGCAACCAGGCTTCAAGACTTTGGACAAGCGGTATGTGTTGCCATCACGCAAACACTTCAGCAGAGTTGCGCTGCCTGCTTTCTACGATAAATGTTGCACTAAATGTCGCACTAAAGATGTTTCTGCACTAAAGATGTTTCCACTGCAAAGTAATTTTTATTTTGATTCATTATTTTTACATTGGTATTGCTATTATTCATTCACTGAAACCTGAAGTGAAAACACTGGTGTTAAAACCTCAGATTGTAGGAAGTTTTTTTTTTGTATTGCTATTATTTTTTATTATTATTTAGATATATTATTTAATATATTATTATTTTACTTTTTTACTTGTTACTATTTATTTCTGGTTGTTTTTCCTAAAAGTTAAATTTAAAGTTGAGTTTTGGTGGCTCAATAAATACTTTTTTGAAATCAATGAATAATCGTGTTTATTAATCGTGATTTCAATATCAATCAAAACAATCGTGATTATTATTTTTTCCATAGTCGTCCAGCCCTAGTTTCTACATAAATTGACAATATTAAAAACATACATACATTAATAAATATTACATACACAGGATGGAAGTAGTGAAAAGCTAAACATAGTGACGCAAAAGAGCCTCATCACTATTAAGTTTAAAGTTGCTGTACCACAGTAAAGTATTTGGCAAATACATGAGCAAAAGAAACAATAGCAGTATAATGACTGAATATTTTATGTCTTCCAGTTTGTCTTTTGTTCCCAAAGCCCTTTTCCAATATTCTGTAGCATTCGGGAGCATCATTTTTAAATTATTAATACGTTTGCTTTGTAAAATGGAAAGTTTGAACGAGTAATGAATTTCCCTTTTAAAAATGGAATCAATTAAATGAACTGTGGCATTCCTACACAAATGGGGCAGGTATAGTGAGAAGTGTGTCATCAGACTCGATAGTGGTAGAGGAAGCTTAAAATTTCAAAAAGCTTTAACTAACAAGCCCCATTGGCCAATTTGAAAATTTCAGCAAGTTTCCTTGGCAACCAGCTAGGGTGCACTGCTCCTTGGCACACCCTGAGAGTAACTGGCTGCTGATATGTAAATTTCAGGAAACAGAAACTTAAGTGAAAAAAGGTCAGAGGCAGGATAAATATGTCCTGAAAAACAACAACCTTTACCCCTTTAAAATCAGTGTAAAATCTATAAGGTACATTTGGAGTGTTCACTGACTGCAGGAAGCTTTGTGCCACACTTGTTGGTTTTTAAGATGCAGGATAGTCCTTTATGCCGTGATGCTGTGCTCCTACGAGAGGATGCAGAGAATGAAAGTGTACATTTAAAATGCAGTGTGTGTAAGAGAGACCGAGGCAGACAGAAAGCTTGGCATAGACAAAATGGTAGAGAAGGCTGCAGAAGAGTATCTGAGCAATATCTGGTTTTAAGTACCGTGCATTTGTTGGTGTGTGTGTGTGTGTGTGTGTGTGTGTGTGTGTGTGTGTGTGTGTGTGTGTGTGTGTGTGTGTGTGTGTGTGTGTGTGTGTGTGTGTGTGTGTGTGTGTGTGTGTGTGTGTGTGTGTGTGCTGTGCACTATCCATTATGTGTGCAATTTCATGAATAACCCCCCATTCTTCAATCATTTTCCATTAGTGCCTCAAGTCTGTAAACATATTCCGTTAAGTGATAGATCACTTTCTCATCAGTGCTCAACCCCTGTATTTCCATCTGTTTGTGTGCTTCTGTGTGTAACAAATTAACAGATAGTTATTCGTAGTCATGTTAACACCATATTCCCATGTAGAAATGTAGCAGATTCACCACTCAGGTTTCACACTGGCTCAGAGAGGAGAGTTGAAGGAACCTTTGCAGTCACCTGATATTAGTGAGGAAGAGTGCAGTCCAAACGAGGCAAAATGCTGAATATGAAGTGGCTGGCAGTGCCCGCTGACTGGAGATTACAGCCTGCTAGCTCTTTACAGATTCAGGTCCAGGGTTCTCTGCAGATGAAAGATAAGGTTCCTCTGAGTCTCGGCACTTAAAGCCACTCAATTTGAAGCTAGAACTACAGATCTCTAATCTCTCCCTCTTTTCCTGGCTCACTATGTCTGTCACTAATACAGTCCCATTGTTTCTTCTTCTATTCACTTAGACACATGCACACTGCTCCTTTTTTATTGTAGCACCACACATACACACTCTCACGACTCACAAATATCTCGATAATCAATCAATATGCTTAAAACTTGAAAAAAAAACAACAACATGGTATCGCATTCATTATTTCATTTCATTTCATTTTTTTTACATTTGAAAAATTACAATTACAAATAAAACCAAACTCCTCTTCATCCCGGGAAAGACTATCCTCGCATGGACCTGTCGGTCACTGTCGAGGACATCACAGTATTGCCTTCCTCAACTGCGAGGAACCTGGGTGTAATCCTCGACGACCAACTATCCTGCACCCCCAACATCACTGCTGTGGCCTGATCCTGCAGATTTGCCCTCTACAATATCCGCAGGATTCGGACTTTCCTCACAAAGGAGGCAACGCAACTCCTGGTCCAAGCACTAGTTATGTCCCGCCTTGTCTACTGCAACTCTCTCCTGGCTGGACTCCCGGCCTCGGCAACTAAACCATTGCAGCATATCCAGAACGCTGCAGTACGCCTTGTCTTCAATCTACTCAAATTCTCCCATGTGACCCCTCTCCTCCGTGACCTCCACTGGCTCCCTTTTTCAGCCCCCATCCAATTCAAGACAATGGCATTGGCCTTCAAGGTCATCAATGGAACAGCACCCATCTACCCCCAAACCACATGCCCCGATGCGAGGACTTCGCTCCTCTACTTCAGCTGGGTGTTCAGCAAAGTCCCCCTGCTGAACAGCTACTACTTTACTCAGATGAGGACCTAACACTCTTTTTTCGCTCTTACTTTATCGGCAATGATATGTTGTGGTTTGCAAAAAGAAAGAAAGAAGAATAAAAGTATTTTTACATTTAAAAATTCTCATTTGTCTACCATGACAGTGGGCTAGACAGCTTTTTCCAAGTTATCCATGACCATTTTCATGATTATCCCATTAATGGAAATTAACCATGAATTCACACAAAATTATCCACGATCTTTGTGTGTGTTTTTTGTCCTCTATCGTCCCATTCCCAGTCATGGCAATTGTCACCCATACTACCTGGTCCTACATTTTATTGTTTTATTAAAATACTTTGTAGATAATTATTTGTTGGTTGGTCATTGTTCACTATCTAGTAAAATAAGCATTAATACCACTTTCTTTATCACTGTCATTCAGAAATTGCTATTATTATTATTCACACATCTTAGTTTTCTGATCTGCGATGTTTAGCAACATGCCACTTCAACACAAATTAAAGTCAACTCTTTGTATCAATGCACAGCATGAGTCACACATCATTGTCTGTAATTAGGAAAAGTTCAGCTTCAGCGTTTTCTATGTGAATAGTGTCTAGCCTGCGTTCACGCATAGGGTGTCTTTCAAGGTGTCTGATTCTTGATGGTGGGTCATTAATCTGAGTTAATTGAATCAATGCCGTTTCCTCCTCCTTTTCTCAGGGGTATGGTGTGGTTAATTGTTCACGTGTACTGTCAACCTTCAGGTGCTGTGTTTATTTGAAGCTGTGAGATTCGGAGATTGCCTTGAAAGTCCAGTGTATGTAGTAGCGTTTCTGTTTTTGACACAAAAAATGGTGCTGGTGCACATGCATGCATGACAAATGCTAAATGATAGCCTACACATTACTATAAAAATACATTACAATACATGTTTAAATACAAATGTGTGAAATTATTTTTTAGACACTTTTAATGAAATTCAAATTTTCCAGTAAAAATATCAAAATCATATTTTCACTGGACAATTTGAATTAGATATGACACAGGTTATTTTTCCCCCGTAAACAAAAGGTAATTACCAGATAACGGAACCCCTGATAGACCTGCAGTATTTTCCCATAGCCTGCAAAGCTTAAGATTAAGGCGAAAAGACATGCTCATATACTGATAATACCCCATATCAAACAGATGTGTGTTAACTGAAGCCCAGCTGTAGTATGTGATTACTTAAAGGGGTCAGACGGGCTCATTTTACAACAATTGCATGTATAGGCTGACTGTGACGGACACAAATGGAGACATACTGTGTTTACATAGTTTGACGGTGCCAGATGTGTCCTGATGACACGTTCACTTCTCACAGCAATGTTTCATGGTTGACTTGCGGCACAATGGGAGGATGAGAAAAAGCCCAGATAACTTTTGGCGATTTTGTAAACAATTCTACACATCTGGATTAGATGGATTGGCTCTACTACTAAAGAAATCTACAGAAAAATCAATGAAAATCTAAATGGTGATCTAATAGAATACAAACATCTGGATCTGAGACAGTCTGCCTCCAGATTACAAAAAACATACCTGATCAACAATCCTGTCTGAAAATCTCTGTGACACAGTGTTGGTGATGGCTGTAAACAGAGTAGACTCTTATTATTCCTGTCACGGCAGTAGTCCAGTGGAGTTGTTACATGACCGCAAAATAATGTCCCATGGTTAATTGTGACCATGATGAATCTTTACAGATAAGAAGGACAATGGCCAGTGGGTCTTTTAACATACAATCTGATATGAAGTCAGTCATGTATGGACTTTTTAAAGAAACCTTCACTGATTTTAAGAGGAGATTGTTCCGGTTGGTCATGAGTGTTATAAATACACATTACATTTTTCTTCCTACAGAACAAGTTTCACTTAACCAAACTTAAAACACATATATTAAAACCTAGAAACCGCCAAAGATGCTTGTAAGAAAAAAGCGGCTCGAGCCTTTTAAGTTCTTGCTTAAAAAAAGAGAGAAACTAATGACCAACACTTATATTATTAAAGAAAAGCGTTCATTAAAGATTTAAGTCGCAGCATATCATATTCTGAAACCATTCCCTTAATCAAGCAGAAGGATATATTTAGCATCGGTAACTGCTGTTGCCTATGAATATGCTTCCTTGTGTTTGCATTGTTGTGACACATGTTTCTGATGGGAAATTGCTTTGCTAGGTGCCCTGTATTACAATGGATGTTACGTGAAACCCGATGCCGCTGATGCCATGTCTAATATTGCACGGTGTATAATACTGCTCCTCTGACAAGAGTGTAAGATGAGCTCTCCGTGGCTTTAAATTTCAGAAACGTCGTCTAATTGATCGCTGCCTGAACTCGTAAAGCTGATATTGCTTGTTTATTTATAAATCCAGGATAGGCAAGTCGACCATTTGATCACTGTATCTCATTAGAAAAACACCCCATCGGACTGCAAGAACAGGTTGTGTAGCTAGAGATCAAGGTTGAGGATACGGAGGGTTATATTCGGTTGCCTGTTAGATGTTGTTTACCTAACATCTTTGTTAGTAGCATACTGAGAGACGGAGGAGCAGAGATAAACAGAATCGGCAAAGGAGATGTAGAAAGAGACGAGTGAGTCATTTCATGTCTAACTAACATGTGCTACGTCTTGCTGCTCATCTATTATAAATCACTGCTTTAACTGCGCTGTGAACATTGGAGGTGGGAAGATACACTATTAGTTTACATCCCTGTTTCTGAGTCCTGAGTTCCTAGAGGATCCTTGGATCATACAGGTGCAGCTACTATCATCTTGTACTTTGGCCAAGAGCAGAGAGCCAGGGGACGATACCAGGAGAAGAGAGAGGCGGTTAATTTAGTCCGCCTGTCAAATACACCCAAACTCATCCATAGTGGATTGCAAGCACAATGAGCGTATACGTACCATACAGCAGTGGACCACTCCTGTTAAGCTCACCCACAATATTGTGTGGTAAGGTGCTGTACCAATAAATCCAGTTTGCAAGGGAATGAACACATGTTAGCTATACTAGTGATCTGTATTATCCCTTTAGGAGGACTCTTAGCTCTACCCACATCCAGTAGGAGACGCGGCACTCGGTTAATTAGTGCATATGTCATCTGGGCAGCGACAGCCAGAGGTCTTGGGAGATGGAGACGGGTCTGGGTGAGAGTCATTACACTCCATCATCTCAGCTGCTCCTCTCTTCTTCTTTCACTTCACTTCACCACTTTGCTTCGTTCTCCTTTCGCGTCGCCGTCCAATGCATCACCTCTTGCTTAAAGGCAACAACAATGCCTTGTCTCTTTCCATTGTGACTGGATGCCATCTGCACCTTTAGAGATACTGTAGTAATTTCCCGCCCCATGCATCACCCGCGCTCGTGTAATCACGACCAAGCACACGCAAACGATGCATCTTAATTAGTGAGGCATATCTGGGAGCCATGTTTGGAATTCAGATAGGGTTTGCTGTAATGTGTGTTTTTGTTTGTTTCCTCTAAGTCGACCCGTTTGCACTTATTTGAACTTGTGTTGACGCTCGCATGTAGTTGCATTTACTTTATATCCCACTCAACAAAATCACTCCAGCTTTACCCGCAAGCACTTTAACATTCTAGCATAATGCATTTCTCCATATATTGCTTTGCAATATGTCATTTCTGTGACATTACAAAACGGAATATAGCATACTTATACAATGTTTTTCCTCACATAACTGCAAGTTGCCCCTTCGCTTGTGCTCTTCTGTCAACAGTCTGTAGAATTGTTGGAATTAATACATTTGTGGTTCTTAGAGGCATAAAGAGAGATTAACACCTTCAAACCTAATTAGCTTTACCCTCCAAATGCCCAGTGATCAGTCTAGCTTCTCAGCCCATCTAATATGGTGATTAATTGAAAAGATGCGGCCTCCTTTTTCTTCCTTCATAGGTCCTTTGTTCATTGTCACAAGTGTGACCTACAGTTTTGTCCCTCACCTCCTCCCTCAAGCCCCCCACGCTCATGTCCAATCATCCGTCACTTATGTCTCTAATTTAAACAGGCAAAAGATCAAGCTCCGTCCCCAGATTAAAGAGTGTGAAGACAAGAGGGACACTGACGAGAAGGATGTCGTACCCCTGGGCGTCTGATATCAACCAGTGTGTGAATGAGTTTGACATGGCGGGGCATTGATAAACGCACAAGGCCACACTGGCTGCACATGTAAACAAACAGGAACATGACCAACAGATGACATTTGGCAGGATAACGTGATTCATAATTTCTTGTAAAAGATTGTGGCTCAAGTGTCGTGACCAGCCGCGTCTCTGCAGTGAAGCACACACTTATGCCTGCTGCAGCATCTTTTTCTTCTGCTCTGATACTCTTATCTTGAAGTAAAAGAAGAAAAAAAAGCTTCAGCTCTCCTTAGTTTTTATTTCTTTATCCTCTTCCGAGATAATTTCAGTGTCAGAGGAGTATTAGAGTACCAAGACTGCTTGACTCTGATGCTTTCGTGGACTGTGCAGAATTCCGACCTATTCTTGTCTTTACAATTTAAATGATAGAAATCTAAAGAGGACATTTAACCATAATATTCAGAATCCAGGGCTGCAACAAACGATTAATATGTTGATTATTTTGCTGATTAAAGAATTATGTCTATGAAGCATCAAAACATAATAAAAAAATAAATGGCCGTACCAGTTGCAAATGTCTTCTTTTGGCTGACCAACAGTCCAAATTCATTTTAGCAGCAAATCAATGATACATTTTCTTTAGACCAACTCATTTATTCATTAAGAATTTCAGTAGAGCAACTCCTCTACCGGTTACAGTATGACATTATGATTAAGTTAAGCTAATAAATATATAAATACTGTTGATGACAAAAATCAGACCAGATCATCAAGCTTTGAAGCTGATATTGCAGTCCAGACAATATGATTTAATTGATTTATTTGTACACTGCTGATGAAGTGGTATAAACTGCAGTTCAGGTAGTTGTCAAAGCAGACACAATATAGGTGGAATTAATAATATAAATGATGGTTGGCCATGCTCACTCACTCAAAAATACTATTTATTGGAAATAAATACGTACTATATGAGAGAAGTTACGACTGTTTATGTCTGTGAACATATTTTCATATCAAAGTCCTGAAGTTAGTTTCTAAGAACTAGAAGAGTGACAACTTATTTTTTTGGCACAGAATTTCAATGACAATAAATTAAATCCATCCTCCACTATCTTGCTCTTCTCTCCGACCCCCACAACCCCCCCCCCCCTCTCTCTCTCTCTCTTCTTCTCTCACTCTCTCTCTCTCTCTCTCTCTCTCTCTCTCTCTATCTCATGCTTTGAATTTGATATCCAGTCTGACTGGCTCTGCATTGCGGTTCAAAGGCACAACTCTTGTAAAAGAGAGAATAATTCATAGCTTTCATTGAGCACTCTGGGACACTTTGAAGGAATACCCTTGTTTTCAGGAACCACAGCAAAACAGTAAAACTCCTGTAAAAGACAAGAAAGAGGTAGATAGACTTTTTTTAATAGAAAGCAACATCATTTGATCATTTGATTTATTCCTTCCACTATTCTTGTCGTCATTAATTGTAAGGGTGTAATAATATACACAATTTACAGTTCAGTACGCACCTCGGTTTTGGATCACGGTTCGGTACGTTTTCGGTACAAGAGGGTAAACAAAGAAAATGCAAAAATAACTTTTTTGTTTTATTTTTTAATGCCATAATTCTTACTTCAATTCAGATACTGGTATATTGACATTAGAAAATCAATAAATAACAAAAATAAATCACAGAAATGTAAATGTGACCCCATTTTCTACGGGGATACAAATAGAAGTCTGATTCTGTAATCCTCCATCATAAGACTCTAACCTTTTGATATATTTTTGAACTAGGTTTTGACATACGCTTATCACTTTGGCATAACCAACAAACATGCACGTGATACTAGCAGGGCGGAGGCACTTCAACCATTTATTCTGTATCACTATATAAAGTCTACAATCAAGTGTGGTCACCTATACACACACACAATTTAGTTAGCATCGTTTTTTTTACTTTGAAACGGTCTGAATCTGCAGTGGGAGGCTGCCTGAATGCTGTAGGGGAGTAAGGTTAACCCTCAAAATGTCTAAAGTGTATACATACATGTATCAAGCAAAACTTTCAGGGTAAAACTTGCGCTGCAGAATTTCTTTTTTACGTGTTCAAGTAGAAGACACAAACAGCTGTTTGGTTCACAGGGTGTACCGAAAGGATGTCGCATACTGAACCAAACGTCCTGTACTGACAATTTCTGCTGCGAATATGTGTAATTATTTGTCACTCTAGGCTTTGCCGTTTGTTCTTCTAGATATACGAAAACCTTTCAATAATATAAATCAAATCAATGATTTCAAGACAAGGTCATAATCATGTCAAATGTTTTTATGCCTCCCTGCAGGCGATAGCTGTGGCCTGATGCATTACATCCAACTGTCCAACCCATTCTCATTAACTTTGAGCAAATGGATGATTATCTTTTACACGTCCTCCTGGACTCAAGGTTGAAGTAACTCCAATTTGGTGGTCAAAGGTCACAGCTATTGTATTGTATTCAGGAACGCCTTGAGTAGTAGTTGTGCCCCGTGACTTTCAGGTAATTTGTAGAGTAATTTTTTTATTAATTGGTGAACTAGTGATATAATTGATCTGAGACCCCTAACTAAGATGGATAGATGGATGGACAGATGGATAGATTTACAACTTGCTCTGTGTAGCACATTTATCCAATAGAAATTGCCAAATTCTAATGACAGTACATTTTATAACGAGGGGTAATTGAGTCAAAAAAATAAATAAAATCTGGCAATCCTGAATCAATGAAGTATAATCATGCAACGTAACTACCTCTTCTTGATTTAAAAATAGATAAACTGATCCTAAACATGGTAATTTCAGTCAGTATTTGAGTGTCACGCCCCAACATAGTTGTGTTATGAAAATGTAATTAGGGTTAAATCATTAAATGAAAGTTATTGTCGATGCTTCATTGATTACCAAAACAGTGTCTGTGCTGTACAAACAGGTGTGAAGAGGTGCTGGCAGGAAAGGAGACGTGACGCAGTGGACGAGTGCACAGCATACTATATGAGGTGCAAGGTCTCAGGGTCGCATTCAAGTCGTCGTTACACAAACAGACACAGTGACACAGAACAAGCTTCTATACTGATAATAATGCCTGATAAATATTGCTTGATTCACTCACAAGAAGCCAGTATGTGAACCTGTTATCTCAGGAAAGGATGCATGGTGCAATGGAGTGCCAAGAGATTTCACATACTCAGTATGCCAGTATGCCAGTGGGGCCAATTTTCTGTTTTCAAATTCTGTAGCCTTAGTTGTGTTATTTTGTCAGAAACTAGGCTTAATAATACTTTAAATTAAGCTATATTTTGCCAAGGTAAAACTGGCATGGCCATTTTCAAAGGGGTCCCTTGACCTCTCACCTGAAGCAATTCTGTTCTATGGGTTCCCACGTCTCCCCTTTACAAACATGTCCACCTTTTTGCATACAATACAAAAGTCTTAATGTTTGGCTATTTAAAAAAGTTTTTTTTATACTGGGTTCCCTGAACCTATTGAAATTGCATAAACTTGAGGTTTTTGATTCCAAATTATAGCGTGAATTTATCCTTGGTGTTCCTCAAGGTCTTGCCATCTTAGTATTTTGGAGGGATATTTGATCACAGCTGTCTGTCCATCTGTATGTCTGTAGCAACGTGAAATTTCAGGCACACCTGGAGAGAATTTGGTCATAACTTATGAATTAACATGCTTATTAAGATATTGTACACACATTTATAAAATCATCATGTGATGAGATATATCATTGGACAGATATGGATGTAAACTGCAATATGACTTGGTTGGTGGAGGTATACAACAGCAAGGTCGGCGGCAATTCTAATTATTTCTGATTTATGACTGGAACAAATTGACACACTGTGCTGAGCTGCATCTCAAATAAATCTTCAGGTTCCCTGCTCTCAGATGATGCGCCACTTCTATGTGACATACATACTGTTACCTTTGTTAGAGATTATGGGTATTGGCTTTTGTTTTTGAGGTAGATGTAAGAGGGTTGACCTTCAGCAATGTGCTTGTGCTGAATGCAGTGAGAAATAATAATTCTGGTTAAGGATGAAAGCCTAACAAACCCAACTAAACCAAATATTAGGTATTGCATTAATGTACTTCTTTGAAGTTACAGATATGTGTATTTGTGTGTTTGTTTTCAGTCATTGCTGTGCGGCTGTAAGTCTCTCTGTTTTGACAAGACGGTCCCATGTGGCCTTCTTGGTCTTAAGTCTTTATTCTCTCTGATCCTCTATCGTCTCTCAGTGTAATGAAAAAGACAACATATCTCAAGTGAAGGTGCAGCTTTTCAAAGCTATATTTGATGTAAGTTTTGTGACATTTTGGGAAAACATCTTGATATCGCTTGTGTTCTCTAGGTTTTCAAAGTAGTGAAAGTGCATTGCAAAACTAGAGAGTGGAAGAGAGTTGTAGTTTGGATATCTTGCTGATCATCTTTCTCAATGTACCTGCATGCATCTGCAATCAAGTTCTAATAGATATAATAGAATTGAACACAAATATCAGAAAAACTTCAATAATAGAAATAATATACATATTTTCATATGTACATATTTCAGTATCACAACACTCTTTTTCATATCTTTGCAGAGAATGCGTAGATCCTCATTGGCATCAACAAGCTGCTGTACTATACAAATACGTATGTGCCAAAAGACTGGATGTTCCATAATATTTGCCACTCCTTCACCCAAACATTATGTCTGCTTTAGTGCCTGATTTTGTTTAAAGGAATACTTCACTGGTGCAAACATGAATCTGTATTGAAATTGGGTAATATATGTAGTTGAAATGTAAAATACATTTAGAATTTGGTGCCTTCTTGACCGAGAAAAGTCGGAGAGTGACTTTTTGGCGTATGTGGATGGAAGACAAAAACTCTGACAATGCTCAGCTCCGCTGGCCCCTCCCACTGATCTGTCCCCCTCACCAGTCCCTTGCCGGTTTGCACTCACACATCACCGTCTCAAAGTCATCAACAAGAGAGAACAACACAGAGAACATGACTGAAACTTTACTGACAAATCGCATCTGCACATATTTCTAGTAAACACTCGGCCTCTGGATCGGCCTATTTGAGTGCTCTGGACCGCCGGCTTGTTCCGTTCGCCACTGGACAGCTTGTTCCGCTCGCCGCTGATGATAAAATGACGATATTTGCATCATCGGCGGCTCTTTTTCAGAATAGAAATATGGAGATATCCCGCCTCTGGCAAAAATGAGGAAATGATGCACGAATATTCAAAAATACAACCGGGTTTCTAACGATACAAAGCTTAATGCAAATGGGTGAAGTATTCCTTTAAGGTTCAAACCGAGACCTACATACTATATCATTCTTTTCTTTTTTTTTTTAAATGTGAATATATCAAAGGTCACAGTTGTAGCAGCTGTTAGTAATAATGAATAAGAATTGTGAATGCTGTTTTGTCTTTGCACCTACAGCGATAGTAATTAGTTGTGCTGGATTGTGTCTGAGTGTCATAAACATAGTGATGCTGAACACGATAGGAGTTGAGGTGCTGAATTGATATTGCAGTAGGCAGTGATTGATTTACTACTTGTGGGTTTTGTACACACACACACACACACACACACACACACACACACACACACACACACACACAGTCTCTCTCTCTCTCTCTCTCTCTCTCTCTCTCTCAAGCTCCACAATGTGGTAGCTAGAGGGAAGTGCTCTGCCTAACCACAATAACTACAGTGCTTTACAAGTTTGACCTTTCTCTTTCCTTAATATCTGTATAATTTATGGAAAAGAGCGTATCATTACGGTTACATGTCAGTCTATGTCATATATATGCAGTTGTTTATCAGAATACAGAAGTCCTGCAGGCATCCATACAGTAGTAGAACTGTTTCATTTGGAGACATAGCTACTGCAGCTATTTGTGTAATGCACATTGACATGTAGGCTTGAATTTATGTTGCTGCAAAATTTGTCAGTCCAGTGTTTCTGGAAGAGCTTTTGCTTTATGATTGTTTTGTTTGTTTTAGTATGATAAGTAGCCCAGGCTTTCAGAAGGTTGACCTTTTGTGAAAAGTAATTGATAATGGTAAAATTCTACCATACCTATGTGAATTGCTTAATAAAATATATGGCTTAGCTTCTCCCCAAGGCATGACATTGGAAGTTCAATAAAGTCCTCTGTAATGAAAGAAGGCACATTTAATATTCCTCACAGAATCACAGTACCTCAATGTTGTATTTATGTGACTCGGTAAAATGTCACTCTTCAATCTCTTGCTTTTACTTCACCGAGTGAAGTGCAATATGTGATATTTAGAAAGAATATTGTTGTGCTCGGTAAGTGCTTGACCCTCTCCCCTCTTTTTGCTCTTGTGTCTGCAGAAATGTATGAAATTCAATGTGGATGCTCCGATCTGGCTGTCCAAGCAGCGGATCCTGTGTACTCTCAACCAGAGCCTGAAGGATGTACTCAACTATGGCCTATTCCAGCCAGCCTACAACGGCAAGGCTGGCAAGTTTCTGGATGAGGAGAGACAGCTAAGGGAATACCCCTTCCCGTCCATCGCTCCTGTACCTTACCTGGAGGTAGGTATGGATCATGTGTATGTATGAGGCTTTAAGGGGTGTTTGGAGAAGGGAGAGCAAGAGGTGGAAAAAGAAGTGGTACAGTACATGCCATCACACCATATTTCATTCTCCAAATAACGGAGAATAAACCACATCATAATTCCTATTTGTAACTTTTACGATTAAGAATCGATATTCCCATTCCAAAGCTTTACATTTGCTAGTTTTGTCACAACAGAGTAATCTTCCTCAAAAAAGGCAAACGTTTGGGTGTATTTTGGATTCATTTTGTTAATAATTAGCGCTGGATAAGATTGGATGAATACTATGCACACCCAGAGAGTGGCAATGGCAAACACTGAGCACCAGGCTCGAGCACTAGCAAACAAAGTTAGTACATAATATAGTAGAACATAGAGCATATCGCTTATCATTGCCAATAATTGCATATCATAATTAATGATAACTGCTAATAATTGCACTGCTTTGCCCACTTAGTAATCCAGCCTTGGAAATAGAGAGGGAGACTTAACAGATACAGAAATAATATCATGTCAGTTTATCATATAACAACAGGATAAGGGTATAAACAGCCCCCCAGTATTCAACAACTATTTTAATATGACCTTTCAGGGCTACTTTAGTGGTGGCTCAGGTCATCTTCTTCTGATATAGACTCAACACACTATACCTGTTATAGTTCAAACTTCTCATAATTTATTATTATTGAAGAGCATCTTAAGTCTTTTTGAAGTTGTCCAAATGTGTGTGTATCCATCACACACACGTACATAGGCTCACACCACATATTAGTGTTGGGGTGCATCTTTGTGCACATACCCATGTCAGTCAACTGTAGCAGCAATAATACAACGCTCAGTGACAGTGTGCTGTCTGCGTTGGCTGTCATCCATTGGAGGTAATTGTTGTGCTTGTCCATCATGGTTTTTGATCTGAGAGGAACGCAGGCGTTTTTTTTCTGAATGGCCATCTTTGTTTTCAGTGTTATGATGTGTCAAGAAATGAGAAGCATAATGCAGATTTATTTCCACCTTGAGACTCAGTTTAATATCAATCTCTGATGCACTGGGAAAAAACTGCTCTTATTATTAACTGCGTTATTACTTGTGATGTCCCAGATTGCTTTTTAAATTGAAATATATCGCTTTACTAGAAAAAGAGTTCACCATGTTTTCTTTGGAGGGGTATATCAACACTAATGGATATCAGATGTCTCTGCCTGCGGATCAATATCAGTGGAATACTGGTTTCTGCAAGTGGGAAGTGGTATATGTCAGGAAGATAAGGCCATTTACAAGTGGCATAATGTTATGCCAGCACAGACACATGCCATCTCAGGCAAACGCCATTAAAACAACAGAAGTTACCTGTTACCTGCATTGGTTTCACCTCTACCTTTAAGTCGATGGTTGCAAAGGCTTACAACCTAGCTGAATAAGTGTGGGCTCCGATCAGTTTCTGTGTGTGTGTGTGGATGCTACTACTGTGTCGGAGCACTGTGGTTGTCATTGATTGGCCAGCGGTTATCCCCTGAGGCCTGTGGTGTACAGAGATGATTGACAGGTTTGGATTAGCAGCTCAAAACCGCTCTGCTCTGTCGTGGATTTACCCTTTTGGTGAACACCACACATCAGTGGAGAAACAGACGTTCACACACATGAATGGTCGCATGCAGGTGTGCACACACACACACACACACACACACAGACCTGAAACATATTGCAAATCCTGGGAAGTGAAAGTTATCATTTTTTAAAGCTATTATAGCTGTCAGTGTTCAGTGAAACCTGTCCATTGAACAAGCAGCTTGCAACACACCTAATGAGTGATCTGGCTTTTGACATGTTGGGAAAGTAAACGCAGCTTGCTTATTGAAGTGAAAGAACACATATGGTCCAACTTTGAAATAATCCATTAAGGTAATGTGTAGTTTCTACCTTTCATTACCTTTTTACATTTTTCACAGAATGCTGTGCTTTTACACTTTGTATAATCCAGTCAATATCTGGTCATCAGCTCGTCAACACTGTTTTCTTCTATTAACTATTGACACACTAAATTGAAAAGCAAAGTGCAAAGTTTGCAAAGTGGGTAAACACACTGTGCATTCAATTAGTCCACGTCTTTTCAAATGTGTCAAACCTGTTTGCAGTGTCCCTCCTGCACATTTATTCAGATGAAAGTAGAAACCATTTTTTGTTATTTTATATATTATATATATTTTATACTCAAGCTTCAAGGAGCAATAGATGGGTTTTTCAAACAAGATGTAATAATGTGGAAAAAAATGACAAGTAGGAACCCTGGAAAAAGATGACAGCCATATACACGGAGATAATTGGTCCCGTAATGTCATTGCATGGTTATTAAATGAGTCAAAATTTCTATTTCTGTCTCTCTCTCTCTCTGTCTGTCTGTCTGTCTCTCTCTCTCTCTCTCTCTCTCTCTCTCTCTCTCTCTCTCTCTCTTTCTCTCTCTCTCTCTCTCTCTTGCTTTTTCTCTAATATAGGACAAGCCAATGTGTGAAGTGCTGATATTGTGTGTAAAATTAGTTATTATTGTTATTATTATTGTTATTATTATTATTGTTTCTATATTGCTTTTGCTAAGCAGTCAAAGCACAAACAAAAAGAAACTTTAAAACCTGCTAAACCTCTTCTGTTTGTTCTGGTTGTGTTTCAGTTCCGCTATAAAAGACGCGTCTACACCCAAACTCACCTGGATGAAAAGCAGCTGGCTAAGCTCCACACCAAGGTAAGAACAGCTAGCCACTCTGTCATCCTGACATCTAAAGACTTCATGCTTTTTGCAAACTTCTTAACTGAGCGAATGACTCATTTATGCAGTGCAAAGAGGTTTGGTCAATACTTGGAGGCCAAGTGGTTAGAGCAAGTGCAGAAGTTTTATGCTCTACTTTTTATAAGATGCTTGGAAGGATGACTTCAGTAACAGCTATGTGTGTTTGTTGGTTCATTCGTGTGAAATTGAAGTACTTTCTTTGGGCCATGCAGAGCCCTAAGCTTTGCATGTGACACTGTCTGTTTGCTGTTGCCATAGAACGTGAAGTGCTACAAGTGAACATGTTACAGATTGTCCTGGTTTCACTTATTTCCAGTTATGAATATCAACCAGAGATATACACAACACAACATGGTGAAAGATAGGCTCAAGTTACATATATGCTGTATGTAATACAATTGAAATAAATTAAATAATATTGACAAATTCTGTTGGAAATTTCATCTCAGATCAGCTTGAGTCTTTTATAACATATTTTATGTTTTGTTCTTTTGTGTAGGTATGAATAGATACTGAAGGAAAGGCATGTTCAGTAAAAAAGAGAAAGTACCTGTATTTATTTGTTGGATAGGCAGGCTCATACACAGCAACAACGAAGCAGTCCAAACTGAACCAGAACCAAACAGGCAACACTGGCACGCGGTGGTCAAGGCCAGACAAAAACACAGTTACAGAGCTGCAGAATAGGACAAAGACTGGCATAGTAAGGCTGCTGAGCAACCTGGCAAATCTGGTAGAGTGTGAATACACAGGGCACTGTGTCCTATGAATAATGGATTAACGGAGAACAGGAGTGGAAACAGACGACTAATCAGGTGATCGTCTGAAGCAGGAACTCAGTGGGGACGACGAGTGGACAGGTGAAGAACGGCAGGTCAGAAATACCGGTTGTCAGTGAGTAGTAGATGCAGATGAGGTAGATAGAGGTAATTGTGTGTGCAAGTGCATGATTTGGTTTGCATCTTTGTGTGTACCACTGTTACAAGTGGAGGAGACAGCAGAGAGAATTGTATGCATTTGCAGACCCCGTCTTTGGGCGACACACACCCGAGGAGAGGCAGGGAGAGAAACGAGTCAGGAGAATGACGGCAAGAGAAAGGTAGATTTAACAAGCTGACATTAAGTTAGATACATTTGACAGTTTAAAGGAACATTCACATCAACATTTTTCACTGAAGAGTGTCAGTTGTGTGTTTTTGTGTGTGAGGGGAAAAAGACAGAGAACAATAATGTGGAGCTGATTTTGCCTACAAATCGTGGAACTACAGTTTTGATCATTTATGCATCAGTCAGTTCTTTGCATCCTTGTGATCGTCAAAAGTCCATTTTCCACTTTCAGCTCAACTTCAATGAGAAAATAACATTTTACTTTTTGATGTTTTCAAACAATGTTCAAACGTGCTGCATCAGTTTACAAGTTAGTAAACCAGAAAAAGCTATTATCACCCTTAATGTGTGACTAATCTTGTTAATTGTGATTTATTGTAGTTGGTAGATGAATGCTAGTGAAAACAGTTTAATGGCTATTGCTGGTTTGGCTTTGTAGTGAACTCCATGTTTTGTATATCCCATAAGAACATGCTACCATATTTTGAGGAACTATTCTAAAGTGCTTCACAAGGATTGAGTGGTTAAAAGCTATTAATAGAACCTCCTAGTATCTAGTATATTTTGTTTTTATTTTTTCCAAAGTAAAAGTTAAAGGGCTTCTGAAATTGTACATATTACATTATTGCTGGATTGGTGTCCGCTACAATTATAGCAGTAATAAATTCAGCTGAACAAACAGGGCAACACTTCAGAACAATCAGTCTATCCAGGAGGTGTCTTCAACAGCCACTGCTGTATTGTGTGATTGGATGAATACAACCCACGATTATGGAGTTTATTATTGTGTAATATTAATATGCAGACATATTGTCAGCATAATGTAAACATTTAAATGCGTGTACCTGCCTTAACAAAGCAACTCCTGCTTTGTAAGATATTAAAAATAATGAAATATAAATTCACAAATCAAAAACATTCAAAATCACAAATTATTTTGGCAGGGCAGCAAACATCTCAAATAGAAGTCAAATAGTTTATAGAGGTACATACCTGAAATGAAGGTTATCGCAAAAGACATGGCATATTTTAAGTTAATAAAATATTATGTACTGGTTTTACAGCCCTCAAATGTTGTAGAGGTGGGAATCTGAGTAAATACAATGCAAGTTAGCATTAGTAACTTTACTAATGTTAAAAAAAACATCTATAAATCTATATAAATCTATGGATGCCATCACAAGCGCCGTTTGGTAGGGTAGTAAAACAACTCAAATGTTTAGAAAGCCAAGATAAAACAGTTAACATGTGGATCACAACAGTAACTATAAAATAAAATAAAGTAATAAGGATCATGTCCTGGTTCGATCATGTCTCCAATGTATTACGGCTTGAAGACTGAGCAAAAAGTGCAACCTGTGAACACTGTAAACCAGTCATTACTCTGCATCTTTGAGATAGTGCACATCATTTGTAACCCCATTATATATATATATATATTTTTTTTTGGCCAGAAATACTAGTCTTTCCACAATGTCTGGCTTTAAAGCTGCCCTGTGGCAGGACACCTTATTGCCACCAGTGCTAAAAGCAGGCTCTGAGGGTGAGCTGGTGGCAGGTATACACAGGTAGTGCTTTGCCAGGGATCAGGAGCTAGCAGGTAGCTGTTCAGCTCCGCCTCAATAACCTGTAAGACCACGAGTAGGAACAGAGTGAGTAGAGCAGTAGAGCTTGATATGAGAATAGCTTGTGATGTGCTTTGACATTCATTCAGCATCTGAGCCACAGCTCTGGATTTCACAGACCCAACCTTGTCGTCGTCGTTTTGAAATGAGGATTAGCTAGGGATGCCATGTTCAGGAGGTCATCAGTGGCAGCCTTGATGGTCTTGGTGAGGTCTGGTTCAGGCTCAGGTTTTAAGACCTCCTCATATAAGAGCTGCAGCACAGGTTTCATCTATGAGACACTCACATATACTTCAACAGAGAGGGCCTCAGTGAAGTCAATGGGTGGATTTAGAGCTTTGCGGACAGACTCCAAGACATCGATGTCCTGCCTTGAGGGAGCCACGTGCCTGTTTTTTTTATCAGCTGATAAAACCTTTGCAATGGCTTTCTCCTGCTCCAGCACTTGAGCGATCATTGCATGATGTGACCCCCGCACCTGGTTGGTGAATCTGTGATGAACTTGTGCTTGAGTAGTTTAGGCTCCTCTGCAGGAAGAACGTATAAGGCTTATCACCAAAATCAACAAATTTGATCGTGATGCCGATTGTGAGACTCAATATTAAGCTGAACATTTGGAAAGTAGCGGACAAAATATGGCATGCTTTGGGAATCTGTGCATGGGACATGTAGCCTAATATCTAATTGAACATGGTTTATAAGAAAGAGAGGGAACTTTAAGTTCATTGTTGGGTAATTGTTTTATCTAGTGTATATTCATGGGCAGCGAGTGCTTCCTGCTATGCACTTCTATTGTGAGTGTCAGAGAGAAGTAGAATGGCAAATAGTAAATGAGAGATGCAGAAAAGCTGTGATCAGAGGGGTGAGTCACACTCTCAAATATTGTCTCTTGTCTAACCAGTCTGGTGTCAGGTGCTGCCGTCTGCTACTGTCCTACAGTATATGAGTGTTACTCAACCAAGATCAATTTCTGCCCAGCTACAATTTAGGTGGTAGTTTCACATGATAAATCATCGGTAAACAGATCATTCGTTGTGATTGGCCTGTCTCACAGGCCATTAGATAGTGGAACTTGTAAAATTCTCAAATGGCGAATGGAGTGTGAATCACTCAGCCACTAACACTATCTCAATGGAGTATATACCTGAATGCATGAATGGGTGGTAAAAACCACCGTGTTTGAGCTATTCTGTTGCAGCAATTAGTGATCCGGGACGGATGTGTTATTGGAGAGAATGAAGGTGATTTATCTGTACGAGCGCCAGAAGCAGCCGTTAGTATATTCTTGTTTTCCCCTTTTACTAATCTCTCTGTGTCTCTTATATACTTTTAAAACTCTGAATTGAAGTTAGTAGTATATTCATTATTCATAGCCACAGTAGTACTATAGTATACTATTTATTCAGACGTGAATGTTAGAGGCGTTTCACAGGTCCCCATCTAGGCACTGGTCATCAGAGCAAGTGATGCCACAAAGTAATGGAACACTAATGCACTAACACTAATATGCTTTTGTTGCATAATGACTTCCAGGAGTAAAGAGGGAAGTCCTGCTATGTGTGACTCTTGCAGCCACGGCAGTCACGTTGTTCACTATTCACTCTGCAGCAACCGCCCTGTTAGGCAGAGGTCAAGCATTAGCCTACTTTGCTGGTATGGAGCTCATTAGCCGCAGGCTAAAGTTTGAAATGAGGTCATAATTGATAGGGTTTTCCCGTTCTTTTTCTCCCTTTGAATCTGACCCAGCCAGACCTCTTCAGTCTGAAACTGTCCTGGTTAAACCACACTGAGTGGCTGCATAGAACATTTACATAGTATAAAAGAGTGCATAGGAGGTTGGCCATGTGATGCACAGTGCGGCTGAATGTGTGGCTTTCTTGCAGTGCAACAAAGAGTTTCCAGTGATACAACCCCCCCCATTTATACTCTGATTATGTTCAACATTTCACCCAAGCTGAATGATGCCGTCAGTATAGTGAGACTTCATTTTAAAACCAGAATGCCATGTTTTTGAATGGCAAATCAAAGGAAAATATTTCAGATGTGTGTATCATTCATCCAGTTTTCACAGTGACATAGATGAACAGAGGAACTCTTCATAAGTGTTTGTGAGAGCAGACATTGTTGGTTTAAAAGTTGAGTGCACTGTTATACTTTTGCAGCCAATAAAAGCCAGATAGACATTCGGAATAAAAGATTAGATTGTTGGATGGAAAAAAAAAAAAGTACGCTGTATGACACGCTCTGCCATAACACATTGACCACATTGATCCACTTGTGTCCAATTAACCCCTTCCTGTGTACATAATCCCTGTGTATTCCGACTGCTGTCAGTTTGTTTTAGCATCGTTTGTGTCTAGCATTCCAGTATTCATCCTCGTCTCAGTTTACCTCGTGTTTCTGAAAGCTGTCTGCTTTTTTTTTTTACATTGATTTTTGCTTTACCCTTACCTGCCTTGTTTACTTTGTGGACTGATGTCCTTTATACCGAGCCTCTGCAAAGTAACATATTTTATCGAACCTGTCGTCGTGTTGTAAGTTGTGCCAGTTAAATCTGGTTGTGCCCAGCTGCATAACAGTATACATATAATTATGAATGAAAGCCCTGGGCATCATGGCTATAGAGATGGCCAGGAAGGGGGTGGGTTATAAGAAACTAAAGAGGCGTATACTGTAGAGGACAGCATTTAGTAACGCACTATTTGGTAATGTGGTCACAAACTCCATATAGCACATTGTTAGCATGAGGGCATTTCATTTGTGCTAATATCATGAACCGGTTGAAAAATGACCTACAAAACCAACATAAATGTGCTTATCTTTTGAGTGAAAATAATAAGACTTGTTCAGTAGGATTCACAACCAATGCTCACATCAAGACGTTTGGTAGTGTACATGTGTGGGAAAGGATAATAAACAAAAGGCTCCCCCATAAAACCTATTGCCGAGTAATGCTATTCCTCCTACACTGTGGCTTTGTATTGCTGTTGGCAGCTTATTGTATTTATGAATGAGAATTCCTGCATTATTTCAGTTTACAATGGATGTACACAGAGAACGTAGCATATTGTAGGTGTGATATTGTTCTGAGATGCCAGACATCATTGAGCATTTTTTATGGTGCTTAAACCCTCCTATCAGTGCGGTGATATTGCAACTGCAGTCATCGTGAAATTTGATTTCTGCATAATACACACACATATACACATGCACAACATGCACTTACGGTACATACACACACACAGCTGCATGGCACATGATGAGAGGATATTTCCAATGGGGAACCCCTCACACACAAGTTCCTGTTGTTTATGGTGGTTCTAATGTGATATATATGAACTGGAATAACAAAAATAGCCGCTTCCTACAGTAGTTTTACATCTATGTCCCTTTCTTTGTCTTTATTTTCTCTCACACTTTGGGAATCCTTATCTTTTCTCACTTCTACACCCCTCCCACTTTCCCTCACATTTTTTCTTTTTCTGTTTTCCCTCTCTCTCCTCCCTCTATTTCCCTCCCTCTTCCCTAGCTCTCTCTCTCTCTCCCCACCCTCCCTCTGTTCTCTCCAGCATCCCGCAAAATCACCCCTTACCATCTCTTCGTCTGTGCATGTACTGGAGTCCGTGCATGCATCCGTACTAGTGGGAGTGTTTGCGTGAGTGACCATGTGAGTGTGCACGTGCTACGTTGACAATACGAGAGGTGGTGAAGGAGAAGAGGGAAAACAAGAGGAGGAAGAGGGGAGATTGGACATGGCCATGTGGATGGTGTTTTGGCACTGGGACTGTAGCTGACCTATGGGAGTGCGTGTGTGACAGGGAGTGTGTCCGTGTGTGTGTGTGTGTGTGTGAGATGGGCTCCGCTCTGGGGAGAAGACGAACAGAAAGAAAAACTAAAGAAGCCAGGAAGGCCAGACTCAATAGTAAGGTACCTCGATTGCTTTCATCATCTCTTTAATTTCATTTGATCTTTATCGCTGGTGTAAACGTGTCTTTGTCTGTCCTCGTCTTTCTGTTTTTCGCTCTTTCTATCTGGTATTATTCCCAAATGCTCCCAACTCATCGTCCCTGTCTACCTGTCTATGCTCTCTCTCTCTCTGGCTTTCGTTCTGTTATGCTCTGCTGCATGTTGGCTGTGTGAAGAGCTGGTGCAGTGTTTGTCTGAAACCTTGACAGAATGCTAATATTTCTCTGCACTGGTTCAATTGCTAACTGTTGGCGTGAATCACTGTGTCTGTGTGTGTGTGTGTGTGTGTGTGTGTGTGTGTGTGTGTGTGTGTGTGTGTGTGTTTGTGTGTGTGTGCCTGATACATCAAAATATGTGTTTGTTTCTATCTGTGGCCAGTGTGAGTGGTTGTGTTTTTGCTTTTGGATCTCTGTGTAAGTGAGGCAAATGTACTTGTGTTTGTATGTGCCAGACATTCCGGTATGCGAGCGTCTGTATGCACATGCGGTTGCACGTGTGTGTGTGAAAATGTGTTTTCGCATTCACATGACAGTGTGTGTGCCAGTGGGTCCCTCCAGGACTAGTCTCACATAGACAGACCTATCTCCAAACACCGCGTCAGCGCTAAAGAAGGTCTCGCACCACACATTATCATTCTAATGTTGGGGAAAAAAACACCGTGTCTTGGTTATATATCTTTGAACCAATCACAATCTTCTTGGGTGGTGCTAAGCTCAAGCTGCAGAGATAATGCCCTTGCAAAATAGATGGCTCGGAAAGCAGAAGGGGAGGATTTCATTTTCATCAGAAAGAGAATGCCCCCTGAGGTACATGACCAATGGTAGTCATATACCCACAGTCTACAGAACTCCCCTTGTGGTTTTTACTTTCTGTTATCATAATGCTCCACTTGATGCTCTCTGATGGCCTCACTCTGTGCTTTTTGTGTTGGAGAGAGACAAAGAAAAGAAAGCAATAGCTGGGGCACAGTGGGTAAACTTCTTAAGCTAAGTACCTGCCAACATATATTATTTTTGTGAACCTCCGCTGAGTGTCAGAGCTGTCAGTGTCAGTCAGTGAGGGCTCAGCAGGAGGAAGTTGTCAACAAGATGCTGTGCAGGCAGCTTGACCTGAGCTACTGCACAAATTGGGTAGCCGGACCAACTCCTACTCCTATCGCACACAAACTCTATATCTCTGATGTAATTTACAGTTTTACATGTCCTTTCTCTTGTTTTTCATACGCTTACAAATCCAGCTAGTGTAGTGTAAAACAACTATTTCAACTACATGCTGCTCTTTTGTTTTGGCCTTGGCTTATAAACACTATTTAACATTACAGATGGCTAATCACACTCCGTACACTGGGCTAGTGCTCCCACCCTATGTGTCTGTGTCTTCTGTGTGCTACTGCTATTCGTGCATGTGTGCACGTTCTTGTGTGAGAAATAAGAGCACTGTACTGTAATTTGTTATTCTTTGTCACAGACATTCCTCACCTCCCCTCTCAATTTTTTCACTTAACCTGAGTAGGGTGTGTGTGTGTGTGTGTGTGTGTGCGTGTGTGTGTGTGTGTGTGTGTGTACCAGAAAGAGAGCTATTGATTAAACTGATTAGAAAGAAAGAAATTGATTATATTGTGTTCAGTATGCTCTGAAACCAGGCCATGAAGAAACTATAGTCCCAGGCTCTTCAATGCACTCCCCTGGAAGCTCTGTGTTGGTCTCTGCTTGCAGGTACTGCTAATGTACATTTTCTGACGAACATTCACATGTAAAAATGAGTGACATCCACTCATTAGCAGCTGAGATCAGATAAAGGTATTTTAGGAAGTAGTCTGGATAACAAATTAGGTTGAAATATGTTTCTCTAGTCTTAGAAGACGCAGACCGTCTACCAGAACTGTGATCACTGCAGGATAGAGGATTCAGTCAGCTCCACTCTGTGTATTATGGTTCCTACTGGACTGACATTTCTGTAGTGGATGACCATTATGCACACCACAGCCTCATGCCGACACTGTTAGAATGAAACATGCATCTTATTTTTCCCTGAATTGTCACTGGACTTGCTGTTTGGCCTTAATGATGGTACACCTCATTGCTCAAGTTAATTTCACGAATAAGAAATAACACATCCACAGTCCTCACTGCAGTGCATATGACCGGCGGCCCTTTCTGCCCTCCTTTCACTCTCATGCTGTCCTCTTTGATAAAGGCATAAAAATAACAATAAACAACAAAAAAAGAAGAAATAACACATTGTACATTTCTTGCTCCATAGAGTGTAACATCCCACTCGCAGGAGGCTCCATCATTCTAGGTCAGACAGTATGAATAGATGACTATAGAATAAGATGCCAGAGGCATAAAGTAGAGTTCAAATAATCATTTGGCTGACTATATACACTACTACACTTCCCACATTCCCTGCCTCAGCCTGGAGCATGCTGGTTGCCCTACTCTGTTCTTTATCTGAAGCCTATAGGCCTGTGTGCAGCCAATCAATCAATCAATTGTGTAAAAAGTGTAGGGCCCTGAAGAAACTTCAACCGCCTTTATTAATTAAAATATATTTATTCTTATTCTGGGGATATCTATCAAATGGAGAAATTGGCCTTTTAAAGCTGCAAGTAAGCAGATTTCTTTGAACCTAGTTATTTAATTTAATATTTTTTCTTTAAGGGGGGAATAATGACATTAAAATATTTCAGTTGAACGTTCAACAACATTCAAATACTGGGGAGGATAATTTTTTTAAATACATTTTCAGCTTTATTTTTACCAGGCTGTTTTGGCTGCACTCTTTCTCTTTTGGACTGTTTAGTTGTGTTTCAATCCTCTGGCTCTGTCCCTCTACTGTCTGCCTGCCTGGGTCCCGGTGTCAGTTTGTGTGTCTGCCTAAAAGCACATGGCTGGACCTGAGTCAGCGCTTTCTTTCTCTGGACTCTTTGATTCTGATGACAGCATGCATTCCCCCTGCTTACAAACACAAACACACATAGCCGTGCATATAAACAACAATGGAGCTCTATTGTCATATTTAATGTGGCAGAATCTAACGACTGGTCTCTTACGTTTAGTCGTTACTCAAACCAAAATCCATTTCAAACAATATTTGTAGAAATGGTGGCTGAGGGGGAAAAGAAGATTTCATCTGGTCAGCTAGCATTTTTGAAACCAGGTTTTCACCATTATTGATTGTGACACAGTGGAAAATGTATCCAAAGAATATTCTCAAAACACTTCTGTAGCATAACCAACCTCTCCCTCATCCATATGTGCTCAATGTTGCCTCCCTTGCTAGCAGGTGCAACAGAAGGTGTGCAGTTGTCATCGCTTCTGCCACTTGGTCTTAATTGTAATCCATTTTAACTTGCATGATCTCAGACCACTCATTGAGCTCACTTGACATAAAGGGCTCTATTTTTGTGAACCTTGCAGCCCAGCACTCTCTCCCTGCTCAGTGTGTCAGGGGCAATGCTATGCAAACTTGTGGTACTTTTATGACCAGGCTCGTCCACGTGGATACTGAATGGGATCGGAAAGACCATATTAACATAAATTGTAGGTGGCCGTGTTAGAGGTTGTGGCAATCATGGTCAGTCACGTTTGCCGCTTTCATCCCCTTTAAACACGGGGTGACACTTTGGGCCGGACTCAATAAGAAGGAAAATGGCCCCCGCACCTGGTGCCTCAGTCGTTCTGTGTTTTGGATGGAGACACCTGGAGAGGACCGGCAGGCGCAAACAGCCCCGAGGGAGTTGTTAACAAAGAGATACGTTTAAATCGATCTGTGTTTTTTCTTGGAACAGTGTGCTTGTTGGTTTGCAGTAGAAGCGGCCGAATAATTGATCCCAATTAATCAAACGTTAGATTGTGCACACAAGCACTGTGGTTATTTTCTTATTACACCAACTTTAACTAAAAATACCATTTAACACGAAAATAGAGCCCATAGATTTTGAGTATCAAACCTATGACTCGCCTGCCTTTCGTAGAGATATTGCCCGTCGTTGTGTCTTTGTGTTGTCACTAACACACATCTGCAATGCTAAATGTGTGTGTTCTTGTTTATGCCAATGCCTTCGTTTTTGCATTAATGGCTTGGCAAGTAAGCCGGCGCTCAATTGTACTACTGATGGAAGAGACAATGCCAGACAAAGCCACACTGCCAGCGCGGCCATGAGGGTGGGTGGAATTGGTTGAGCATACAGCAGAATGTGTTTGTGGGTCCACATACAATAAGCCTGCGCTATGCGTGTTTGTGAGGGTGTTTGTGAGAGTGGGGAAAGAGGCCGTGGTTTTGCTGTGCTTTGTTCCGGCCTCTAGCCAACCCTATCAGAGCTAGCTCATACTGTCCCGCTTGCCCCAAACTGGAGTTCATCAGGAGGAAGCCTAGGAATTATACGGAGCTAAAACATCATTCCACTGCTTCTGGGGAGGATTACTAAGGAGGCACCATGCTGCTACGTTCAGAGCGAGCTATGAGGAGCCGGGCAACAGAGGTTAGACTCAACACACTAAAAATGCTAAAAATGACTCATGAGATCTGAAGTAAATGCAGGTTCTTCTCACATTGTGAGACCCTGTTCTTATTCAGATATCAGGAACAGGAATTTATATTAGTTTGTAGTGAAGTATTTTGTGTTTGTTCGCCAGCTTTGAAGTTTCCTATTAAAGTGTGTGGCTTAGCATTTATTTTAGGTTCACATGTTGGGTCGACTGAATGCGTATGTGAACTTCATTCGACTGCATTTTTTTGATTGTTTGGTGTATGAATGACACCAATTTTACAGGAAATGACCGATCACATTTAGTGAAGTCTCCTTTCACGTGTGCTGTGTTAGAGGGAGTGCTTCAAATGTTGTGCCTTATTGTGTCTCATTTTATACGGTTTAAAACAGAAATTGCCCACATAATAGAGTAACCATACTGGTATGCTGTGTCAGCAGATGGCATGGGTCCAGGTAACACCTGGCATTAAGCGAGAATGCAGAAAAGCATTTTTCTTTCTCTCTCTTTGTCTCTTTTTCTTGTCGCCCTTCATCTGCTTTCTATTTCCCACCAAAAACAGGACTGGTATTCCGATGATTATGATAATAACTGTATGTCATGTGAACTAAGCAGGCTGTGGGATAGGGCATACTTTCTAAACCCTTGCCAGAGAGGTGAAAAATGTAATTGCATGTTGCACAAAAAGATTTACGGGCCATGAAGCGTAAGTTATTACTATAGTAACGTCTTTGAGTGAAGTGAAGTTTCTTTTTCTTTCACTGCACTCAAGCATCATAAATAAAATGTCTGTTTAGTGTGCTAAATTATGAATCAGTAAGTGATATTTTGTGTGTGTGCGTGTGCGTGTGATGGGTCCAATACATTTCATCCTCAAACCTCCAGTGCGTTTTCATGTGCTGCTAGTCTCCCCTAAGCTTAAGAGTGTATCAAATTACTTCGAGATTTATTTTGCTACGATACAGTAAAGGTTGAAGATTCCCCCTCACAGAAAATCCTATTCCTCGGGATCAAGTCCGTACTTTGTCATACAGTGTATTGGTCTTTTTTGTAGCTGAGAGCATTACACTTTAAGCCTGTTAGGTATGGATATTGAGGATTACATAAGCTCTCACTCTCACAGACAAACATACTGCAGGCTGAGGTCCAAACCGACGTAGATAGTGGCAGAAGTGCTTATAGACACACACGGATAAACCACAGAAACACAAATCTGTTCCAACAGACGTGAAGCGGTACGCAGCCGCTCTGTGTCTCTAAGGGGAGTTTAAACACCCACATTAAACCAAGAAGGTTAATTAATATGTTATTTCATTCGACGGATTTACTGAATCCACCAGTAAGATATACACTTTGTCTGTGGGTGGTGGACGTCTAAACAGTTTATTTTAAGGAACACTAGACAGGAAACATTTTTTTGAGTATCAGACACACTGAAGGCTGGAAGTGTCTCTGAAAAGTTGTTTCCCTGAGGATTTAAGCAGTAACTTGGGTTTACATTGATTTCCAATAGTTATTTTCACAGCAAAAAAACAGCTCTGAAAGCATCCATAGAAACCACTTCTGAACTGCCTCTTGCACCACCTTGTTGTCCATTCAGCCACTCAGTATGCAATTCCTCAGCCATTGTGGGAAGCACACTGATTCATTTTGTTGCTAGTCCAACGTGAGAAAGAATCTCCATGGTACTCACTAGCAGATATACTCTCCAATCAATGTGCAATCTTTTATTAAGCTCCAGAATGCATAGCATCCCAGTTTTTATCTAAAAGTTTCATGATATGTCAGATAGGGATGGGTAAAAATATCAATTCAGTAATGCATTGCGATTCTTTTCCCCGCAATTCAATATCGATTCAGCCATCTTCTGAATCGATTCAAGCCCCTGGCCAGTGGGGGCGCTGTGACCGACACCGTTGTGTGATTCGCACTGTACGGACGGGGGCCGCACTAGACCAAACCATTACAATATGGCGACCGGAGTGAGTACAGCGTTCACACTGGCCGCGGAAGCGCCGCGAATAGGCACGTAGCGGAGCCGCTTCCTTTCGGCGCCCTTGTTAAGCGGCCGACCCGCGCCGTGAATAGGCGCGGCCGTCCCGCGCCGTGAAGCGATCGTTTCGGCGTCTGCTCTATTTTTTGCGCGTGCCGCAAGCGAACGCGTCATTTCTGGCAGGAAATCACACAAAGAAACACGAGACAATCTGGTCAATTTTCTAAATAAAAGCAAGTTTCAAAATAAAATACCGCGATTGCGATCATATTTGTGTATCTCAACTCGCACTGGGAAACAGGAAGAGAAAATACATTTAATAAATGTGAAGAGTAGATAAGAAAATATGTGCATTTCAACGATATATCTGCACTACTACTGTCTACTACCATAGCTTCCGCGGCCGGTGTGAACCCGTTACATGCACTGTAGTTCAGTGTTTAAGCAGTGTCCTGTTTTATCATGCTATGAGTTAAACCACGGCTGTTCATAAGGCATGAAACTAAATCAATTATTTGAAAAAATGATCTGGTACTCTTATTTGTGTATTTCTACTTGATACTGAATCGATATCGAAGCATTTCAATCAATATCGAATCGAATCGATATTGAATCGAATCGTGACCCAACGAATCGAAATCGAATAGAATCATGAGATTCTAAACAATACCCAGCCCTAATGTCAGAGCACCCCTCCTGACCGGTAGTATTTAGTTGTACTCTGTATTGACTGGTATGTAGTGTGTAGTTATCTGGCATGTTGCTTCAGGCTGGCAGTGAATTGGCTTCGGTTTGAGTGATGAAGGCAGACCATGCTGACAGAGCTAATGACTGCACATCTGTCATGCTAACCATGGAGCCAGAAAAAGAGTAACACAGCACAGTGCCCAATCCCATGATGCACTGGGATACACAGATAGGGCCCTAGTTTCGAAGACCAGGCGTAGTCAGCGCGCAGCGCACGTGCGCCACGCCGACGGGGTGTGTCCGCCTGGACTTTGCAAGTTTCGTGCACCGCGCAGGCTCGCGCAGGCACACCTCCCGTCACTCCCACCCGCACAAGTGGGAAAGAGGGAGGAGAAGAAGGCGTGAGTGGGAGACGAGGAGGAGACGAGGCGTGGACTGAGATTAATACAGCCGATTCAGATCTTCACCAATCAAATGAGCTCCTCTCCTCTCCTTTAATGCGTTAGGGGAGGTTCAGTGCAAGATCCGTCACTTGACAACCCGATGACAGAAGCAGCGCTGCCGCTCCCACCACACACAGCGCGTGATGTAATAATAACAATGCCGATATTATAAAAAACAGGAGAGAGAGAGGGAGATGTTTTGGTCCGAGAGGCTGAGTTTCTGTTACGCGTGTCATCCGCCTTTGATCGGACGTCAGATGTGACGGGACAATCTATATAGATATAAATTCACGTGTTGATTCAATTAGTTGCATTAAATAGTGTTTGTTGTGATTATTTCTTGCATTTAAATGTGCCTGGAACTGTGGAAACCTGACTGTGAGGTCTCGGTGACGTGTGCGCACTGCGCGCTGGTCAGCCAAACTTCCACTCCGCCAGCTGTGATTTGCATTGAATGAATGGACTTTATTTACGCCTTGCGCCGAGAGTAGACTAGGTTGGAGCTGGCGAGCTTTCAGCGCAGTCTCGGCGAGGCTTTTTGCCAAGCTGAATCTGTGACGCCTCCCCCTGCTGCGCCACCACACCCATCTTGGCGCAGGCGATCCACCAAACTGCCAAACTGACCGTGCACAAGGCTGCGCGGGTCGGAACTTGCATTACGCCGGCTCCGCCACCCTGCGCAGCCCTGCGCTGAAAGCCACGAAACTAGGGCCCATAGGGTTAATCGTGTAAACCGAGTTTGGTTTTGGTTGAGAAGTATTGATTTTGCTCTAAATAATACAGTCCAGTACAACACTAACACACATTACAGCCCTAAAACTGGTGAAATGGCATCCCACTCTACCTACTGAGCCACACCTCCAACAACACAAGTTGCATGGCCACTTCCTGGATGAGAAATGTCATCATTCTATACAGGATTCCCACGAATCAGGGAATTTCTGGAATATCAAGGCATTTTAAAGTATTTTCCAGACAGGGATTTACCACATTTGGTAATTTGTTGGGTAAAGTCATGGATTATCAGGGAATTTGGTTTGTTGCATGTTTAAATTTTAGTTGGCATTTGTCAAATTGTAATATTTCCCATGCTGTATGATGAGTTCCCCCTTATTTCGTGAGTTGTTATGGTTACTTGGCTTTTCAATACCACTCGTCAACAACAAATAACGCAATAAATGTGCACTGTTCAAACAGTGAAAACTTTAAGTTTTGTACTTAAAGCTCACAAACGAATGGGTTTACAATACTGTTTTTTTGTCTGCTCAACACAAAGCCTACCTGTTTTTACCGTTTATTATACGTCATGGAAATTCAGCTTTTTAATCAGTGAAAGTCAGCAAAAACTCAGGGAATTTGACATTTGACTTGGAGTGGGAACCCTGTCCATGGTTTTTTGCATGGCTCGCAACTTCTATAACAGTTCGGCATCATCTATCATGTTCTCCATTGTAAATTCATTCATTGTAAATCCTGCCCACTTGCGTAGCCAGTGGACCATTGTTACAATTTGTCTTGGAATGCAAATGAAATGAGATTCTCTGAAGACTCAAACACTTACTGAGACACACTGAAACTTACAATTCCACATGCTATTGTTTGCAGTTTAGCCATTGTATCAGACAGGCAGTCAGCCAGGAGCCTGTTTGACATGGAGCCATTATTTGCTATAATAAGATTGGCTCACAGTCAGTTAGGGTGTACAATGGTCAGCACGAATACAGTCTGGAAACAGAAAAAGACCAAAATCATACAGAAACTGAATTTTAAATCATCCAAAAATACTGACTTGTCCACAAAAGGCACTTTGATTCTTTGGTGCAGGGCTGCTGTTGCAGCAAAACCTTACCTAAACTGTGGATGGATGGAAAATTAATTATATCCCACCCCGAACTGAACAGACCGGATATGAACTGGACCTCGGCCCTAAAATAATCTCACCGTATGTTTTAGAATAAACACATACAGTAGCATATTACAGTAGAACACCACAACTCTACGGTGTATTAGTATGTTAAAACCGCTTTTTATTATGTTAAAGTTTCAAGAGAACCAAGATTGCACGTGATATAAAAGAATAAAGCTGTACGTAGCTCCTGCACTTTATTCTCATCTCTTATGCTCACGCCGTTATTCTCTTCTTCTATCATGTCTTTGCACTACTCCCCTCCATTCATTTCCCTTACATGACCCCATTTTCTTGTGTTTCTGCCACACCATATCATTGTGTTGCATTTTTAATGGGAACATGCTTCTAGACCGTCATACTCTGCAATAAATCCATGAATTATAGAATAAACTGACAAATACAACTAGTAAAGCTATTTGCCTGTTTTTTTTTTCTTCCCTTCTTCTGATGGGAACATGTTTAAAAAGAGGTGGCCCTGTTTGGAGAGAGAATCTTGAGGAAGATATACACCAGAGACAACTTCACTATACAATCTATACTGTTTGCTTTGTGGTTTTGCCAAATACTGGAATTGCAACTTAGTATGCTTGTACATGATGCCTCTTGCTTTTATCTTCTTCAGCTAGGGAGCTGCGTTTATAGACTGCATGCTTTACTTTACTTTCTGTTTGAGACTGAAAGTACAAGTCAGTAAATAGAAGATTATCAAAAAGGTCCATTTCTGTGAACTTCACACTTCTACAATACTGCATCACTTCCACTCTGCTAACTGTGAAGAAAACACTTTGTAGTTGTTGAGTGGGGTTAAGAATATCCAGATTCTGCTTGTATCTAATATGGAGTTGTGTCTCTCTATGTGTCTCTGTCTAATTAAAATGCAGTGCCCCTGCAGCAGGACGGGCATCTGGGAGACAGAGGTCAAGGCTTGCCTGCTCCGGTTCCAGTCTTTATATAAGTGACCATCAGCAAAGCGAGAGAATCAGGAACACTGTGTGCCAGATAACGGTGTTTTGTGGTTGCTGATGTGACGACACACACAAGAAGAGGCAGTTGTGTCTTTTAATGTGTGACGGATTGTTGATGTCACAATTTGCAGTTCGTATGATTGTAATAATGGACACAATCTCTGCACCTTCGTGACGATTGTAATTTTGAATATTTTGTTTTATATGTACGGACTTTTAACATACTGCTTACAGGTAAATTAATCTAATCATATTCACCACGGCGATGTCAGCCGTGTTGCTCTCCAGTGACACTGTTGGGTCTGATTAATCAGACTATCAGTCAGTGTCACAACATTTTTCCGCATTGCTGTCAGACAGACTGAGTAGACAAGTCACCTGGCGTCTGAATGGGCTTCACTATACTATGACAGCTCAATGCTGACAGGCTATACTCGATGAGTTGGAAGCACAAAATAGCCCCATGTGAGTCAGCCACAATAACATCAGTTGCTATTTTCCGTGTACTTTGTGACCAACTGTCAGGGAGCACCCTATGAAATGGCTAAGGTCACTCACTACACAATCCAGTAGGTGTGAACTCCTCCTATGTATGCACAGGCATTGGGCCTTGATTTAAATGTGGAAACATCTTTGACTGTAACCACACTCTTGTCTGTACGAAACAGAATCTCTAATGCAGTTTGCACTGACAGCAGCAGCCTGTTTCAATGGGGCTTTGTTCGAGGCCCCTGCTCTTTCCCAACTCTTTAGGCTCTCCTCATATTACCCTGATGTCTGACAGTCCCCAGAGCATACCCATGACCCACTACCGTGGCTTACTGTGTTTACTCTTTCAAGCAGTTGCGATGCTTTAGAACATGTGTGTATTTTACAGGCCATCACACATAGGTCAGTATACCATCATCCCAAAAGGGCATCATGTTGGTGAACATTTTAATTACCACTCATCCATGGCACGGCATACTGTAGGCCAGCTGTGAGGGACCAGGGGCTATGTAGCCATGTGGTAATGAGAGTAAATATAGGGCAGTGAATGTGTCTGACACACATATGTATGTGCTGTATGGGTTACACATGAATGCACATTGGCTACTGAACAGAGCGTTGAGTGTGTACACCTCCTTTTATGAAGCGATTGCAAAACAAACTAACAAAAAAAAGGAGCAGGGAAATTAAGGGAGAATAGCCGCAATACACAGTGAGAGAAGGAGACAGGGAAGACAGCGGGGGAGGATGGACGAGTCGCGTTGTCTCTGTAATTTCTGGCCTCCTACCCAGACTTTTATCAGGTGGTGACAGATAACCGCCCCGCATGGTAGAGGAGACAAGAGCCTCCTCGGGGTACTGAGGCAAAAGAAGAAACCTTTATCATCTTCGTCCTGCTAGCTGGAGAAGCAAGGTGCCCAATTTAAAAAAAATAAATAAATAAAAAAAGGTCTCTAGGAGATGGCAGATTCCCAATTCAGTGAGTGGAAGTCCTGGAGGTATAATTCTGGTAACAATTCCCTGCAAATAAGCTCTTAAAGGCTGCCCCTTAATATCAGGAAGTTCCCTAAACCCTGGCTGTTGGCTAAATAACCAGCTACTGTTATACAATGTGGTGAAGTTAAGTTTTTAGGTAGGGGCTGTCTCACAGGTTACTGAATGAATGCTATGTCAACATTAACATTAGTAGCTCTGGAGTGTCATTCATTTATTAATTTCAGACTAGGTTTATCCATAATCTAGACTTTAAAAAAATGTTGCTCAAACGTTTTTTAGCTGTCTGTGAATAGAATGCGCAACAAAATTAATGTTCGTAACGCAGCACAAATAAAGAGTTGAAGAGTGATTGCTGATCACATAGAGAGTGTGACTGAATCTGCAGTGTATTTTCTTTGTTTTAAGTTTAAGTTGCTACATTTTCATTGATTTTCTGATTTGAGTTTTGCTGCTGTTTCTTGCTCTGTTGCACTGAGATTAGACCCTATCTATCTCTGTCATGAAGGTTTTTTTCCCCGTCCTTATTTCTGTGTATCACCTATATTGTTTTAGTCCCATCCTGCTCTGTTTCCTTTGTTTCCCACCAATTGGATTTCAGCCTGCCCTCATGTCTGCCCACTTGTGTCTTGTCTGATTCATTTCTTGTGTATTTAGTCTGTCTTTCCCTGTGTCATCTGCCTCAGTCCTGTGTCATCTCATCACATTATTTGTTTGTTTTTTAAGTTATGACACTTTTGTAGTTTTTTTTTTTTTTGTATTCTGCAATCATGACACCTTCCTGTCTTCTTTTCTCAGTTTGTTGTCCCTCTCTTTTTTACTTGATCCAGCACAGCAAAGTTACACCATCCTCATGATAGTAGTGAATGCACAAAGCTGAATGACCACCGGTGACACTTTTGATCAAAGTTTGGGGTCTAGACAAGCTAATGAGTAATTCGGTAAATCTGTGTGGGTGTTGCAATCTGGGTTCTGTGCAACGACACTTACTGGACTGGTGTTGCATTGATTTAAGAGATTTAAGGAGCCATTAAGTTGAGACATTTGAAGATGATTCGCATGTTGTGTCTCCTCTTTGACAGTATCAGATGAGTATCTAAGTAGTTAGAGTTCCCAGTTGTATTGGTAATCATTATTGAATAGCTACTAAAAAGAGATGGGAACTGTCTCTGCTCATTCATTGGTGAAATGAGTTTGGAGCGACTAAGAGCACATTTTTCCTGCTAAAAGGTAAACAGGACTTGTGTGTTGCCTCTCAAAAAAGTAGGGAGGTGACTGTGGGTCATTTACTACCTAAGATGAATTACATCTGCCGCATTTTGAAGACTAGATTTCTTTTGTACTTTTCGTTTATCCAGCCTTCTTTTATCTATTCTTTATCTAGAGTGCCTCTCAGAGTTCTCCTCAGCTGGTGGTATGGTAATGCAGAGTAACCTTGCTCTCGAAGCAGCACGTGTGCATGCACAGGTCTCTAGCTATTCATGTCGATACACACATGTATGTGCCATTAGGGCTGGGTATTGTTTAGAATCTCACGATTCGATTCAATATCGATTCGATTCGATATTGATTGAAATGCTTCGATATCGATTCAGTATCAAGTAGAAATACACAAGTAAGAGTACCAGATCATTTTTTTAAATAATTTATTTAGTTTCATCAGTGTTTCCCCTAGAATTTTTTTCAGGCCCGGTGGTACCCACCGAAAAAACCCTAAACAGACGAGACGTGTGGGATGGTGTATTGGTGCAGTTGGATTAAGTCAGGTGGCACAGCAAGCAGTCTGCAATTCTGCAATTATTATATTTGCATTCAACATTTTTGTTCAACCAGAGTGTATTCAAGATCACAAGGAGAGAGTGACTTATTAAGGTGCTGGTTGATGGAAATGATCAGGGTCCAGAAAAATATGGGTGGAAAATGATGAGCATCACATTAATAGCTACAGATACTGTAAAACACTACAACGACATATGAGTGCATATATTGTCTTATTTTATCAAGTAAAATATAAGTTATAGGTTTACTCAACAGCCTAATAGAAATTCAGGTAGAAATAGGTTAACTCAGAGTTCCACATCTTATCAAAAACAATCCTCCCCCCCCCGGGGAGGGGGGGCAAATGGGCTTTGGCCGGTTGTACATACGTCATCACGTCCTAATACTACACACACATGGCGTGATGTTGTTTTTAAGGAGCGCCGTCTCTGCTTATATTTCTCGACAACACTCGACCTGCATCAGCGCATGTGCGCACGAGCGGATCTGTGCGAGCAGACAGCGCGAGCGCAGCGGGTTTCGGACGGAGACACACAGCGGCATTTTTATTATGTAAAAATAAATAATAATGTAATGTAATAAAATAAATATTATGGACCCTATGGACCGGTTCCGCTCACACCACGAGTCTAAAGAGTGCAACAGCTTGTCAAAATACAGTGTCAACGTTCCGTGTTTTCAAAGTAGAAAGCGACATCGTGGTGGTTTAACGAGGCAGAGCGGCATCAGAACAACATCAAGCGCGTAAAGTAGGCTACACGAAGAAAAAAGTAGCGGGAGCGCGCGGCGAGGATTGTTGCGGCCGCGCGTCTTGCGGAGCAAGTCTGCTGTGCTGCGCGGAGGCGCTCCTAATGTAAATGATTATTGATTTATGATTAATTGATAGGTGGCTTATTTTTGGTATATTGATTTTTTTTTTGGCCTGGCGGCAGGTCTCCTTGGCCTGGCGCGCCGCCAGGCCTGTACAATGGTAGGGGAAACACTGGTTTCATGCCTTATGAACAGCCGTGGTATAACTCATAGCATGATAAAACAGGACACTGCTTAAACACTGAACTACAGTGCATGTAACGGATTCACACCGGCCGCGGAAGCTATGGTAGTAGACAGTAGTAGTGCAGATATACCGTTGAAATGCAAATGTTTATCTACTCTTCACATTTATTAAATGTATTTTCTCTTTCTGTTTCCCAGTGCGAGTTGAGATACACAAATATGATCGCATTTGTCAATCGCGGTGTTTTATTTTGAAAAAAAAAAAAATATTTTGAAAATTGACCGGATTGTCTTTGTGTGATTTCCTGCCAGAATTGACGCGTTCGCTCGCGGCATGCGCAAAAAATAGAGCAGACGCCGAAACGATCACTTCACGGCGCGGCGTCTGGTGTGAAATACACTATCGCTTATAACAGGGGCGCCGAAAGGAAGCGGCTCCGCTACGCGCCTATTCGTGGCGCTCCGTGTCTGGTGTGAACTACACTATAGCTTAACAAGCGGGCCGAAAGGAAGCGTGCTCCGCTACGTGCCTATTCGCGGCGCTTCCGCGGCCGGTGTGAACGCTGTACTCACTCAGGTCGCCATATTGTAATGGTTTGGTCTAGTGGGGCCCCCGTCCGTACAGCGCAAATCACACGAGGGTGTCGGTCACAGCGCCCCCACTGGCCAGGGGCTTGAATCGATTCAGAAGATTGCTGAATCGATATTGAATTGCGGGGAAAAGAATCGCAATGCATTTGCTGAATCGATATTTTTACCCATCCCTATGTACCATGGTGTCACATCTGTCATCTTTTTTCTGATTTTCTCAGTTTCTTCTCTGTCTTCCTCCCTGGAGATGACAGTGGTTGCTTTTATTGAGATCCCCATAGTGACAAATGGTACATCTGTGTGTTTGTGTATTTTACCAGTGTACTCACATTAAACTATAACAGATGGCAATACATAAAAAAGAGTGCATGCTGGATTAGATTGATATATTAAGTTGTCTGTTTGTTATGTAGCTACTGTAGCACCCAAGCAACAGTAAACTGCCAGGTTTAAGGCTGGTCAAAAAGTAATGGATTTGTACTTCACAAAATGAGGGTCATGTAATTCACATTCAATTACTTTTCCCTAAAAACTAAAATTCCAAAGCTCACTATTCCAAAGCCCTTAATGAAAAAAGAAAAATCAAGGAAGTTCACGTCGCCCGGATTGGCGTTACCGGGGCCCCACCCTGGAGCCAGGCCCGGGGTTGGGGCTCGCAGGCGAGCGCCTGGTGGCCGGGTCTGTGCCCACGGGACCCGGCCGGGCACAGCCCGAAAGAGCGACGTGGGCCCGCCCTCCTGTAGGCCCACCACCCGCAGGAGGGTTCAGAAGGGGCCGGTGCGGTGGGATTTGGGTGGCTGTCCTGGGCGGGTGCCCCGGCGACCCAATCCCCGGACGGTGACTCTAGCCATGGGGACATGGAATGTCACCTCACTGGGGGGGAAAGAGCCTGAGCTAGTGCGGGAGGTAGAGCGCTACCGGCTACAGGTAGTCGGGCTCACCTCCACGCACAGTCTGGGCTCTGGAACCCAACTCCTTGAGAGAGGCTGGACTCTCTTCTACTCTGGAGTTGCCCGCGGTGAAAGGCGCCGAGCTGGTGTGGGCTTGCTTATAGCCCCCCAGCTCGGCCGCCATGTGTTGGAGTTTTCCCCGGTGAACGAGAGGGTCGTCTCCCTGCGCCTTCGGGTCGGGGATAGGTCTCTCACTGTTGTTTCGGCCTACGGGCCAAACGGCAGTGCAGAGTACCCGGCCTTCTTGGAGTCCTTGGGAGGGGTACTTGAGAGTGCTCCAACCGGGGACTCCATTGTTTTACTGGGGGACTTCAACGCTCACGTGGGCAACGACAGTGTTACCTGGAGGGGCGTGATTGGGAGGAACGGCCTCCCCGATCAGAACCCGAGTGGGGTTCTGTTATTGGACTTCTGTGCTGGACACGGTTTGTCCATAACGAACACCATGTTCAAACATAAGGGTGTCCATCAGTGCACATGGCACCAGGACACCCTAGGCCGGAGGTCAATGATCGACTTCGTGGTTGTGTCATCTGACCTCCGGCCGTATGTTTTGGACACTCGGGTGAAGAGAGGGGCTGAGCTGTCAACTGATCACCACCTGGTGGTGAGTTGGATCCGCTGGCAGGGGAGGAAGCTGGACAGACTTGGCAGACCTAAACGCGTTGTGAGGGTCTGCTGGGAACGTCTGGTGGAACCCTCTGTCAGGGAGGTCTTCAACTCCCACCTCCGGGAGAGCTTTGACCAGATCCCGAGGGAGGCTGGGGACATTGAGTCCGAATGGACCTTGTTCTCTGCTTCCATTGTTGACGGGGCTGTTCGAAGCTGTGGCCGTAAGGTCTCCGGTGCCTGTCGTGGCGGCAATCCCCGAACCCGGTGGTGGACACCGGAAGTAAGGGATGCTGTCAAGCTGAAGAAGGAGTCCTACCGAGCCTGGTTGGCTCGGGGGACTCCCGAGGCAGCTGACGGGTACCGGCAGGCCAAGCGTGCTGCAGCACGGACGGTCGCTGAAGCAAAGGTTCGGGTCTGGGAAGAGTTCGGGGAGGCCATGGAGGAGGACTATCGGTCAGCCTCGAGGAAATTCTGGCAAACCATCCGGCGCCTTAGGAAGGGGAAGCAGCCCTCCACCAACACTGTTTACGGTGGAGGTGGGGAGCTGCTGACTTCGACTGGGGATATCGTCGGGCGGTGGAAGGAATACTTCGAGGATCTCCTCAACCCCACTGTCACGTCTCCCATTGGGGAACCAGAGGCTGGAGACTCAGAGGCTCATCCACCCATTACCCGGGCTGAAGTCACCGAGGTAGTTAAGAAGCTCCCCGGTGGCAAGGCACCGGGGGTGGATGAGATCCGCCCTGAGTACCTCAAGTCTCTGGATGTTGTGGGGCTGTCTTGGTTGACACGTCTCTGCAACATCGCGTGGCGGTCGGGGACAGTACCTCTGGACTGGCAGACCGGGGTGGTGGTCCCTCTATTCAAAAAGGGGGACCGGAGGGTGTGTTCCAACTATCGGGGGATCACACTTCTCAGCCTCCCCGGGAAAGTCTATTCCAGGGTGCTGGAGAGGAGAATTCGGCCGATAGTCGAACCTCGGATTCAGGAGGAACAATGCGGTTTTCGTCCTGGCCGTGGAACACTGGACCAGCTCTATACCCTCCGCAGGGTGCTCGAGGGTTCATGGGAGTTTGCCCAACCAGTCCACATGTGTTTTGTGGACTTGGAGAAGGCATTCGACCGTGTCCCTCGTGATATTCTGTGGGAGGTACTTCGGGAGTACGGGGTCGGGGGCCCTCTGCTAAGGGCTGTTCGGTCCCTGTATGACCGGGGCAGGAGCTTGGTTCGCATTGCCGGCAGTAAGTCAGACCTGTTCCAGGTGCATGTTGGACTCCGGCAGGGCTGCCCTTTGTCACCGGTCCTGTTCATTATTTTTATGGACAGGATTTCTAGGCGCAGCCGTGGGCCGGAGGGGATCTGGTTCGGGAGCCACTGGATTTCATCCCTGCTTTTTGCGGACGATGTGGTCTTGTTGGCTCCTTCGAGCCAGGACCTCCAGCATGTCCTGGGGCGGTTTGCAGCCGAGTGTGAAGCAGCCGGGATGAGGATTAGCACCTCCAAATCTGAGGCCATGGTTCTCGACCGGAAAAAGGTGGCTTGCTCCCTCCAGGTCGGGGGGGAGTTCCTGCCTCAAGTGGAGGAGTTTAAGTATCTTGGGGTCTTGTTCACGAGTGAGGGAAGGATGGAGCGTGAGATTGACAGGCGGATCGGTGCAGCGGCTGCAGTAATGCGGTCGCTGTATCGGTCCGTCGTGGTAAAGAGAGAGCTGAGCCGAAAGGCGAAGCTCTCGGTTTACCGGTCAATCTACGTTCCTACCCTCACCTATGGTCATGAACTTTGGGTCATGACCGAAAGAATAAGATCCCGGATACAAGCGGCCGAAATGAGCTTCCTCCGCAGGGTGGCGGGGCGCTCACTTAGAGATAGGGTGAGGAGCTCCGTCACACGGGGGGAGCTCGGAGTAGAGCCGCTGCTCCTCCACATCGAGAGGAGCCAGTTGAGGTGGCTCGGGCACCTGCATCGGATGCCCCCTGGACGCCTCCCTCGGGAGGTGTTCCAGGCATGCCCCACCGGGAGGAGACCCCGAGGAAGACCCAGGACACGCTGGAGTGACTATGTCACCCTGCTGGCCTGGGAACGCCTTGGGGTCCTCCCGGAGGAGCTGGGGGAAGTGTCTGGGGAGAGGGAAGTCTGGGCGTCCCTGCTCAGGCAGCTGCCCCCGCGACCCGGTCCCGGATAAGCGGAAGATAATGGATGGATGGATGGATAAAAACTAAAATAGCGCATTTAGCTGGAAATAGTCAGCTATGATATGGCTTTACCGTGCACATACACATCCAATAACAATGAGCTCAATCACAGCTCCTCCTATTAGTATGTATTGGTTAGCACTGTTGCTTCAAAGCAAGAGGTGGTTTGGGTTCCTTCTGTGTGCAGTTTGCGTGTTCTCCCCATGTTAGTGTGGGTTCTCTACGGGTTCTCCAGCTTCCTCCCACAATCCCAAGACATGCGACTGGGGATAGGTTAATTGATGACTCTAATGTGAGTGGTTGTCTGTCTGTCTGTGTCAGCCCTGTGATAGACTGGCGACCGGTCCAGAGTGGACCCTGCCTTCGCCCAGTGTCAGCTGGGATCGGCTCCAGCCCCCCCCACCCCGCGAAAGAATAAGTGGTGATGGATAATGGATGGATGGTTGATTGATTGCTGTTTCCGTGTTAGTGGGTTATAACTTCCTACAGCAGGATATCATGCCGTTACAATCAGGCCTAATTGCCAGAGAAGCATGCAAACACAACATTATGCCTCTACACCGGGTATCACAGAGTCTCTCCGTCATCTTCCTTAATATCCTGAGTGATTAATTGGCTCACTAGATTTCCGGACTGTGCTGATGATTTTAGCTTTTCTTTTCTATTACATGTATTGTTGTAATATTAATACATAAAATATCAAGGGTGGTATCAAATAGATGGTCTTTCCCTAGTTTATCATTCACTCCTCAGTTGTTGAGAAGTTCACGATATTTGATTATTCGTTTTAATTTTGTTGTCACAGTGGTTGTTGCGGGTGTAATGTTTTCAACTATGGCCCTTACTTTAGTTTTTTGCTTCAGGCTACATAACCATTACCACCTTATTATAATCATTATCATAATAAGATTAAGTCATTTTTCTTCCCTGAAAACAACAGTAGGAATGCTACATCCGGACTATGATGAATGATCTACGCTATGATAGCCTATGATGGACAGTAGTCACCTACATATTTGAGACTTGGCAAACAAATGAGGCCCTGTGATAGACTGGCGACCTGTCAAGGGTGAACCCCGCCTTCGCCCAATGACAGCTGGGATCGGCTCCAGCCCCCCCCACGACCCTGAACACAGGATAAGCGGTAGACAATGGATGGATGGATGGCAAACAAATTAATTAAATGTGAAGAGATCGAGGTGCTGCCAATTTTTCCAAATGTTTTTTAAAATTTTACTTTTCAATTTCACCGGAATTTTAAGAAGTGTGGAGAGAGATTTACCACACTTGCCAATCACTGCCAGACCCTGCTGCATGTGCATGCAAGATAGACCTATTTACGTTAAGTCATTGCTACTACAATTAATAGGTAATCAGCACACAAATGGTTGAAATAAAATGACCCATGCTCATCTCTCTCTGCACTAGCTGACGGCTTTTCTGCAAGATTTTGTTCAAGCTGCACATTACAGAGAGTTTTTGACTAAGTCAGGAAGAAAGAGAATTGCAGTATCTAAAGGAGGACACATAAAAGGCATGCAGAGATTCAAGCTTGTATAATTTTTTAATGTTGCCAAAGGATAAAATCGAGGGAATTTTTTAAATGTTTTTGAAATATAAACCGTAAAACTCTCTTAACTGCATTTTTAGCTTAGATTGGAGGGTGGAATGTAAGTCAAATTAGTTAATTTTATATTTTAGTGTTTGTTTGTTTTTGTCATTACCATGACTAATTATTGGTCTTGGAAAATAACAAGTAGATTGTGTTTAGTCACTCCACCAGTTCTGCTGTATGACAGACTGTTGTCCTGTTGGGATTTCTTCTCTGAATATTTAGAAAATGTTCAGTACATAGTGACTAAGAAAGTCTTTGCATTTGTGTGTGTGTGTGTGTGTGTGTGTGTGTGTGTGTGTGTGTGTGTGTGTGCTTGTGAGTGTGTGTATGTGTATGTGTATGTGAGAGAGAAAGATAGCGAGACTGAAAAATCTTAAGAGTTTAATGAGACCCTCAGCAGATAAATAATTACAAAGGCTTATAAAACACACATCAGATCCAGCTGATCACTGGCAAATCATCAGCGAGCCTCTTCAAGGCAGCATCCGAGGCATTGTGCAGGGCACACAAACACACAACCTCAATGCTCTTCCCACTCGTGTGTACATTGGCTGCCGGAGCTGTCTTTGTATCCTATCTCCATAACAACTGCCTCACAGAACATCTAAAAAAAAAAAGGAAAAATCGAAAGTGAATCTCTCTCACTCAGTTTGACTTGGAGATTGTGACAGTAGCGGTCGGCAGTTCCATGCAACGTGTCAGTGTGGCGTGAACAAGAGGCAGGCTTGTAGAGGCAAGCGGGCTGCAGATGATGTTGTGTGAGGAGAAGGGGAAGTGTGTGATGTGAAATTCAGAAGGTGCACGGCTTGACTTTTAAGGACGGGGGATATACAGGCTATGATGCCGCACTCGGTGAGTCTCAACAAAACGGCTGCAGCATTCTGTTCAGGTCTTTGCATGTGTGTGTACATGTTTGTAAGCGTTTCCTTTTGCCAAGTAATTCAGTGTAAAAAGCAATGTGTTTGTGTGTGTGTGTGTGTGTGTGTGTGGAGGCATTTGCACATGTGGATGTTATGTAATGACTGAGGCTGAGAAACTGAGAATGCAATAGTAATGAAAGTTTTCTGTCAAGCTAATTTGGTATACTGCAGCTATTGTGTAATATAATTACATCCTCTAGATGCCTATAAGGCTGTCATCTGTGTATTCATTGATATTTGATACGCTCAGTATTCATTTATAGTGTCGAAGATTTGTTTTAATAATTCCTATGTTTACTTCCAGGTATTTTATAAGTACAGTACGTGGTCATTATAATATTATCTCTAAGATTGTCCAAGACAAATCCTTGCCCTGATTCTTCAGGCTATATTATGAAATTGAAGTGCCGGTCCTTGCTTATAGCTTCATTTTTCACTCTATACTCTACAGGCTTACACCCAACAGCTGAGGTGATGAATATTTTTAATCATAAGTCACAGAGGAAATTAAATGTATGTGTGTGAGTGTGTGTGTGTGTGTGTGTGTGAGAGAGACAGAGAGTGTGTCTGTGTGTGTGTGTGTGTGTGTGTGTGTGTGAGAGAGAGAGAGAGTGTGTGTGTGTGTGTGTGTGTGTGGATTTACAGTATGTGTGTATTAGGATTTGGTTAAGTATTATTTGCATGTGGGTTTGTGCATGTATCTATGCTTGTTTTATTGCATCAATCTTCGACCCAGTGATGTAAAAGTGTTGCTCTGAGGCACTTTACCAAATAATAACCATTTGAACTGAACTCCAAATGTGACATGAGCATCAAAATAACATCTTCTTGCCACTAACATCTGAAGGAAAGGTCTTCATTTCAGCTTTATTTTACAGCCCTTGCGTTGTCTTTTTTTGGTCTATCCCATTAAAGCGTATATATATCTACTGCACACGGTCCATTTGCTTGGCATGACAGAACAGAAATAAAACCTTCAAACACAGAAGGAGAGAGCAGAGACTTTAGCTTTCATCTCTGCACTGCATTATTAAACATCCCCATCCACATGAGTCTGACATCACCCAATCACAGCTGTCTCTTCCTCTACTTCCCCCACTCCCTGCTCCCTGCTCCCTTGTCTCCCTCCATTAGGCAAACCTGAAGAAGTTTATGGAGTATGTGCAGCAGAGGAACATCGAAAAGGTCTCGAGGTTCCTAGAAAAAGGCCTGGACCCCAACTTCCATGATCCAGACACAGGAGGTGAGAAAGTCTGTGCTAAGAGCTATCCTATCCCTTCCCTACTTCAGTTAGTCAGTAGTCTCTCTCTCTCTTGCCCTCGCTCTCTCTCACACCACATGGGATTGTGATGTATGGATTTTTGGAAGCCTTCTCCATCCTGTGCAAAGCTGGATTACTTTCTTCGCTAATCTCCTTGTGTTTATGCAAATGTTTGTACAGTCATAAAGGAAATTTTCCTGTTGGGTGACCTGACAGAAGATTAACACAAACAGAAGGCAGTCACATAAGCAGACCAGAGGATGACAATCACAGCAGTTATCCAAATGCAGAGTCACTGAAAATGTAAACTGGCAGTTACAACAACTCTAGTGGAGGATTTCAGCATCAAATATTTGCAGCTTCAATTGTTGGACGTTCATTTTCTCAGAATGGAAGATAATGCTACTTGATGTATGCAGATTTTTGATATTTTTTCCCCGTTCATCCTCAAATTTTACAGAATGTCCTCTAACGCTGTCAGCACAGCTGGAGGGATGTGCAGATCTCATCAAGGTGCTGAAGAGTGGAGGGGCGCATCTGGACTTCAGAACAAAAGACGGCATTACTGCCCTACACAAGGCCGTGCGCAGCAAGAACCATACGGCACTTATAGTGAGTACACACAGACAACCATAGGAGAAAGCTGACTCATCTCTTTTATTTGTATTTTGTTACACCAATTGCCTGCTTGCAAACTTTCCCTCTGAGAAGGGAGAGCTTGCAGGTAGACAATCTCTGGCAAAGGGTGCTTGAGCAATTAAGTCCAGAGGGTGCTTGTGCAATTACTAAATATGTGAATATTAACGTGCCCTCTTTGAATGAGCTGGCATAGTCATAAAATGGCCTTGTGTGTGTCTGGTTTGAGGAGGCTTGTAACCTAAATGAAAGGATTTACATGAGTCATATAATGGATTTCCTGTTGAGCCAGAACTGTTGAAAGTGGAATTGGTTATTTCCGCTCAATCATTGTCATTATCAAAATATTCAAGGTCACTGGCCCAATGTAACATGTAACATGCATAAGCTATTCAGTTAGTCTTCCAAAGGTAATGCCTTAGCTAAATAATAATTATTCTTTCCCATTAGACCCTGATGGATTTGGGTGCATCACCTGACTATAAAGACAGTAGGGGGTTGACTCCTCTCTATCACAGCTCAATGGTAGGAGGAGATCCCTACTGCTGTGAGCTGCTGCTGCATGATCATGCACAGGTCGGCTGTGTGGATGAGAATGGCTGGCAGGAGATACATCAGGTAATACACACACACACACACACACACAGACACATAAACAAACACATGGAACATTGATGGGTTGTGAGCAGACTGCAAATGTAAGTGCAGGGTAAGATGTCTTGTCTGGCTTTCAGAGTTTCGTTGAATAGATTTTTTGTGGTTCCCTCAGGTTGATAATACCTTTTGTGCTGGTAGAATCCCTTGGGCGTGAGTGGGGAAGCATGATGGTGGGAAGCTCCAGTTTAGGTCTAAAGGATTGAACATTCACCACTTTTGTTATGCTGGGCACAAAATATGAACTATGCAGTGCACCAGCACAAACACTGATGTCTATTAGACTGATGCCTAGTGTGTTTTAGGGTGATTACATTTAGATATTAGAAATGTGTTTCTATATGTGAAGTAGGTCTCCAGAAGTGATGAGTTACTGGGACACAGTTAGTCATTCTACTGTTGCTGCAGAAGTGCCTAAGCCAGTGCCTGGCGGTCCAAGTAGCAGTGTCACTGAGTTAAGCGTAGAAATAGGTCCTCGAGCCACGAAAAGCAAACGCAGCATAATGTGTGCATTTTATGCTCATAACTGCCTCAAGGCATGCCCTGCTCTGTTAACATAATGGAGGTGCATACAAAGACGTGTTGTTTATGTTTATGTCAGGTATTTTTTGCTTTTCTGAATAGTGACAGAAAGACAATGCAAGTAGGGGGAGTAAAGTTAATACTGATGTTAAAAAAACACTCAAATGATCTAAGTAGGGCTGGGCGATATGGGAAAAAATCCCGATACGATATTTTTTTTCATATCAGTCGATATCGATATATATCACGATATATAAATCAAATTACTATTACGTGTGCTGTGTGCGTCAACCTAACTTGACGTGGCTCTATTCCAGCATGATTGGTTCGGTGCAGCGCTACTTAATTATGATTGGCTATTCTTGCCAGGTTCACACTGGACGCGGAAGCGCCGCGAATAGACGCGTAGCGGAGCCCGCTTCCATTCGGCGCCCCTGTTAAGCTATGGTGTCGTTCACACTGGACGCGGAGCGCCGCGAATACTTCCCGCGCCGTGAAGCGATCGTTTCGGCGTCTGCTCTATTTTTTGCGCGTGCCGCGAGTGAACGCGTCAATTCTGGCAGGAAATCACACGGAGAAACACGAAACAATCCGGTCAATTTTCAAAATAAAAGCAATTTTCAAAATAAAATACCGCGATTGACAAACGCGATCATATTTGTGTATCTCAACTCGCACTGGGAAACAGGAAGAGACAATACATTTAATAAATGTGAAGAGTAGATAAAAAAATGTGTATTTCAACGGTATATCTGCACTACTACTGTCTTCTACCATACACACTCTCTGTCTGTGTGTGTCCCTCTCTCTCTCGCTCTCTTTCTCTCGCTCAGAGAGAGAGAACGGATAAATACAAGAAGTTTACAAACTTCTTGGTTACAGAAACATGGCGTATTAATTTTATGGGGTTTAATGGGAAAAAATAGCTCTGAATGAACAACAGCTGAGCAGAAGCGCTTGTCGACCGCCGCGGAGAAATACGCGTCTGGTCTGAACGGGGGTGCGCGGATCGCTCGCGATTTTCGGCTCTGTCGTTGCAACTGAAATACCAGTTTAGTCTAGTGCAGGTGAGAGTTGGCAATGAAATACCAGTAGACATAATATCCGAATCTGAAGATCTTTTAATGCTGCAGCATGAGCCATCCGGCGCACCGCGCCGCGGCGCTTCCGCGTCCAGTGTGGACCAGGCGTTATGTCTGTCAAAACATGGACGAATGAATTCTATCGAAATTGTATCGAGCGTGTCTCATATTTCTATCGAGGAAAAGTTATTTCGCGATATGTATCTTTATCGTTTTATCGCCCAGCCCTAGATCTAAGCTATATTTGTATGTAAACCTTCTTTAGTGGACATTATTTTATTTTATATGTGCTATTTTATCGGTTGCCACTGTTAATATAACTAAAGGTGAGTAGAGAAACTCAAATCGGCAAATACAATTGCCAAAAGAGGCATCATATCAGTCAATATTTGCCTGTTCCCAGCACTGATCTTTCATTACTGACATGTTCCACAACTCCCTCCTCTATCTCTTATTCCTCCTTCCACAGTTACTTATGCTACACTATCAGTCTGGTGTACTTCATCTCAAGGTCTTGCTTTTGTTGTTGTTGTTTTTCTTTGAACAAGCACATTGGTTCAAAAGTTCTCTACTTGAGAGACAGTGGGTCTCATGCAAGAACTAGTCGCACACACAAATGTGTGCCACATACAAGCAATTCAAGGGAATTTGTGAGGACTTGAAGTTGTGAAATTATTGTTGTGAATGCTGGAATGCAACCTAGGATCTTTTATTATTAGACCTCTGCTTTTTTGACATCTAAATCCTTCAACATTTTACAACTTCAATGTTTTTCAGGAAAAGAAATCGACAAAATGTAGCAAATCTTGTACTGGTCACAGTCTTGTATGTAATCCCTTGGTTTTATACATTTGGCCATAAGAGCATGAAAGTGAGCAAAACTCCCAGCAACTGTTGCCTTCCTATCAGACCCCGTTCTCATGAAATATGCTCCCCAACAACCCCCCCACCCCACCCCTTCAAAGTAAAAGCCCCATAGAGTAATTGTTTGCTACTCAATATGGCGTCTCAAACAGTATCCAGCATTCACAGCTCAATTTCTTCAGAAATTGCTTTCTTCAGTTCTTTTTTGCTCTAAAAGATATTTTTTGTTAATGAAAAATGCCCACACACAGACCAGAACAGGTAGCCTCATATGACCATTCAAAGGGCATTTGTCATGCTAATAGTAAAACCTTCGGAACATGCAAGTTCTTATTAACAGAGGGTTTAATGTAAGTAATGGTTCAACAATGGATGATCGTGTTTTTGTGTTTACAAATTCAAGCTACATTAAATCCCAATACCCTTCAGCCCGACCCCCCCTTCTCCTCCCGTCTCCCCCTTTTTTCTGGGTCCTTTCCAGCATTAGTATTCTAGGGGTATATTGTGTACAATAGGATACACTGCTGAAGGTCTGATAACCAACAACAATCCCAGCATCATTTGTGTGCTGTCTCACTGCTGTCACACACTCTTAGCGAGACAGAACACAGGAGGGGGAGAACAATGGCTGGGGAGAGTCGCTGTGCTTCTTTGTCACTGACGTGGGACAAAACCAGGGAGTAGCAGGGAGAGAAGAGAGAGGAGATAGAGATGAGATGAAAAGTTTATTGCTCCGAGTTATGCAAAAGAAAGAAGCAGGGGGAAAAAAAGGCATCACTCTTGTCAGAATCATTTTGACTCACAGATTTTGCCTCAGGTGTTACAAACAAGTCCTCCTCTATGCGAAAAAGTGTCCTGAGATAACACTATAAATAAAATTGAAATGAATTGAAACAAGGTTCTCTCTTGCTTTTAGAGACTGCCAAGAACATGTGAGGAGAATTAGCCCACAAGGGAAATACAAGGAAAAGATTAAATGGTTTTAACATTTCTGAGGTGTACATATTTATTTGACAATTGTGTGATGTGTAGACACATGTATTTGGGCTGCAGTCAAATATTGTTTCTGTATCACCAGTTTTCACCCTTTGACCCTTCATGGTGATTGATCAGCTTACAAAAACACAGTGTGTTGTTGACGCATTAGCTAAGTTGCACATAGCCATTACATCCTCGGTTAAAATCCAATAAGGGGTTTTACTTCCTTTGACACACCTATTTCTTGTTGCTCATAAGTACAACAAATATGACAAACTATGTTGTCCTGCTCATGTATATTGTTTTGTTCTGTTGACTTAGGTAAGGTAACCAAAGGTTCATTTTGATAAAATTGTAAATGTGTGAATCTCTCCTTTCAGGCATGCCGCTATGGCCACGTGCAGCACCTGGAACACCTCCTGTTCTACGGAGCTGACATGAGTGCCCAGAATGCATCAGGAAACACTGCCCTGCATGTGTGTGCTCTCTACAACCAGGTACCAGTTATTAAAAAAAATGTGCTTGGGAAGTCTTGTGTGAAATAACATTCATAAAGGGCAGTTGTGCAATACGCAATTTACATCAACGTTCAGTGTCAATGCAAGCGGAAGTGTCATATACACATATAAGGGTCAACTTAATGACACAACAGTGACCAGGGATCATATCCCATCTAAAAGTTCGCTGGAATTCTAAAATACAGTAATTAATTGTGACCACACTCTTCCCCTAGTCTTAACCAAGAGGTATTGGTTGCCTAATGTTACTTACTTACTGACTTGTGCCTTTCCACTCCTTTTGCTGGAGTCTTGTGTCTTGGGCTTTTTTACTATTGGGTTAGGGTTATTTTGATATTTCTATCATGTGGTGGTCCTACACTTGCAATTTGGAAAAGCAGCATACAGGGTTGTCATTAACATGTTGTCTTAAAGGATAAGGCTGTCATGAAAACTTTTTAGCAACTTTTTAGCAAATGTAGTCAATACAGGAACAAATAGTGCATTCATGGCGACTATTTTCAGCAGCTCATAAACACATATTTGATGTTCTATATTTATGGCAGCAGAAAGGTGTTATTTGGCACTGACACAAAATACACTACAGTGCCCATGTTCATGGTAATCACCCAGTGCAACAATTATGTGTTTTTAATAGTTTTTAGAGGCCAATGTCCATAGCACAGAGCATTATGTCATCAGGCTTTGGCTACACAGGCGATTCATGTTCATTTTGGTCACGTCATAGGATTGTTGGCAATACAAACATTATAGAACACGTCCAGCCTTATCCTTTAAGTCTTTTTCTGTAATTTCTACAAAAATCAGCATCAGCTTGATTGCTTCAAGAGAAAGAGAAATTGTTTCTGCATACCTGCCAACCTTTACAGTCTCCAAGTAAGGACATTTTCACTGCCTGAGATGATGGGGGTGGCATTTGTATCGCAGTGTATGTGATATACTGGAAAGGGGTCTGTGATAACAGAAATGAAACAGTGTAGATTTTAAAATATGAATGAATGTGTGCTATATCAGGAGAGGTACACGAGGACACTGGAAGATGGGGGGCAGTGAAATCCAGCATACTCCGGGGGAAACGATGAGTGTTCTTGGGTACAGTGTGCCCATGTGTTGTGTTGTCCCGGTTAGTTAGGCTGCTCTAAGAGAAACATGCAACCAGGCGTTCTGGACAAGGTTTTTCTGCTTCTTCATTGGAAAATAGAGAGTAGTGCTCAGTTCATGAACATTATATGAGCACTTTACTGAGTTTATGAACAAGTGAAAAATGTGTGTGTTTGCGTGTTGTAATTGGAACTGTGTGCTACTAGACTTCAACTGGACTGGAACACCATAGTCTCAAGGGAGAGAGGGAGAGAGAGAGAGAGAGAGAGAGAGAGAGAGAGAGAGAGAGAGAGAGAGAGAGAGAGAGAGAGAGAGAGAAACCATGGGATTTTGGTGGAAGCACAGCATCAAATGTTAATACAAACTGTTCCCAACACATCCATGTGACTGAAGTCATTACATATTACATTTCTCAGTGGAGGGCAGGCAAAGGTTTGTGTGTGTGCGTGTGTGTGTGTGTGTAGAAAGGATGAATGAGTTTAATTTGTAATTACTTGTACAACTTCTTCTGGTCTGGTAATGGACGTGGTCCCAACTCTTGTGTGCTTCTACTGCTAATATGGCTGTTATCTTGCCAGCGAAGGTCGGACGCCACGTTGAGCTGATTGATCCCAGAAACGATGTCTCTTAGCAGGGTTCCAGCAGGCAAAAAAAAGAGGCCTGCCTCGGATGATTATGTACCATTACAGAAAGAAGCAGGCTGGTAGAATTGACCGGGAACCTAGTAGTCCAGTGGCCAAGATCAATACATCCATATGGAGAAAGAAAGATGGTATCAGAAAGAGGGACCATTGGAGACGGGAGAGAGTGGATGAATGGCAAGATAACATAATCAACAGCAACTGAAGCTTGATCAATGGGCCCATAACTAGAGTCTGGCTGGCAATTAGCGTTTACTTACTGGGTGTTTAGCTTGGCATATGTGAGCAGCAAGCAGTGAATGAAGGCATGGTAGGGGTCGTTTACCTGGCAGACAGATCCATGAGAGTTGGTTGGATGAATGATTTGGATGGGACACAGTAGGGACACAGTAGGTACTGTAATGGCAAGTACTCAAAGTCTCAAAAATAAGCTGTATTTTATGCTACAGTACTTGTGAAATTATGTATCAGATGTAAGGCACAAACCAATGTAAAAATAAGCTACATTCAGTGGAGGATGCCAAATCTGGTTCAAATCTAATGAGAGAAGGAATTCTCAAACGTATCAACATGAGGTACCATCTGTCACACTCCTTCCACATGACTGACCCGTGTCATTACTGTTAAGTACTTGACTTTACTCTCTGTGTAGTCTTGTGTAGCATCATGTAATCACATCTAGTAAACCGCGGTGAGGACTACTAGAAAGGTTTTCTTAATGAATTCCTATAGGAAGCCTCTGAGTGAAGAGCAAGACAGATGGCCCATGCCGTAATTGGCCTCCGCGCACGTGTGCGTGCACATGCGCATGTCTGTAATTCATCTGCAAGTATAGGATGTCTCGTATATTGCACACAGTCAAGAATTCAACTGTTGAGGTACTCAAACATCATTCATTTGATTATCTACGAAGGCAACACAGTGTTGACATCGAAACCAGACACAGGGACAATAACACAAATTTGATATCTTGTAGCGCAGAAATGGAGAGATTCAGATGTGCCAGGGGGATTTTGCATGTAACCCTTGAACCAGTGGGTGCAGCGGCGTAGCTAATTACCTCTGCCAAGGAGGTTATGTTTTCAGTTAGTTTTGCTGTGTTTGACAGCAGGATTTTGTATAAACTACTGGCAAGATTTACATGAAACTTTGGCATTGCCCTAGGAAGAAACGTTCCATTTTGGACGCATTGGCCTCGTTGAGCGTTTGTGCTCTCTGACTGCCATTCTAGTTTATTATTCTGCATTTCCCCACGTTAAAAAAAAACAAAAAAAAATCTGTGACATTTAATGATGTGAACTACATTTTATGTTACATGAATCAACAAATCAAATGTAAATCAAACAACTATTATCCAAATCACCATATTAAAAAACAAATATGCACAGGTACAGCATGTTTTGCTTCAGCTACTGACTTGCTACGACTCATGGTGGCTTGTTGTCATAGTAACACAGAACACATTCCAGCTATGAGGTTTTCCATGAGCTCAGGAGAGAGAAAAATAGTGACCATCGGAGCAGGCGATCGGAAGGTTTGACGCTGTAAATAGCTCAAAGAAATTCTGATACATCTCAGCTCTCCACACAGGACTGAATCAGAGCCAAACACCAAATCTAACATCAGACTCGATACTACCTGACAAAAGGTTTAAGGGAGTGGTTTTTGGCTGCTTGTGAAAAACTGATATCCATCATTGTCTGTGGTGCATTCACAGTGGTATTGCATCTCCCCAGAATCATGTGTGTGATGTAGATCTCTCCTTTCTGGCATTCATGAAAACTCTCTCTCTCTCTAAGTCGACAACAACAACACTCGCATGTCCAATTAAAATGCCTGCAGGCTTTTTTGGTTGTCATTAAACACATAAGCTAATTAAAAATGGCAAGAAAAAAATGAAAATATTCATAATATTAGATCTGAAACTGTTAAAACTGATTAGCCTCTGTGTTCATATACACGTATTGGGGGCTATGACATCAAACACTGACACCACTTAATGTCTCATTGGAGGACCAGATCGTGGTCCAACAGCCTCATCAACATTTCGTCGTAATATGTCTCATTTACACTTCTACATTCCTGTAACATTTTCCACCAACCTTGATGTATTCTCATTGATGCCTTTCTTCAAAAGTACCTCACTCAACAGATTTCTTCTTTGATTTTTGGTTAATAAACCTGTTTCGTGGCCATAGCAGAGAATACGCATTAAATCACTGATCTATCTGAATAAAACATACAAGGTTGTGCGCAGTAAAATCCTTGTATTTTTTTAATTACTTTGGAAATTGTGAACATTGTGATTCTTGTGTGTGTACATCGTGCATGCATAACGTATGAGTGATTAGAAATTAGCTAAGCTAACAGTTGTAAGTGATGATTTATATAAGAGATGTTTTAGATCATAAGTGATTGTATAGGCTCTTAGCAGCAGTATTCATTCATTATTCATAACATCTGCTCCATTTACAAATACCACCACGTCTTCACCATTTATACCCATCTGTGTGTCTTATCAAAAGAGTGTATGTACCTCATACAGTAGTGTATATATGTTATAATATGTAAGTGGTTCATTGGCTACATCCAACTATAATTTGTGCATGCATGCCTCTGAATGTGTGACTCCGTGGCGACAGGAGTCACTAGAGTCATCGTGCCGATTGTAGAGCAAGGCTGGTCCTGTTAATTCTGCTCTTGGTGTTAAATTACATATCGACCGTCAGCCAGCCAGCACACGGACACATAACTGTGTCTATCAATCTACAATTGGGCTTTTTTTTGCCTGAGGGACCTGTGCTCATTTACACACACAGCGCTATATGGCAATCATCCGACACACACTGGCGTGGTTATGAATGCAAATATATATATATATATATATATATATATATATATATATATATATATAATAAACCGGAGCTGGATGTTATGTTTTATAGTGCTATAAATTGACAACTAACAATGTACTGTGTATGGGCATGAAATTTTAACCTATAATTTATACCCCTATATTTTTATTTTATTTATTTATTTTTTACTTGAGTTCAGTACTAGTCTTAGACATTGCTAAGAGTTGTGGTACCAGAGTTTCATTCATGTTGGGAGTTAAGAGCTTATTTCTGCAGAGCTGACACTGTGAGTGTTCTGCTGTCTCCTTTTCCACAGTGGGGTTTAACAGCTGCTTTACTAACTTCAGGGTCGTTGCATTTTGGGTGAAATGCTTGCAGATTATAATTACATATTGTTAATCGTTTTCACTAAGCCTTAAAGCCAACTAATTGTTGCTACAGCCTCATGTTGCTTTGCCATCTGAGGACCCTAACAGTGGTAGCTTGAAATTGTGTGTTCGGGACTTCATTTTCAGCTGCAGCATTCCTTTTATTTCCTTAGTTCTTTGTTATATGCATTTTCTTGAATTATTCTCGGTGTTTGCACATAATTCTGGCTTATAATAATATTCGTTTGACTTGAATCATGATCAGCCTGAAGTCTGAGTCTAAAACTCTCAAGTCATCATTGAATCTTGGCTCGTGCCATCGAGTGTGGTCATCAAGCAGTTCAGAGCAGTGTCTTCGACGAATCGTGAGCTATCTCGTAGTTAGAGACACTACCACTGTATTCAAACGTGCCAAAAACTGGATGCACTTGTAGTTGGGTCACGTGTGAAACAAGTCTGACAACTAGTTTATTTTAAGTGAAATGTGTTCATGGTGTCGTGCACTCACCTTACAATCTTTACTGACTGATATTATTCCTGTGGTTTCATTCATGTTTCATGTTCTCTTCTCCACTACAGCTTTTCTTGTGGCTTGTGTGTAACTATTCTATGATATTCTTACACCCGCTCTATTGTTTGATACTTACAGGAAGAATGCAACACATTCTGACCCAAAATTGCTGCAATCTGCCCCGCAGTGTCATTTCAAGTGATTTTCCCAAAATAATGCAAATTAATTCTGTCTTGGATTTTACATGACAACAGTCTGGAACAATAAAAAAAGCAGCACAGCAACTCAGGGATTTTCAAAGTCTTGGACTGTCATCTGCTTGTGGCTCAAGGACAACAAAGTGTACATATTTGAATAACAATAATATTTTACTACCTCATCATGAAATATCAAATTGATCACCTCTATGTTCCAAACCTCCATCAGCTTATGTTAGGTAGGCTGTAGAGGTAACCACATGCAAAGCACAAGGTTTCTCGTGGGTCATCCTTGTTCATTCTACACTGCCACTAGAGCCACCGCTGTTAGATTCAGATGCTGCCTCTGGCAACAACAGTCGCACTGCACAACTCGTATGTAATTGTATTCCACGCGATATTCTGCTTTTATAAACCAACGGCATGATTTTAAAGACACATTTCTCTGTTGAAATTCAGGATAGCTGTGCACGAGTTATCCTTTTCCGGGGGGCCAATAAAGAGATAAAGAACTACAACAGCCAGACCGCCTTTCAGGTATGTCTGGTATCCAAGAACCACTGCATGTTACTGTGTGTATTATTATACCTTTCATCTTTGACATGTCAGAGCTGAATGGTTTGAATGACTTGTCTCAGTCTAATGCTTCTACATTGCATGATTGCTATTAAAAGCAGCGTAACAGCACCCGCCCACTGCTGGCCATTGCTGTTTGTGTCTGACTTCCAGCCTTTCTGTCTGATGAAGTCCATGTGAAATTGACAGTGGCACTTCCTGTGCGGATCAAAGTGAATTTGTTTGCACACAAGGCAGGCTGGTCAACACAGTGCCCAGCACATTGACACACATACTGATTTTCTGCCACAATATGGAACGAAATGTCTAAATCATTTATTAGGAATGCCAATGAAAAAAATAGATGTTTTTATTTTCGTGAGATGTTAATTTTTTCTTTTTCCATAGAATTACATTTTTGCTAATTACCATCACTTGCGTGTTTGCCCCCATCCCCTTCCCATAACCCCCCTCCCACCTCCCCCTCCAGGTGGCTATTATAGCAGGAAACTTTGATCTGGCTGAAATCATAAAGGTCCACAAAACATCGGATGTTGGTGAGTCGGCAGCAGCGTTAGTATATCACCAGGCTACCTCAGTGTTTTATAGCTTTAAACGTGAATGTAATACCAGGGAGATGCCAGATTGAAGAATGGCTGAGCGAGTGGATGGTGGAGGAGCTCAAGTAAAGTGATTCCAGGTTACATACAGAGATGTGGGGAAATGCAGGAAAGGAAATGGAAATGTGGCGAAGGTTTCAGGGCTTTGTTGGACCCCCGCTGAGTTGAGCCGTTTTGCTGAGACATGTACATACAGTAAAACTCTGCCATCTAGTGTGGACATGATATAATACCCCAACTTTTACATTGTGATATATGTTATTCAAATGCATTATCCCTTTAAAAATACATTTGTTAAAATAGGAATCACATGGAATGTTTGGATTAAATGGTAAATTAATTTGAAATTATACTTTTGCCCCTCCATCATTGCACTGTAGATACATTTTACCCACTAATTCTGGTAATAATTATGTGAACCTAAACACATTGTTGATTAGTTTTGCTAGTTAAATATTTTCATGAATATAATACTTAATTCACAGCTACAAAGAAAAATTCAGAAATGCCAATATCAAACATCTTTATTTAGTTTTTCATTCAACTGTAATCAATTTTAAAACAAGATAATGATATATAATATAATTGTTAAGATTCATTAAACTCTACTGTGAGTCAGTAATCTCTTCTCTAAGGCTTTGTTGTAGTACAATAAGCTGTATCGATGTATCATTCGATCCTGGTGTAAAAGTTTGCATATATTTTATAGCTGCGTGAATAAGATGCAAATGAAATGCAATCACAGCCTGCTGTCAGATTAGTGCGGCCCTGAAATGTAACAAGCTTTAAACAAACTTGAGTGACCTTGAGATGTGTGGAGCAGCAGTTATTTCCCCCATGGAAGCCTTCTGCTCATTGTGCTCGCTACAGTGGATTCTCACGATATTTTGAGTCTGTTAAGAGGCGTTCTGTTTCTCCTATCAGTGCCTTTCAGGGAGACACCCTCCTACACCAACCGTCGACGTGCGACGCCTGGCCCCCTGCCCTCGCCACGGTCCTTGCTCCGCTCTGCGAGTGACAACAACCTGAACGGGGACCACGATCACATCCACAGTCAGGCCCCCAGAGAAATCCGTGGCCGCCAGGGTCACTCCCCTGTCCCCTCGCTGCGCAGTCTGCCAGCTTTTGGCCAGCAGCACAGAAGCCTCGGAGAGGTAAGATGGGGCTAGTGAAGTCTGCAGGTGTGATTGAGTTTTTGAGTGTGTTTGTGTGTGTGTGTGTGTGTGTGTGTGTGTGCTTCTAGCATGTGTTCAAATACAGAGCAGATGGAGTGAAGAAATACATATTAATATTTCATATTAAACTAATTATATATGGTTATTGTTTTGTTTGGTCCCCTGTGTTACACAAAGATGATTGCAATGTTTTACATGTACTTGTCTCTTCTTCTGCTGTTAGAGCCGTCATGGAGAGATCCCCGACAGCAGTCTTCAGAGTACGGGCAGCTCCAGATCCTCCCATTCCCGCTCCCCTTCGCTACATCACATGCATGAAGAGGACAGGCCAGTTCCCAGAAGGTCCCACAGCCATGGCAACCCTCATGGACACAGCCATCGTGGAAGACTCAGGTCTGTACGACTGTGTCTGACCTCATCTCAAACCCATGTTATTTCCAGTGAATACACCACTAAATCATTTTTTAGTGAGAGCTTTGCAAGCAACTCTCATTCTTCTCATTCCCTAATTCATGCCTCACACTTACCAGTCTTGGCAGCTATTTACTTTAAATAGATAATCTGTGATTGACCTTGTGATTAAGCACCTACTTTGATATTTAAACCAAATTTAAAAATCGCAAAGCGGCATGTGATGTGTCTGAATCACTTGTTAGTCACCACCAGGCAGCGTTCTGCATCTTATTCAATCTGCTACCGTCTGCTACTGGTGATAAACATGTCATAACACCATTTAGGGCAAATCTTGTTTATTTATTCATATATCAATCCCAGGCACATATGAAAGTCGTTTTCCTGTCGAAAACTTGCACTTGCAACGTGCAGGAGTAATCTGAATGAAGCATGAACCAGGAATCGACTATGAAAATAGTGGATGATTGAAAAAGCGGATCAGTATGATGTCTGTTATAATTGCATTGGGTGTAGCTGTTGTGTTGTAGTAGTTGAATCGTCCACAGTGACCCGTGCTCTTATGCTCGTATGAGGGCAACGGTCAGCATGGTGTCTGGCCCGCAGACACAACCTTGTTGTCCTGTTGGGAGGATGGAGGGCAAATAACACACTTCACATCTCTGTGTGTGTTTGTCTCAGATGTTCGTATGAGCATGTACATAGATCCACTTGACCATGGCTATGTGCGAGAGATAAACAGATGGAAAGCGGCTAATAATGATCACCGTGGGGACCAATTGAATGCTCCCAAGCTGTGAGTGTCTATGTTTGAGTTTATTTGAGAGAGTGATTGAGAGTATGGTTTGCAGCCAGAGAGCAGTCAACACCCTTTATTAAATCTTGTGATAAGAACACATCGTACCTCATAGAAACTAAAGCTTTCAGGGACTAAATCATACAGGCGTCAGGCGCCAAGATCTCAAATCGAATGGTATGATATTAATTTAGTTCATTAATAAATTGACGTTTCACCACCCTCCTCTCTCTCTATCAAATGCCCCATTCATGGTAACAAACTAAGTTCATCTATTGCTAATTCTGGCGCTACATTGGCATTAATGTTCGCTATCGTTTGCTCATTGTCACTGTGCTCATGTTGTACACGGTTGATTAGCCAGAGTGTGAACAAAAGGAAAAAGGAGGATAGCAGGTTTAGTATGTCTGCTGTGTCATGGCCTAAATGTCCTTCTCTACACCCTTCTCTGCAATGTGCATTACCCTAATACCAAGTATTAAAGTTAGTCAAAATGAGCAGCTGGTCTCCATGGCCTGAACCTGCACCCAAGTGAGACTGATGCTGTCCTTGATTATTTCCCCTGTACTATTTCTCCCTCCCTCTCTCCGTTTCTCTCTCTCTCTCTCTCTCTCTCTGACCTTCTGTTTATGCCCGTGGTAACTCTAGGGGCATTATGGGTACCAGGGGAGTGTGAAATTAGCTTGGCCAGCCAACAGCCCATTCACAGCACACTCCAGCAAGCTCCTGTGGAACTCTCCATCACTTCCTCCTTGTCGCACGTGTGCAGGGCTGCCAGGGTTCACTAGCTCGGCCAAGCTTCAGCAGGAAGTTTAGATGGAGACAACAGTGAAGATAGAGTTAGGTCAGAGGGGCGTATTAAAACAAACACAGCTCACCAAGACAGATTGAAGCAGAAGTGTGGGTATGACAATCACTCCGGCTGATGCAGTTGACAAAATAATAAGATGTGACGTTGGGTTATATTTTATTAAGAACGAAGCACATTTTCCCGTGTCATAAGAGGTTAATTGGCTACTTACCATGATTTGCTCATTACAAAGAGATAATTAATCATCCAGCGGACACTGTTTTCACAGTGTAAGAAATTGTGACATTGACATCGAGCTGTGCACCTTAGGACCCAGCTATCAGTCTTGGTTTGCAAGAAAAGCTCTGAAGCTGCCACATAAACAAACATTATGTTATTATTATCTCTCCCATTTCCAGTCTGTCACTCTTGTTTCAGTTGAAACAGCTGAGACTTGGTGAACATAGAATTCATGTTTTCAACTAGTTTTGTTTTTGCCAGTATTTATTAGTTAGTATCAGACTGATTTGGGCAATAGCTGGATATGTAAGATTTTCTGAGATTCTACCTGAAACATGTTGTCATGTAAGGTTGTTGTGGTAGCTTGTGGTTTCAGTGAGCAAGAAGCTGTCATTGCTGTGCTGTGTCGTGACCTGTTCCATTCCCCCCTTTTTAATTCTCTGTTTGTTGTTGTTCTCCTCACCTCTCCCTCTTTCTGCTGTTGGTGTGTAGATCATGCATGGCGTGTTAACACAGCCAAAGGGCTGAGCTAAACAGGGAAGAGGGGAGGACAGGAATAGGTAGGAAGAGGAGGAGGAGGAGATGAAGAGTTGAGCTTCTTCTGGAGAATCCACATCAAAGGGGGACACAGTATTTTGGACTGTGCATATCATAATCCATGTCAGAGGGTGATGCCGTTAGGCTTAAAGTAATCTTTTTTTGCTTTTTTATGTTTAAATATGTTTGTTTGGAAGACGGATGCTGTCTGGCCACACAACAACACAATTCAGGTTGTGTCATTTACAATAGCATACATGCACACTACAATGTGTTAAACAAGATCAGGTTGCTTCAGACAATGTGGATATGGTTTACAGATAGCAGAGGCCCCTCCAATTGTGGCGACTGTCAGCAATCGCAGTCAAAAGACATGCCGGTAGCTTAGGTACCTGAACTACTCTTTTGCATCTTCTGCGACTCGGCTGTCAGGTGGCAGTAGCAGCAGGATAACGTGGTAGCCTTGATGTCGCTGCCACATCCTCCAGCTCTTGCTGGATGATTTCAGGGCACTTCCAGGCCAGATTGGATATGTAATCCATCTAGCATGTTAGGTGTCTGCCCTGAGGTGTCCTCTAGTTTGACGTGCCCATGAGGTTTTACTTTGAGCTCCGTCTGCATATCTAAGCTCTCCACCTTGCCCCTCGGGGTGAGCCTAGAGACCCTGCGAAGCTAACTCATTTTGACTTCTTGTGTCTACGATCTCTTCCTTTCTGATAGCTCCCAGAGCTCATGACCATGGGTGACAGTTGGAACGTAGGTCAACTGAGAGCCAAGCCTTTAGATTCAGTTCTCTCTTCACCATGACACTTAAGTTCAACACCCACATTACTGCAGGCGCTGTCGATCCCGGAGTCTTGGGAACAAGACTACAAGCTACTTAAATCCCTTCAGTTTGAATGGGATAGTTTATGATAGAGTTACTTTTACAGCTGTAAAAAGAAGAACTGGATCACTCTGAGCAAGTCCTGGTTCCCAGTATTCCCTCCACACACCCTAAGGGTTTTTGCCAGCCATTTTCAAGTCTGCAAAATACTTAGAGCCTCCAAATGTGTAAGTTATGATTATACTAAAAAGATGCCAAAGCATATGAATGTTGTCAGTGTGGGTTAATTAGTTTGTGTCCTCCCCACCTCTGATATTAGTGGAGTTGAGGGTTATGTGTTGATCACACCAATAAACCCTTTCTTTTCATTTTGCTTAATGGTAGTCACAAAGTATAAGCTGTCCATCTACAAACAAACTTGCACTTTGCAACCTGTTCTGCTCAGTGAGGCGACATTATACTTCCACCTTTATAGCCATAAACACTCCCACATCTCACAAGAAAGAATGAGAGAGCATATCCATTCAAGTGCAGCAAAGCAAGGACAGACTGGTGACCATTAGGATGCAAAATGTGATGATGATTATGACTTTGTTTATAATGTGCTCATCTCACCTCACAGAGCTGGGCTATTTGAGGAAAAAAGGCCATTTACCTGAGAAGGCAAGGCAGTCATGTGAGAAAATGCTAGACCGAAGCTGCTTATTTTGATAACGTCTGTGTAAATGACATTTTGTGACATTTGCAGTTGCATCTTCAGAGTTACAGTATGTCGGTAGTTCATAGATCTTGACTTCCAAACTAAGGCAGCTAGACTCTTTATTGAGCTGTTCAAATGTTTACCTGCCTTTAGTGGTCTCATTGATCCTAATCATGGATATGATAGCAGCAAAGCTCAGACTAAACAAGACTTCTGATAAGGGCCACTTATCTGAAATAACCTCAAATTTGATCCAATCTGGAAAACATAGACCCTACAAAAAAAAAAAAAAAAACTACATTATTTGTTCTTGGTTGTTTGGTGCAACTTACAACTTTAGAAAATAATGTTTCAAATAAACAGTTTATAGTATTTTTTTTTCACCACTTTTCCACAAGATTGGAACCAACATAAATTATGTACGCAACTTAAAAAAAGAAATCTGAAAAAAAGTTAATAAAAAAAATTATATTCAATGTCACTATAATCTGTGTACACTGAATTACAAATATATCATTCAATAGTGAGATGAGAATATCGAGAAAACAGTCAGTTGGGAGAATTATCCATGTATTTTAAGGCAATTATGAAAAAAGTGGAAATCCAAGTTCACCTTATTGACTCATGAGAATTTGATGGCTATACTTTCTTTCCTTTTATTGACAGTTGCCATCGTTACAGAGGCAGTGCTGGTGTCCTAGGAAACGATGGAGCTTTTGTAATAGACCGCATTAGAACGATGCGTGTGTGTGTGTGTGTGTGTGTGTGTGTGTGTGTGTGTGTGTGTGTGTGTGTGTGCATTCAATGGATCCTATATCTGTATCCTGTAGAAGCTACTTATAATGAGGCACAGTGAAAGAAAGAGAAACAAGATACAAGAGAAAAAGCTGTTGCAAATGTAAGTTTGCATGTTATCATGCAAAATCCACTGAGCGAGTGGCATGTTTGAAATCTTAACACTGATGCTTAATTCACTTGGTTTCTTATGCTGAAATAAAATAAATAAAAATAATTATATAGGCCTACATACATAATATTTCAGATCCAGTATCCAACAGGAACACATGAACAATAAAATAGGCATGAAATCTTTGCAGAAATATCAAGACGTGCCACTCTGGATAAATACAAGAACACTGCGTATTTGTAGTGTCCCTGGTGAGTGCAGAAATGATGAAATGAGAAATGATTTGAACAGTTTTTTGGTGGTGGTGGGGGGTTAAGCTTGATAAGCATGATTTAAGCAAAGAAGAGTCTGCTCCTTGCTCTCATCATCTGGTTTAATTACTAAACAAAGCTTTTTGGTAGAACCTAACAGTGTTTCAGCCAGCGAGGATATGTAATGATGTAGAAGTGAATGATATTACCAACTCTTGGGTTGACTGTGATACTAATGCATTTGATGGTACCTGAGACCAGTGATGGTCAAACAGCGGGTCTGTGACACGTGCAAAATAATATAAATTATAAAATTGTGCTGTATCTTTAGAAAGTGTATATCTACATATCGGGACCATTCACGCCAATAAAACAAACATATTATGTCCAATCCTCCCACTCATGTTAGCTTTGGGCCAATGGAAACAATTCAAATGAGCAGTTAGTTCATTATTTTTAAGTTGAAGTGCAAACTGAAAGTCAGCTTTATACTGGAAAGTTAAAGACTATGCCAGTCTTGCTCCTGTTCATTTTCTGAAAACTTTTAAGATCAATTACTTGAAATGTAGGCCAAATGCAATTTGAATATTATCACCGTTACCAAATGCTAGACTTAGACTTAATTGTATTTCAGTGTCAAAAAGTGAACACAGAAGGAAATTTTGTTTCAGAGGATCAGCACAGACTTAAAATATAAAAATATTACAAAATAATTAATACAAAAAAAATTGCAATTGGTAAAAGTGACATGTGGAGTTAGGTAGTGCAATTAGTTATGAGGAAACAAGGTATCCAGTATAAACTACAATTGTCACTGAGTTCAGCAGTAAGCATATGCTTAGGGGCTAATGTTGTATTTAGTGTAATGTATTTAGAGGGAGTCCTTAAAACTTGTTTGACAACCTCTGATTGAGGAAATTTCTTTCAAATTAAAAGTGACCAAATAGTACATTGTAAATGTAAAGAGTAGAAATTACATTATAGGACTGTAATAAAATTGCTAAACGATTCATCAAATTTTATAATAGTTATAGAATTCCTGATATCTGATGTCGTTCAGTATTTTATCTAAAGTGTTGAAGTGCGTTTGCCAATTCAAGCCCTATCCTGTGTAACCCAAACTGATAATTAAAGAGGAGATTAGAGCAAGAACCGTCTCCACCCTCTCCCTTCTGTCTGACAGATAGATAATGTGAATCACACGTGGACGTGTCAACCCGGCGAGCATCAGCTCAACAGCAGGGAGCGTCTGAGGTCAAGCTGTGTGCATAACTTCACAGTGTGGTGTGTGTGGCGTGGCGTGGCTGAGGTGTGTGAGTGGAGGAGGTAGATCTGAGTCATTGAAACAGATACCATTTATGACTCTCTCGTCCCTCCCTCGTCTCCGCAGCGCGTGCTGCTGATGTTCAGTGCCGGCGACTCAGACATTAACATGCGGCACCTATCCGGGCCCCTTAGTCCCCGCGGTAATTGGAAAGCCGTCAGCGAGCCGTTGATTCGACGGAGAGTGAGAAAGAGAGGTCGTGTGAGATGAGGAGAAAAGCAAGTTGGGGGGAGAAAGAGACAAACAAGGCTTTAAATGAGGAAAGGGCGAGACGTAAGAATGAAGGCAGAAGGGGTAAGGGCACATGAGGTTAGGATCAGGTGAATGAAAGAAGGACGGCTATGAAGTGACTGATACAACGTGCCGGGAGTGGAAAGGCACGACAATGAAAGATTTGTAATTTTTCAAGGAAATGTTGCTGAAAATCACAGATCATAATCAAGCAAAATTAACATTGACCATCTGATTTTTCATGAAATATAGATAACAATATATAATAACGTGAATCTTAAAACACTGTATGTATTTATGTGTGTATATATATGTGTGTGTGTGTGTGTGTGTGTGTGTGTGTGTGTATTACATAGGTTATTGATCTATGTCAAAATATGCTAGACAGAAAGCTTTGAGCAGCCGAGGCAGCAGAATGACGCTGAATCCGACTTGTAGTGATGAATGAAGACAAGGCGGAGCTCTGCTGCTGCTGTATTAGAATTCACCGCCAGAGAGAGAAAGGGGAGGAAAGGGAGATAGTGGAGATGCAATGCGAAGAAATGTTGAGGAGAGGGATAAGAGGGTGGAATGGAAGAGAGAGAATGAGAGAAAGAAGGAGGGGATTCAAGGCAAAAGGAAAGTGGGAGGAGCGACAATTAAACCAAATGGGCTGGAGCTTTTTGCCCCCCGCCCCACTGCACACACACACACACACACACACACATACTCTCACAGCCTGCCTCAGGGAGCCATGGCGCATGCACGCTTGCAGGCAGACAGGCACTAGGAGATCAATCGTGCTCTGGGACTAGTGTGTGTGCGTCTGTGAGTGTCAGCGATGTGTTAGCATCATGCTGGTGGTGGCGTATGCCATGCTAGCGGAGGTGCAATGTTAGCGGGGGGGGCTGTCTGTGTATGTGCCTGTGTGCACGGCTAGAATGCACATAGAGGGCTTGTGGTGTGTGAGTGTGAGCGAACCGTCAAAGGGGAGGGGAGCCACGGAGCGCAGCAGCAGCAGCAGCAGCATTGCCAGAGTGTGTGTGAGTGTGTGTGAGCGAGCGTGTGTGTGTGAGGGGTGGAGGGGAGAGGAGAGGCAGACGCGGCGGGACTCCCAGGAGAAGGAGCAGGAGTCGGGGAGCAGACCCAGCCTCTCTCCTCCACAGCAGGAGCACCAGGACCCAAGGACGAGGCAGGATTTCTAGCCCCGCTTGGAGTAGCTGGAACTGGGGACACACAGGGATCTCTCTCCCTGTCTGGAGGGGGCTTCTTCTGGAGCCCCAACTCAGGATGTATTTGACAAAGGGGGGCTTCCAGACGGATCTGACAGACCCACACATTGAAGGAAACCGTGCGGTCCCTCTTATCATTAAGCGTTTCTGCTTCTACCTCGGTTAGGATGCCGGGGAGAGGGGAGAGATAGAAGGAGAGTGTAAAGGGGAGCAAGAAGGATATTGTCTGAGCTATTGAAGAAGGAAGAGAGGGAATAAGAGGAGGAGGAGGGAAAGAGAGTAGTTGGGAGGAGTGTACTCTCCTCTCATGACTCTCCCATGGAACACTGATTGTTGACTGTTGATCGGCAGGCACTTGGACTTGTTTATGAATCCCTCCCTGGCCGGCATAACAACCAGGGGGTGTCACCAGGTTGCTGTCCCGCTGACAACCATGTCGGTGACCACAGGCTTCAGTTACCAGCTCCCTGGGATCACCACAGTAACATATGTGTTTGTTTACAGCCCTGGCTCTGTGCAGCGAGACCCCAGTCCCCCTCATCACACGCCTCCAGCGCTGGCGGGCCCCCGTGGGCCCAAACGGAAACTCTACAGTGCTGTCCCGGGACGTACGTTCATTGTGGTCAAGCCCTACACGCCACAAGGGGAGGGAGAGATCCAACTCAATCGTGGAGAGAGAGTCAAAGGTAGGTTGTCTGCTATTACTTATTGTGTACATGGTTTATTCCCTCACCTAACCTGACATTGTAACTACCACTTCTGGACACTGTCGCTGTTAATATTTTGCATTACTAGCCTCGTTGTGGATCTCCTGTAAAGTTCATGGCTACATGTGGCTCCCGTGAATGTGAGAGCTGGGTTTGTTGCACAATAAAAGAGCAGAATTCCCTTTGCTCTCATATGTCTCAGATACAAAGCACGCCATTACCTCACTATGTGTTTGGCTGCAAAGCAGTTATGTAATCACTCAACCTGGGAGTCACTTTGGTGTTGTTTGAGCTTGACATTGTGAATTATCATTTCATCCACTTTGTAAATGTGCTGTTTCTGCTTTAAACAGAGGCGCGGTGGCTTCGCTTTCATGTGCTTGTGTGTGTGTGCTTTTGTCTCTCCATCCATGCTTCACTCAAGACTATGACTGTAATGACGTAGAAGGTAAACTTCATAATATTCTTCTCCCCCTCCACCCCCCCGTATCTCTCCTGTACACTTCAGTGTCTCACCCCTACACCTACCAGTGTAGCAATTAGTCCCCAGCCACTGTTTGAATTCACTTGAGATATGCGTACAATCTCAGTGCAAATCTCAAACAGGTCCCGTGTGCTCTTGGTTGTGTGTCCTTCCCTCTCTCCGAAAGTGCTTCCCTCTGATCATATAACTGCTTTTGTCCCTACCCTTATCACCTGTTCACAGACACCCAACTCCACATTGACCCCCACACCCTACATCCTGCCACTTCTCATACATCACCATGGGTCAAACTCACATTAGCCTAATGGAAACAGTTCCCTCTTGTCCCCACAAAGGCCAGAGAAAGAGAGCGAGAGAGCAGCTGCACTCATGCTGAGACCTCTCATGTTCCTTTCAGATCTGCAGAGAAACAGGAAGTACAGCTTAATGGTTAATTTGGAATTTCAATTTGGATTTTTTTTTTTTTCTTTTGCAAACAACCACAACACACGCAGGCACAAACATTCTTATCTCACTCTTTCTCAGGATTTCAGGAGCAAACAGCTTTCAAACACTAGTTTAAACTCGCTCACCAGACCCCTTCTCTCTGCCTGGATACATACTGAATTATTCCCACCTCTTCCTACAGTAGATGTTTTCTGTCTTCCAGCTTCTCTGACCATAAAAACATTTACCAGTAGACCTTCTCCTGGAGCCTTTGGTGCCTTACTCTGTTTCATGGAAATGCAGCTGTCGTTTAAACAGGAATTACTAATACAGATGGTGAACAATTCGTATTCAACAATTCAGACGAAGATGTTTTTTGCCGAACACAACCATATGATACAGCATTGTCTGAAACAGTGATGCGTACTGATGTTGACACAAATGTTATCGGAAATGTGATGACTCAACAGCAGCTAGAATGCCTCCATCTACTGAATGGATCTGCTGTCACTGGCTTTTCTGTCGGTGCAGCTGAATCCATAACCCTGCCACTAATGTGAACACACAGTGTTTTGCTGTCTTTCATGTTGGCCATGCAGGAAACAAGCTCACAGTCGCATGGCTGCCAGCACCATGGCCCAGCCAAGTAAACCATCTGGCTGTGCTATGCAACACTGACCATCAGAACCATTACTGTGTTGCATTCACTGTGCGCCTGTAATCCTGGGATACAAACTGAGAAATACGTCACTGGTGTCAACTGGTTGTGGAACATCTTAAAGCCATGGTGGTTCAGGGTTCTATGTTGAAGGTTTGTTTCAGTAAGCAGATTCTGTTTAGTGCAGTAGTCCTGTGTATTCCTCGTAGGGAATGACCAGCCCTCCTGCTGCACGGGCCTGAGGAGCCACTTTCATTAGGGATGGATGACCCTTGGTTTGATACATAATACATTTCATCTAATCTACATTCATAAATGGATGAGTTGCTAATAGTAATAAGGCTCATTTTCAATGGAGGACAAGAGACGACAAGACAAGTGAAAAGGGTGGGCAACGTTAGGATTTATTTTTCTTTACTTCCTTAATTTACTTTTCCTGTCTCATGACTGAGGTGACAAACACATAAAAAAAACATCTACACCTTCAGGGCATTTGATTAACACTGAACTTACGTGTGTGTGTGTGTGTGTGTGTGTGTGTGTGTGTGTGTGTGTGTGTGTGTGTGTGTGTGTGTGTGCGAATGCCCATGTATGTGAAGTAAATACCAACAAAATTGTTTGTTCCCAGAAGGCGGATCTGATCCTACTTCAGACTAGAGATATGTTGATGATTAATTTATTATTTGATAATTTGCCCCTTGACTCACACGCACACACACACACACACACACACACACACACACACACATACAAATACACACTCACTCATACACTCATCTCTGTCTTCCTGTTAATGTCCTCACACCCTTGTTAATCACCAGCCATACCAGAGGAGCATCTTTATGATGAGATCAGACTGGGTAAATCTCACTTAAACATTTGTCTGTCTGTCTCTGTGTGTGTCTGTGTCTGTGTCTGTGTGTGGTGTGTTAGCATCTATGCTGACAAGCATTAGCATACATGTATATTAGCATCTCCTGACAGATTGGCGGCCCGTTGAGCAATATTGTCTGCTGTACAGGGAAATATGTGTCACACTGTTTAGTTTAATGAAAACCAGTGATTGCGTTCCAAGAGACTTACTTTAGTTCTCCTCAGTAGATTGTTGTGTATTCCCAGTCATGCGTGGTGATAGCCAAGCCTTTCTGAATATCATTTTCTTTCAGATTTAAGAAATGTCATTATTTCTTGACTCCTTTTTTTAGTGGCGGATGACTTTCTGCTGGACTCAGATGGTAAATAGATTGGAGTATTACTATTATAGCAAAACCTCTCATAGCCCTTTTATGTAAAACCCAGGACATTTGTCTGATGGAAGTCTTGATATTTAGATTATTAGTTGGCGTTTGCTTACTGCAAGCTATTCATCACAATTTGAGTGGAAAACGTTTCAAATGAAAGCAAGCCATTAAACCAACTTCACCATCAGATGAAGAGTGCTTTCAAATTGCAAACACCATTTCAAGGTAAACTGAAGGGATATCCTCAATTATGTATTGCTCTTTACACAGCACCCAATTTTTGTCTTGCAGTGTACAATTGCCAAAAACTCCTGTTACAAAGTCCTACAAAGATTCCCCGTAAAAGTTTTTTATTCAATATTCTGTCTGTAATCCATGTCATCCTAATATGGAAGTATACTGAGGACAAAAGACACATTTTGAGCACTACTCATTCTGCAAGTCTGCAAGACTCGTAAGAGCAAATCAGATAATGAGCGTGGAACCTGTTCATGGACAGACTCGTTTCTGGGTCTGCTCTTTCAATTTTTCAAGCACTTGAAAATGAGATTCAAATGTTATTGTCTATCACGTAATGATAGAAAAAGGTCTTCGACTCACAAACAAACAAACCAGACAAAGCCACTCCAAATTAGGGTCATGCTAAGGTAATACAGACACCAAGTACTACTCTTAATTCCCATCTGTTGCTTAAAAGTGGCCACTGTCCCAGCTTTTATTCTGAAAGTAGATGAAAGCAAACAGATGTAGATGGTCAAACAAGATGACCCTTCTCTTCCAGGTCAAATTGAACAGGTGATGCTCTGCTCTCAGTCTGAGTTTGTGCTCAGGAGATTCAGACTGCCATGTGAGTGAGCAGCTTTGATCTTTAGTGTGTGAATCCCTCTTGCTAGCTCAAAAAAATATATTAGACACTATTCTTCTGTTGAAATCATCTGTTACACTCACCAGTCTGTCCTCCCTCGCCTTCTCAAACATTGACATGCAGACTGATTAGTACTCCGCTGTGTTTTATACTCTCTCAAATCTTTTGTTGTCAGCATAAAGCTGTCACATACAGTATGTTGTGGTGGGATAGTGCTGCTACATTAACTGTAGGTTTGAGCATTGTGATCTTAATGTGTTTACTTAGTACCGTTTACAGTTATTAAGTATTTACACTAAGATGAAAAAATGATACTACGTTTAATCAGCTATGTATTATTTCATGTGATGCCTTTTTATAGCTGACATCCAATACAATGATGAAGATTATGCCAATGACATTAATGATGATGATGATGATGATGATGATGATGATGATGATGAACTTGAAGGTAAAATGAATATTTTTCTCTTAAATTTTGAAAGAAGGATGACATCGTGGCCACACAATTATTTTCCATTCTGCTTTCACAAGTTAATGATGTGTATAGAGCAGGCTTGTGTTCCTGTAGTAACGTGAATGAAACGTAAAAATCCTCAGGCTTATATTCAAGTCCACAGTTTTGATTAAGATAATGTGTAAGGAGAAGGAAGAGTTGTATGGTTAACCAAATTGGCACGTGAATCCACATTTTCATCCTTCATTGTCCCTTAGAGTAGCACTGATAGATGCACATACAGTATAACCCCCATGGAAGTAGATGGGCCTTTAGATGTGTACTTCGTTTCAATGCCAGAATCAAATGCTATGTGTCCCCATAAGCACGTTTCTTAATCCAACCGGTTTCTCCTCCACTATGAACAACTGCTTGGAAAAACTCCCAGTCTTTACTCTGTGATTGTCAGTCCATTGGTCTGCTGTCTGAGATCGATGTCTCCAGACAGCTTGTGTCTCGACAAACAGCCCCACTGTCCGCCATTTAACAGGGTCATCCACATTCAGCTCTCCAAGCAGACCCTTAGTCTCATTTAATGAGATCTGTTTGTCCTTCCTCAATCACCGACTGACACTGAACTACAAAGCATGCACTTGGTATCATGGAGCGTGTGTGTGTGTGTGTGTGTGTGTGTGTGTGTGTGTGTGTGTGTGTGTGTGTGTGTGTGTGTGTGTGTGTGTGTGTGTGTGTGTGTGTGTGTGTGTGTGTGTATGTGTGTGTGTGCTTGTGTGTGAGCGTATGTTGGTGATGGCGGTTCAAAGAAATGGAGGCTACCAAGATGATGAGATTTTGTGGTCTGTCTGTATATACTTGCGTGTATCTGGTCACAGGCGTGTGTGTGTGTGTGTGTGTGTGTGTGTGTGTGTGTGTGTGTGTGTGTGTGTGTGTATTTGATGATCCCTTTGGTACACTCCATTAACAGGTCTCTGGCCCATCCCCCCACCCTCATGCATCCTATAGTATAGCTCATACTCCTGCTCACCCCTGTGCTTTTTTCTACTCTTCTACTTCATTGATGTAATCTGATCTCATCATGCAGAGAGACATCTCTTTTAAGGCTACTTACTATCACCGTGGTAACGAACAGGGACACGTGCCACCGTGACCTGGTCAAGCTTTTTGCTCACTCGCGTGACCCCATCTACACTCGCACATATTAACACATTCACACTCAAACACACGATTGCGGGCGCAAAGGTACAGGACCACAGAAACATGTTCAAACAGAACAGATGTGTGTTAACATCCTGGTTGCCCCCCGCCGGGAGCATTAACTGCACGTTCAGGACATTCTTCTCCTCAACAAGGTGACACATTTAAGAGCATGCTTTCATAACAATGTATTACATCTCTCACACACACACACACACATACGCGCTCGCCACATACACCTTCTCCAAACGCCATTATAAATCTTGCAGACAGCCATGAAAATGAAACCAGCGCAAGTAACGTTGAGATTAGACATTCACAAACATGATTAATGGGGTTTGGCCGCACCCAGTGTGTGCAGAATATTAACACTGCTATGGGCAGTGGAGGATACCTGTACCATACCGACACACACACACACACACACACACACACACACACACTGGGTTTTAATGGATTATTCCAGGTCTAGCTTCACACAGGCCCAGAAAGCAGCTATTACTGCTATGATCTCTGGGAACACACACACAGTGGTTCAGCTTTCACTAATGCCGACATACTGATCCCGTCATAGAAGTGCAAAAGCTTTCTGCTGAACCCATTGTCTAAAGGTATGCTTCCCCTCTCATGTACTTAATTCTCTTCGACAGTAGCCACACGTACATGCAGACCGATGTGCGTGTGTGTTTTGAACAGGGCCAAGAGCCAGCAGATTATACAAATGAAGCACTGAATAATGTTTTTGACCACAAAGCTTGCTGTTGTCAAGACTTAAATGCATATCCATCTGTCCGTTACCAAGCAACAGGTGCTAAGAGCGTACTCTCTGACATGTGATTTTAAGACAAAAATAAAAATGATCAAGCTACGCCTTTAGTGTGTAAGTAATTTGGTTCAGCGAAACGCTTTTGTTTTAGAAATATCTTTTTATCTGCTACTTTAAAACCAGATTGGATGAGAGCCTGTGTGCCAAGTGTTGAATTTGGATTAAATGTCATTGTAAGCTTCCCATGAATTTCCGGTAATTAGACTTCCTCTGTGTGTGTGTGTGTGTGTGTGTGTGTGTGTGTGTGTGTGTGTGTGTGTATGCATTGCTTTTTCAGAAATGTGAGCATGTCTCCATTGTTTGCATCATGAAGTGTGCATATGACAATTTGTAAGTGTATATCTGCCTATGTCCTCGCCTCTGTGTTTGTGTGTGTTTGTCTCTGTGCAGCACAGTGTAAGTAATTGCCTCCCACAAGTTAGATAAACAGCATCCTTCAAGTATTCAGCAACCAGCTGTCCTAATATCCTTGGCACATATGGGAGAAATGTCTTTGTCCTTTTCTTCCCATCTTCTGTCGGTGTGTCTCTTGCTATGTCTTATATACTCTACCGATGCGCCAATACAATATACATTTATTGTTTTTATGAGTTGTCATATGTACACTGAACTTATACAGGTTTTGTGTTTTTTTTTATCAATGATTTGTGGATTTAACATCCTTCAATTGTTCCTGTGTGTCTTCCACTCATATACTTGCACTTCATTAACACAATGTAAGACCTTACTTACATTGACTATACAACCTTTGACCTCATATCAGTGTATTCAATGCCTTTAAAGTTACCGTAGTGACAGAGCTGCTGACCTGTCAACGTGTGCATGTGGAAACCAGATTGCAACTGGGCAGGAGGCTGTAGCACATGTGGCTTTGGCTGATTTTAATGATGGCATTTCTAAGCCACAGAAGATGCATATTCAACATTGATTTATTAAATTAGCAGGATATACTCTACATAAGTTTGATGAACAAAGTTTTTTTTCAGCAAAGGAGTGGGATTCTTTATGTGATTTGATGGTTTACATCCTTTTATGAGTACACAATTAGATAATGGAAAGTCATTTATAAAATGTATTTATTGCCAAACTGTGTTTGCTGTTATCACTTGAGATTAAGTTGAGCCCCAGAAAGCGTCACTCATTTGCTGTGATAATAGATATTCTCTATTTTCAAGATATTCTTGCTCAGGTACTAGACAGGAAGAAGGTTCTCTCTACAATATTCAGAACATTAATGATGCAGGAATAGTGGAATAATGTTTACCTGAGCAGAGATTGAAGATGCTCTCCCTATCTGTGTATTGTAATTTCTCTGTGCAGCCTTGAATGCATTTTAGTGCATGTTAATACATGTGAGCGTACTTGCTAGCTCAAGGCCACCATTCTGCACTGCACTCATATGGCAGCGATAACGCTGTCCGACCAACAGTGCCGGTGCAGCAGAGTAGTGTCCATCCTCCAGTTCCTGCCCAGGTAAACTGTTAGCTGCAAGCCGCCTGCTCAGCTGGCAATTGTTGTAATGCACATTTTTACGCATCCTTACCTTATCAATGATTGTTCGGGCTTTCTACCTGCTAGCTATGCCTGATGAGGCTAATATTCATCTTCTTAGATATGATCCATATATGTGAAAAGCGTAGCTACAAGAAAGGTGAATACAAATGCATTATACCTTACATTTCGAGCACATTGCCATCTGTTGGTCCACATAATAGGTCCTCATGGCCCTCACTGACGACCCTGAGGAATCCCTGAGAGGCCACAATAATTAATAGTCTACTGCAGACTGCATGGGGGCATTGGAGGAAAGAGTCTGTTAGGAATGAATGTTTAGATTGCTCATAATATTGTCACAGTGGACCTGAGGCTAGTCAGTTTATTAACAGATTTCTCTCGTTGGTCATACATAACGTTCCAAGGTGTGTGTGTGGGTGTGTGTGTCATTGATACAGGACATTGTCACTAGCCCAAGGCAAGGACATTAATGCCACAGCTAACCTTCTAGCTGTTCAATCAAAGTAGCAGTGGGGTGAAAGTCCCACCCACACACCTACTGCTGCCCACTGAACACACCACCTGTTCTCCTATTACACTCTCATCCTTTTTTTGGGGGGGGGGGTGGTTTTGTTTTCCAAACATGTCCATATGGTGCACCCTAGCACACAAAATCATCCCTCATTGAAATTAAAACCTATGCTTGCCTAACATACATGTTGTTTACTGGGATGTGGCCTGACACAAAATGCTAAATGAAAACACACCGGTGGAAAATAAGGAAAAAAAGAAAGATTGCGACGGTGCCCGTGATAACCAGATGGTTGTTAACATCATGCGGTTATCACGGTGCCCGTGATAACCAGATGGTTGTTAACATCATGCTTTTCTGTCCTGCACAGTGACAACCTACTTTGCGGCATTGGGAGTGAAAATGCATACGTAAAGCTCATGTCCTTACCCGATAATGTCAGCTGGAGGGGCCTTGACACATTTTGAAAAACCTCGTGTCTTGACCTCTTCTTGTTGAGCTCTCTCTCTCTCTCCAAATGCACACTTTATCTCCTTGAAATGAAAAACAGTCACACAAGAGCAGACTCATTTTCCTTTGAGATTATCCGTATTGTTGTGTCTTGCTGTTGTTAATGTCTTTGAATTCAGCCCCGTGACCACTCGCCAACCCAACTCTCATGCCGCCAAAAGCAATTTCAGTCACGGGGTATTTTTGTCATGTAATAATATGTAGCGGAGGCTGGAGCATGGCCGCTGGTCGGCTCATTACAGCACGTTAATCTATCACGGCATAAACACCATCATTTATGTGACAACCTGGCTCGTCAATCAAATGATTAGGTGTGTGATTAACGACTCAACAACAAACAATCTATCACTGATCTATTAACAATCAACAGACAATCAATGGTTGGTCTACAGCTAATCAATCATTAGGTATGCTCCACTATTTTATGTTCCTTGCTGGTCAGTGTAGCAAGTGATAAGATCTGGATATGATTTTGTCATATCAGTGTGTGACCATGTTCCGATTTATTAATGATATTTGTCCATTGTATTTAGCACGGTTTCTTTCTATGTCTGTGCTATTAGAGCCAGGTTTGCATGTGTGAAGAAAGCAAAGTCACAGAGTCACTATAGCCTGTTCTATTTTTGTCTTTGGCCGAGGGTTCACACAGAAGGAGAGGGAAAAAAAGAGAAATGGAATGAAAAGCAAGCAAGAAAGAAGAGGAGTGTCATGTAGCTTCCCTCAAGCCTGAGAGGGAGGGAGGAGATGAGATGAGAAGAGGGATCCCTATGAGTCAGCCTCAGAGTTTTCCTCCTACCTCTCTTCCTCCACCTCCTCCCACTATAATTTACAACACACCCGCCCTCCTCCATTTTCCTTTTTTTTTTTCTGTAGCCTTCTTCCTTTGACTCTGCTGTCATTCATAAAAGCCATCTCTCATTGTTTCAATATTTTATTTTTTTTCTTAAACTTCAACGTCAAGTTTGTATTTCTTTCGATCTCTCTCTCCCCCTCCAAATCTCTCTCTCTCTCCGTTGAATACTGATGAGCCGGAGACTGCACCACTCCCTCACCCTCTTCTAAGCAAAAGAAGTCCTATGAGGATGAACATGTAGCAAAACGAGGCAAACATTTGACTCGGAGCAGTGTGACTATCCCTCTCCCTTCTCATTTACTGGCTCTCGACTTCATTCGGTCTTGTATCTACTTGCCCTTTTCCACATCACCTTCTTAATTGCCAGCCACCTCCACTCCTCCTATTTCACGTCCACCTCCATCCTTGACATTAAACCAACTAACTTGACACAAACGTAATTTTCTTACCCATTCATCTCCCCGCCCCCAGAGAGCATTAGCATGTATTCTGCTCATATACTACAGGTGACCACCCCTGTTGCACTGCTATACATAGTCACCCCCTCTCTCTCTGTCGTCATTGTCGAGTCTGTGTGGAGGCGTCTGTTAGTGTGTCTCTGGTTGTGTCCCCCTGGTTTCATAAAGATGCAACTCTGCTCTCTCTCTATTACACTGAATTGAACCGAGGTTTAATAAAGAGAGGAGGGATCCAAATCTAATAACAGCTCCACTCTGGTTATTGGAATGCTCTCCACTCTCACCCTCACACACTTTGTGTTAAGCACACACACACATGCAGCAATGTACGCTGAGATATAGACTTGCTCTTTATTCAGAAAGCCCTTACTCAGCATTCCCTTTTTCATATTTCATTAGACCTACTGTTCGTTACATACAAGCACACACACTAGTGTTGCTTTTCAGTAAATCATCATAGCAAGGTGTTCGATAGAGAATAGTGGGATCCCCACATGTGGGAGCTTACCCAGAGGTCAGGAGCACAGATGGGGTCACCGATGTGGTCATATTTGTTTGACATCTGTATTATTTAAGATTTAGGATTTAATGTGTGTTTTTTTATTTACATTTAAAGCTGTTTTAATCCACTTAAGGTTTTTGTCTGTGTGTCTCATTATGCTAAAAGTAAAGAGGAAGTGCAGTTCAATGGAAAGCATTAATAATAGTATGCAGCAACTCAGAGGCAGGCTGTCTGAGCACTCCACACAGCACATCTACTTTCATTCAGCAGTCAAGAATTAAGTAGTTGCACAAATGGACATACATACCATTTGGTATGTAAATAATGACATCAGAGGCGCACAGTTTCCAGGTGTTTCTTACACCTGGAAACTGGTCCAGCACGTTCAATGTACAGAAAAGCCTATGGTGGCTTTTTATGGAAATCAAGTTGTATTTTGGCTTTGGTAAGTCTTCCGTGGCATCCCTGTCTGAATCAGTTTGAGTGCATCAGTGGCAGAATGCCATCAGCCTCTCTCAGCACAGCTGCATCTTTTCTCGTCTGTTTCTGCAGGCAAATACGGGAGCTTGACGCATCCATGTAACCTGTGAAAAATAGGTTTGCGTATGTGTTTTGATAAGACTGCTCCTTTCCTCACCAGCTGCCACTCATTTATTCATTCATGGCAGTTTCCCTCACTCTGTATGAGTGCGTGCGTGTGTGTGTGTGTGTGTGTGTGTGTGTGTGTGTGTGTGTGTGTGTGTGTGTGTGTGTGTGTGTGTGTGTGTGTGTGTGTGTGTGTGTGTGTGTGTGTGTTGATATCAAGAGAAACAAAGACAATGTAAGGAGAAAGAAAATGAATGACTCAGCTCAAAGCAATAGCGCGAAGCAAGACAAGACTTAAAAAGAGCTCAACCGGTCGTCACACACACACACACGCACACACACACACACACACACACACACACAAGCAGGGGTGCATTGAAGCTTGCAGGCAGGGTGTGTGAAGAGTATAAATAGCTCTGCATCCTCACTGGTTCTATTTTTAAACCAGGAGCTGACTTAACCAAGGGCAAAACTTAGGAATAACACGCACTGACACACACACACACACACACACTCACAGAACAATACCGTACCAGACTTCTCACAAGATAGCAGACTTCTTGGACGCCTGTGAATAACTGGGCGCCTGTTGAAACATAGCTCTTTCTCTTTGTCAGCTTGTGTCTGCCTTTAGCTGGCTCTCATCTCTCTTTGTCGTTGCTGAATGTAAGCCTCTTTCTGTCAAATTTGCTTTCCCTTTGTTTCATTCTCCGGGGCTCTCTATTATGCTAAAGTACTCTTGTTTCTGGTCACATTTCATGCTTCATTTGTATGTAATTTCTGTATAAGCTCAGAATTTTCCATTAATAGCCCAGTGAGATGTGGTTCAGTCCACTATGAGAACTTGCTGTGGGTTTCTACGAGGCGTCGCAATACAGAGCAATGTTACTGAAGATACACAGTCTTACTGCACAGTGTACAGAAAACATGCACCTGAGCCATTCCCTGCACTGTTCAGTCTTTGAAAGGAGAATATGATTGTGTGTGTGCACTGGTATTGATGATTGTGACTTTTTTTTATTATGATTAACATGATAATAATACTACATCTGTGCATTAAATGTTATTGCTCATGCTGACTCACTTCACTCACTTGTGATAGGTTTAAGAAAAGAGCAGAAACATCAAAACTGGTCCATTGAGGAGAGTAAAATGCTTTATTCTGATAAAAGTATCAGAATTTGGCACGAGGAGTGTGGAGCCTTTCTTTTGGGTGTAATCATCAAAGGCTGTGTAAATTTGTGAGTATTCATTGTGGTTTTTTTGGTACACATTAGCACATTAGGGTTCCTGATACCCACTGAACAATGGCTGAATAACACAGCATATGTTCACACTGCTGATTACCATGTCAGTCCCTCATGGCTACAGTGGTTTGAGGAACCCTACTGAACAGTTTTTGTATGGGCAGGTTAGATTTCAGTCAACTCCACATTAACCCAGTTGTGATTATCACATATTTGCCCGGTCGCGCTTATTTGAGTTGACCGTGATCATTTTGCGTTATCATTGTACAATCATGGAAAATTAAAACTAATGTTACAAATGCAGCACCACATCATTGAATAGTTGAATAGTCATCAGCGGGGTAAATAAAGTGTCACCTGAGCACAAGGTTATAATGTCAGAATAAAAAAACATGGAAAAAGAGTTTGGTGGTCTAGATCTGACTGCTGTTGGCAGGTTTTTCGTCCAGCTCATATGAGACCGTATTTGTTGCTTTCAGAAGCAAGATGATGACAGAGAGGTGTCGATAACAGCTCTCTTGATTTATAGTGGCGAGTCTCCCCTGCGGGTGCAGCGGTGTCTGGGGGAAAGTTATGCTGGAGTTGTCGCTTCCATCCAGCTGTAATTGGATAATTCAGCACAGCTGGATAAAATGTTTGTATGGAGACATCATGATATAACAGTAAACGTTGGTCATTTAAGAAGTAGCTTGTTGCGTACTGTGCATAGTAGTAGCAGTAGTAGTAAATGTACGTTGTAAGTTTCAGTTTGTCCGTTTATAAATCTTGTGGCAAAATGTAGAGGAAGCACAACATGCTACTGCTGTAAAAAGGAGCGTGTGTTCATTTATGTCTGTGTGTATGAATGCATGTCAACATATGTTGCAGTGTGTGTGTGTGTGTGTGTGTGTGTGTGTGTGTGTGTGTGTGTGTGTGTGTGTGTGTGTGTGTGCCCCCGCTAGTTTACCTGTGGAGGTGATTATGAACCAGCGTGCTGCTGATTGCTATTCTGTGACACAGTCCAGAAAGGCCTGACCTCTTACTGTCTGATGTCCAGCTGAGGTGTTGATTGGCTGTACTGAACTGTTGTTTAGCTAAGCCCCAATAGACCTCCATAGAGAGTGGAACAAATGGCATTTATTGTTTTGCAGCGAAGCAACTCCCAAAGAGAGTCTTCAGTGTATGCATGAAGCTAAGCCCAACTACTTTCTCAAAGTCTATTTTCTCCTGTCTGAGGTCAGCTGTCACCCAAACCTTTGTTCAATGTAATTATTCATGCAGAGGACATACATTAGAGAAAATATTTTATTCTTCATTTTGACCCAGGTATCCAGTATTGAACTGCTGTCCTATTTCTAAAAACTCTAAAAGATAAAAAAAGAAAATGACTATTCAGTAGTACGAGTATCAGGGACTAGCAAACGCTATTTGTATTGCCCTTGTGTGCCCTTCTGCATCTCAGTTGTGACATATTGAAGACTGTCATTACTGTTGGTAGACCCTTTCCTACTCCCATCTACAACTGTAGCTTTCCAAAAGCGGTCTGGTCAACATGGCACACATATTTTAAATCATCCTGAACAGACAGGCACTGTTTGAGTTCCTTCCTGCCACTTGGCTCCTGTGAGCCCACATCTGATTCACAGGGACAGCATTACCAGCACATTTTTTGGCAAGCACCGGAACAGAGAGGCAGGAAGGTAGAGGATACTGACACAGCAGGGAATGTAAGGCCATCTCCTGTACATACATACCTTTTTTTCCTATCTGGACATACAATGCATATGCATGTGGTAGTTGTCTGTTTGTGCCAAATATAAAGAAAAGCCAATAAATGTGTGTGTAGAAACAGATTTGCTGTAAATATGCCACTTCAGACTGCAATTTACTCCAAATAATGAGTCTAGCTGTTTTAATTCAGGAATTAATCATGTGATAATCAAGCATGCTATGTATTAGAATACTTGTGTGATAGTATGTGTGTGTGTGTGTGTGTGTGTGTGTGTGTGTGTGTGTGTGTGTGTGTGTGTGTGTGTGTGTGTGTGTGTGCGTGTGTGCATGTTTCATTGACCTTTTCTTGACTTCACTGACAATCAATTAATTGGCTTGAATTTCACATTTAGTGTCCCTGGGGTGTGTTAAAGGTTATTGAAGAGGAAGTTTATACTACCTGCGTGGAAGAACAGCCTACGGTAGCAGTCTCTGTAAAACAGTGACTTTTGCTCGCATAGTCAGATCCTTGGTGGTCGGTTCTGTCCATATTGTCAGGTGTTGGCATTGGGAGCAGAAATGGATTAGTGGGGGGGTATAAGGGAGTGAGGGTTGTGAGCGAAGGCGGCATAGATCAAGATCAATCCTTGGTCTCACCTTGGAGGAGACGAGGATGGAGACGATGAGTGAGAAATCATTCAGAAACACAGTGAAGGGCACTGGGAGAGAAAGTCAGCAGAGAGCGAGAGAATAACGGGTCAAACATGGTAATAAGGAGAAGGAGGGAGTCCGTTCTCAGGAGACAGTCGGGGTAAAGTTGTCTTAAGCTACGATCAGAGAGGGGGATCAGTCCATGTATCCTCTGTGTGCTGAGTGTCATGTTTTTTACAGCAGGAAATCGATAAACACCCCTCTCACATGGCACTTAAACAAGTGTATGTTTGCCTGGCAGAGGCCAGCTATCGGAGGGTTAGCTGCAAACCATGCATTTACATTAATACCATACATTTAATGTTTCTAACAGGACTGGTTTCTACATGTGTGTCTCTGAACAGCATGTGGCTGGACTTGAATTTTAAAGGGAAGCAAGATGTGAGTACTGTGCAGCAGCAAGTCCCCGAGAAGATAATGTATTTGTTTCGAGACACAGCAAGGAGTCTTGTGAATGGGTGATATTTGAACTTTTACTATCATGTCACTGACGATGAAGTTCAGTTGGCTGCTTCTCATAGAGTAGAATATAGTTTGGAGGAAGTAGACTACATCATTTAGCAGGCTGTCTGCCGACTGCAACATCATACTGCCGTATCCTAGCAACCAGTTTAGAAGAAGGGCTCGCTCAGGCAAAGCTTCAGTTCCAGCTGGTGATCTCAGAGGAGTGTGTGTGTGTGTGTGTGTGTGTGTGTGTGAGTGTGTGTGTGTGTGTGTGCGGGCACGCCTGTGTGTGTCTCTTAGCTTGCTGGGATAATGGATGACTGTTGTAGAAATGAGCGTGCTGGCTCAGTCCTGCAGGGAAGATCAATATCAACTATACATTCATCTCTAATTACCACAGCGGAACTTAGAAGGAATCTCTCCTTCCTCTTTTTTCTTTCTTTTTTAAGCTCCTCTTGTTTTTCCATCTCCACCACTATTTCTCTCTGCTTTTAAATCACTCTGTCTTTGTCTGTATTTTTCAAATTTTCATTAGCGTGAAAGAGAATAAAGGTTGTTGCCCAAGCACCTTCATACGGCACATTAGTTACAGTCCAGTATTGTCACATTACAGTTTCTCCTGTTTTGTATTGGCTTTTTGTGTGTGTGTATTCATGAAACAAAAATCTTTCGTCCCCCTTTCCTCTCACTCTATGCACACTCCCTCGTTATTTATGAACCCAGGGCAGGGAAACCTAAATCCCTCACTCTGCCATATGGGCCTTTGTCTGGTTTGTCTATCCAAAGCTCTACAGGCTCCGCCACCTGGCAATGATGACATCTAGACATGTTTTATGACAATATTGGACTGATGTTGACCTTCCTGATTCTTTTCTCTTTTCAGTGCTGAGTATAGGCGAAGGAGGTTTCTGGGAAGGCACAGTCAAGGGGAGGACAGGCTGGTTTCCAGCAGACTATGTGGAAGAAGTTCAGATGAGGCAGTATGACCCAAGGCTAGGTAAGTCGTGCACATGCATACTGTACACTCACGATGTCACACTGCAACAACTTTCTGTCTTGCTGTGGTGTGTTGTACTGGTGTTTGCTCATTAGCTCTGTCCGTGGTGCTGAAAAGCAAAGTAAGTCCTAGAGCCTTTACTGTGGTGTCAGAACATCTGATAATGCATTTGGGATAATATAAAGAAGAAATATTTCATAGTGGAACATTATGTTCATGTCTCAAGAGATGTTATTGTTCATAAATTGTAATATTAGAAAATATAAATAGGTGTGCACTTTAAATTAAATGAGAAACCTCTCATCCTGACTGAAAACCATCCTCTGGACCCTCTTCAAAAATGTGAACAACGACAAGGGTCTGCCATTCTGCAGTCACTGCCCCCGACCTCCAAATGACATTGAGTAGGCATGTCAGTAAACAGAGTCCGGCAATTTTATCTGATTATTACAATTAAATCCCAGCAAATTCCAATTGATTTTAATGAAAATGTCTATGTCTATGTCCAATTCTGCATACGTAGCAATTGTCCAGACTACTGCTGCAATTCTGCAAAGCAAAACATGACGCATATTGGTCTTAACTTGTTTACAATTGAATACAATATGTACTTCCCATTATTAAACATACAGTAGACCTGCCATGTTACTTTTTCAATCGCAGTTTTTCCCTGTTATTACATCCAGTATGACAATGTATGCTCAAGTGGAAGACAACATCCCTTTAAAACAGTCGTCACAGTAGTTTCTCTCCTCCTTCATTAGTTGACATCTGTCTCCCGCGCTGACTGCCAAAAGTCGTGAGTTTTCCACCAAAGGTTGTCAAGCTTTTAGGGGCACTTGATAAGTGCTTAATTATACGCAGGTGCAATGAAAAGGTAGAAGTTTAGCCTGCGTTCAAAACGAGTAGACAGGCAATTGCAAGATTAAGCAACATTTTCTACCAGTACATTGCCACATCATGTAAACGTATATTTTCCTAATTTAAAAATGTTCCAATTTTAGTTTCCTAGTACTTGCAGAAATCAAAATGCTCAAATTGAGTGTGATTCAAATATTGTGGTCGACCATGATACAGCATTAGAAGGGAATCTCTCTCTCTCTCTCTCTCTCTCTCTCTCTCTCTCTCTCTCTCTCTCTCTCTCTCTCTCTCTCTCTCTCTCTCTCTCAGTCTCTCTCTCTCTCTCTCTCTCTCTCTCTCTCTCTCGCTCTCTCTAAAAATGATTACATTTTTTATATGTGTATCATATCACTTACCTACACCACACACATTTACTTAAATTACACATTCTAAATAAATGCTGACCATGATAAAGCTATCATCCACCCTACTGTGACAGATTTCAATGGATCCCTCTGTAAACAACTGCAAGTATAGATTAATGTTGCCACATCCTGTTTAGTCATTTTATAAGCAGATGGCACATTTTGTTTGCTGTGCTCTCAGGGGCAACAGCATGTGCAGAATCATGAAACACATCTGGTCAACGTGTGAAGAAAGTTTAGCGAAAATCCTGCAGCAAGTGCATGCGTTGGAAACGAGCCAAGGACGAGCCTGTCGTAAACTATTCCTTGTGTGTTTATCATGCATCTTCAGGGACCTATTTCTGGAGCAAGAGGGGCATTTTCTCTTTTCAAAGGGTTGTTGAGGGATTGGGGTTACCTCAAATATGTGTGAAGCGATGAGAAAGGCCGGAATCTCTAAATACCCCATTTAAATGCATTGTGAGAAAAAAGATAGGGGAAGGTGGGGAAGAAAGGGCCAGATAGCGAATGAGACGGATGGTGGAGCATACTCTAAAGGACAGCAAAGTGGAGATGGCAGAGCGGGTCTTTTCAGAGAGGGAAAGAGCGGGGAGAGGAGGGAGGGAGGGAGATGGGTCTGATATTGAGCCCTGCTCACTCATAAATCCTGAAAAAATTTGAACCCTCTTATACCTTTATGGGTTCCAAAGGTCTTCTGCCTCCCCTGTCATCCCTCACTGACTCCATGTAATGTTGTTTCTCTTTGATATCAAACAGGGATGCTGTTTAATATCAAGGTGTTAACCATCAGCATACATTTATCAATGAAAAGGATGATGGTTGACCGTCACTACCACCAAGCACATTGCTGCAAATTTCTTTGCAATAGACTTTGCACTTGTTCTGATGACTTATCTTGGATTTAGGACTAAAACATGAATGAATCCAATCAGATTAAGTGACCCTATCATATAAAACCACCCTTTGCCCTTAGCTCTTGGGTTGTAGTAGATTTCAGCAAGACGTCATAGTAGGATGTTGGACAGATATACAACCTTTTTATATGTACAGTTTTGTTCATCTTATTCTAAATTTGGACACCTTTTGGCACTTTTTCTTTTACTGCAGACAAATGTCTGTTTCATATCAGTCGACCCCTAGTTTGGTCTTAGTTTACATTCCCAAAGAATGTCGTTGAGGTCTAATTTATTCATTTCGCTCTCAACGATTAGAAGAGCTACTTGTAGATTAGTTGTTGAAGGGGGTGAGATAATTATTGTGTTTAATGATAAAACAATTAATGATAAAACAATTAAAGTATATTATACAGGACAATATATTTAAGATAGAATTTAATAACATGCTAATTTCTGAGTTTACTGAGGCATATCAAAGCAAATCTCATCATCCACCCTAGACTCAGAATGACACACACCAGGACCCACTAAAACACACGGAGTTGTTTATCTGAAGGCAGCCACTGAGGCGTCACTGACATGGCAATATGTCTCAGCCTAGTGAAGCAGGAAAGACAACCCTGTCTACAATTAAGTAACCTAAATAGTAATGCTCTTCCTCTCTCTCTCTCTCTCTGTGTCACTGTACATCACCCATGAGTCACGACTCTGAAAGTGCTATCCCTCTTTATCTGTCTCTGTCTCCATCTCTTTTCACTCCTCTCTGCCAGGTTTGAAAATGCAATGATGGAGACGAAGGGAAAAATGAAATGGAATGATGGCAAAAGCTGTTTTAGTTTGGGAGAGATAGAGCATGTGGGTAAGGACAGCTAGAAAAGAAAAGAAAATAGAGAGACAGGGAACGAGAGAGAAAGCACACTGGTGACCAATGCGAAAGAGGCACAGTTTAAACCTGCCCACGCTGCTCTCCTCTCTCTCAGAATGGGCAGGGCTACATGCAGCCAACAGTTCATCCTCAACCTGTGCTCGAGGGGACGGAGGGAGGAAAGACGAAGGCCAAGTAAAGTCAAAGTGGGGGGAAAAATAGGAAAGAGGAGGGCATGAGCAACTGACGAGGAAAATGAGGGCCAAAAGCAAAGACTATTGATTGAATTCATTAAGCGTGCAATGAGTGATGCAGTGTTGAAAAGCTGTGGGCAAAGGGCTGATCTGTGTTTTTGTTGCAGAGGTGTGCTGTATTCATGTTATTATAAATCATTGTACTGTCTAAGGTTAAAAAAGTAAGAATAATCAGGGTCCAGCATATTTTTTTGAAAAGCGGTTATTTGTCGAATATCCCTGAATACCTTCACTCATTCTGCACACACCCCACTCCCTCTGACACACACACACACAGAGCACACATGCTGCTGGCCTGTATGTGGGGGTTAATGGTAGCTGTTTACCCGTGGTAATGGAGGGGATAATGATGTGAGTATGAACGGCTCTTCCCTTTCTAATGATGCTACCAAAAATTGCCGGGGGCAACCCATTTTCAGCAGCGATTTTTCAAGATCTGTTGGCTACAATCTGTTGGGATCTTGCTGCCCTGCAGCCAAAAGACCCCACTCCCCCATTCTGCTATAAGTCAATAAGAAACGGCCATGCTACAGCCAAATACAGAGACAAGGTCTTCCAAATGGTAAATGCATTTTTACCAGCCACAGTTTCCATTATGTCAGCCTTAATTTTCCCTAGGTTACCATGCATCCTCAAATGTCCTCAAGGACCTCAACACACACACACACACACACCCGCTCACAGCATAATAATGCTCATTTAATCTGTGATGGGATGAGCAATGCTTGATTTTCTCAATGGTTTGATATTTTAACAAGCATGCAAACTTTTGCTTCTTTTCTCTTTGTGCTCATTCAGTGTATTCCCATGGTCTCCCCACACCGCGGCACAGTTGAATGACTCACAGCCGCATGAATCAGCCCAGTCAGATCCAGCCTGAGCTATTTTTAGCCTACCCATTAAGAAGTTTTGGAGTGTGTCTGCACTCCCCTAGAATGCTTAAACATCAGCGTTGCTGCGGCAGCCGAGACTGGCATGGCCAGTTGGAGGGTAGAGCGGAAGAGAGAGGTGACAGAGAGATGGTGCATTGGATTGGTGAGGGATCATACAGAGAGTCATCTGGTCGACACCGTGGTACTGCAAGCGCAACAATTTGGGTTCTGTTTGGGCATTTTGCAGCTTGGTTCTTCCCCACTCGTGTCCGAGGTTCAAGGTCAATAGTTATTGCTGTTACAATGATGGATTCCAGTAATTATCTAAGACTCTTCAATGATTAATTTGACACTATTTCACAATGAGTTGTGATATCATTCTTTTCAGCATCTTTATGGACATTGTCACCTTTCACGGTGCAATTGCAAATACTATTTAAGCCTGCTGTACATTTCTGAAATATCAGACTCGGTCTCAACTTTTCTGACACAAAAACGTGTTTCATTTCAAAACGGCATTCTGAATTAGGTTTAGGAAAGAAAACGACTTGTTCAGGTTAAGTAAAATATTATGGTTTGGGTAAAGATAAGAATGCTACTTTTGGTTTTACACAGGATACAAACAACACATATTTTACCCCTCCAACTAACCCGGCCTCATTATTACATAGGCTTGCAAAGACTTCGATTAAATGTATTTGTGATACATCAAAAACCCACGTAATCCAAGACACAAGATGTTTTCTTGAAATCAATGAAATCTGTAATGGTGGGCGATGCATTTTTCATTTGGTGGTTGTGGTCCATCAACAATTTTATGAATGAAGCAGTCGTTTTGATATAACTCTCACCTATGAAAATGGAAAGCTATTTTTATATATTTTGGACTCAAGCAAAAATGCAGTGCATCCATAGAAGCATACATGCAACACCTTCATGTGAGATGGATTCATTTTGATTGTCACCGGGATAATTTAATCTATGTGTATGTCTGCTGACAGAGCATTTACCTACTTGACAGGAACAACTGCAACTTCAACCTTTTCTCTCTCTTTCATCACCCTTCTTCTTTCCAGTATCCTTTTCTGTTCTTTCAGTCTTCTCCCATTTTTGTCATGTGGTCAGCAGTATAATCTTCAACCCTTCACACCTACAATGTCACCCTAACACGATGAAAATGAATGTTTTCATGTTTCGACTGAGCCAGTCACACCAAAGAACTGTTGGTGACACCGGCGTCTTTTTTATCATACCGTTTCTGTGTTGCTGCTTCTTGTGGAGGAGATCACAGTTACTTCTCCCCTTTTATTTTATACTTTCTTAGAAACCATGCATGTTTAAAGGTAAAGCTTTGAAGAATTGCTCAATGGCACCTCAACAGAAGCTGTTCAGTTGCATGCTTTATAAGGCAAGATCTGCCCATCAGGTTTCACATAATTATTAGAATTATAACTTTTCAATATTATGGGATTTTAAAACTATTTTACTTTCAAGAGCATCACCATCTTTTTTTTTTGTATTTCAGTACAGATGAATCCTTTTTTCTTGCTTAGAAAATAAAACAATCTCATTTGAGTCAAAAATACAAAAAAAACTTTGATCCTCTAGTGTCCTCATTCCTCCTCAAGCTCCTCGTGCTCTCACGGTCACCTTGTCCATCTTTAGCTGGGATTCATTATAGCAGCAATTCTACATCATGCTGTTGTGCTATTGTTCAGATTTATTCAGTCTATAGTTTTAGTGTTCTCAAAGGTTAAACTGAGCAAGCTAATAAAAAGAAACAAAAAATAATAAAGCATTTAACGTTCAATGACAAACTACTCTCAGTTAAGTCCTCTCACGGCGCTATAAATTTGTCTGTACAGGCCCAGATTGCAAATCTGATAGTGAGTTCAGTCAGGAACTCTCTAGTGGCGACTTGTAAAATGCAGAGTGAGTATGCAAATGCTGACGCCACAGAGCAGTGCATGTGCACATGCATACAAATGGACAGGCCTTTTTTTTTTCTGTACATGCATATGCACACGCACACACTTCAGTTATTGTCTATATTATGTGTGGAGTCAGCACATAGATTAGCATAGCCAACTAATCCATCTTATTAGACAGAGAGAGAGAGAGAGAGAGAGAGGAGAGAGAGAGAGAGAGAGGATAAACCACAGGTTGGAAGACATCTCTTTGGTATTTAAGTTTAGCTGAGTCAGGGTTATAGACTGGCAGTTCAAGAGTCCTGCCGTTTACCCCTGTAAAAGAATCCACATCAAAATGTCCTACAGTGACATTTTCAAGGTGTGTGTGGGTGTGTGTGTGTGTGTGTGTGTGTGTGTGTGTGTGTGTGTGTGTGTGTGTGTTGTGTTGTGTTTGTTGTTCACAGCAGAGTGATGGCCACTATCTGTACTTTTCATCAGAAGTCAGTGGAGTGTGTTGAGCCATCTCTCTCTCTCTGGAGGACAGATCCATATCAAATCATAATAGATGGCGATGCTATTTGAACGATGAATCAAAGCTGAAGCAGGTCTCACAGTGGAGCAGAGACATATCACACTTGACAAGGGCTGCATTGGATGACAGCAGATCACCTGCACACACACATACACACACGCGCGCGCGCACACACACAGATAAACAAGCATGTACACACAACATGTACACACAAGGGCAGGTTACTGCATTTCTCACTGAAAGTCAAGTCTATTTCACAGTGTCATGACCGTTCTTACCACACTCACCTGCCGTAGACATTCTAAGGAGTAATCTGACACAGTTGGTTGAACCATTTTGTTTACATAAACTGTTTCAAGGCCATGACTTGGCATCTTCTGTGTTTCACTGTTGTGGGTGTCAAGTCTAGTAAATGTGGCAACACAGAGAGAGAGAAAGAGAGCAATACCTGGCAGAGCTGTAAAGCATCTCTCTGACTGGGCATGACTAATCGTACGCCTACCTTTACACCAAGGCACCCCATTTTTTTTTTTTTTTTTTTCTCTCCGTGTTTTACTCTCCCTCCATCACATTCTCAGCACCAGCCTAGTTCTCCTGTAGAACTGGAAGATGGAAATTCCCAAATCTCTTTTTGGATTTGAATAATTTCGCTCAGACTGTTTCCTTCAGTTCAGTACAATACAGGGACGATATAAGCAGTGGATAGAAAGAGAAGCTTTGCACGCAGCATGCTGTAGTAGGTGCTAGTTACTGCAAGTTGAATGTAACGTCAAGTGTATATCTCATGAGCCTGATGCAATTCTTGATGTTAATTATATACTTTTATGTGCATAGCCCTGTACCACATTTTCTTTCTGCTGATACGAGAGGTCCTTAAAGTTTAATAACTACATTATGGTTGTTTCTGTTGCTTTTGATGTCCTGAAGTGTACAGGAGAGGTTACAGGAAATGACAGGAGAGGGGGGAGGGATGGTATGAAGCAGAACCATCACAATGCTCACTTTCGCCATCTTAGCGCTGAATAAGAAAGTAAATCAGTGTTTCTCAAATGGGGGTACTTTGGAGGGTACATGAAATTGTTTTAATGTTAATTAAAAATGATCAGTCATGCCTAATCAATCACTCCTAAACTAATTATACTATAATATATGCAATAAAAGTGTAAAAATAAACCACATTTTGCACCGATATAACTGTTTTCAATGTAAACTGGCAAATTGTTTATTTCTACTAAACTGTAGGTGTTGCGTTGGGTAGGGTTTACTTAGCAAAAACATATTTCAAAGGAGATACATTTTTCAGAAAAGTTTGAGAGCCACTGCTGTCTGTTATACGGCCGAGCTGACGGCAACGCTTTCAGTCACCAGTGAGAGTTTCAGTGCTACTGATTTAAGCGGTGAAATTGATGAGTCGGTACACTCGGTTCAGCTTGAAGATTCAGTGTTAAAGATATATTTGTTCCCATACCGAACACTCCCGAGTCTCCTGCTTCCCTCCTCATTCCTAGAATATTTGTGTGTCAGTGCTCGGCTGAGTGCATCTGTGCTTGTCTGACCTTGACTCAAAGGCGTGTCGTGATGAGCCGTCAAAGTGTCTTTGAAGAGCTTGTACTGTAGTTGCTTCTTGTTGTCTGAATTTGACTGAATTATTCAAGGCTTCCACTTTGACAGAGCGGAGGTATTTATAGCCGCTGGTCTATGCCTCCGACACTTACGCGGTAACAACGAGCTCTCTTAAGGCTCTTCAACAAACCAACCAGTTCTGAGCGAGGGAGGAGGAAAGCGAGTCACAACAGAGGTGTGAAATATATGCTGTTGTTTGCTGGAGGCTGAAATAAATGGGATAGGCCAGAGGACACTGACACACAGTGATCTTAATGAAATCTTATTTCAAAACGAAGGAGTCGGGGAGACCTTTGTTGAGGAATTCGGAAAAGCCTTCTGCACAAAATGGCCATATCAGGAATGCTTTTAATCGTCTCAAGGTGAGGATGAGGGGGAGACCCGGCCCGGCTCTTCTAAGTGATTTGAGCTGGGAGTTGGACCAGTGGCAGGAGGGGCGACCTCCTTATCAAAGTCCTAGAGAGGAAGTTGTGAAGATAGCGTGGGAAGAAATGGAGTGTTGTCCAGTCATGGTGTCTGATGTGCCTGTGCTGTGCAGCAGGATAGACGGGGTGGTGACCGTCGTGCATCCGAACTCTGCTTGTCATGAGCTGTACTGGGGTAAGTCATTCCCTCTCCACGGCTTTCTGCACTGTTCTGATGGCATCATTACTATAGAGGGCAGACAAATGGATCACTTGTGGTCATACTGCTTGAATTGTTGAAATGGTATGTTGTAGGAGAACCTAAAAATCAGTCAGTAAATATGAGAAACTTGCAATATGAATCAGCACGAGGGAAAATGTAGTAAAGCGAGAAGAGTAGTGTCTGTCTGCATGTGTAGAAACATTTCCATTGTTAGAAGAGGAGGGTGTGCACTACTACAAATGTAAGTGACTTTGACGAAGAGCTGCAAACACACTTCCAAAAAAAGTGGAAGAAAATTGTAACGTTCTTACTGGTTTGTCCCTTTTTTGTACATATATGAAATACATGTAATTACTTACTCTAACTGAAATTAGAAAGGGCAGATCGAACAGTTGCAGAGACAAAACATTGTTCCGCCCTCGGTCTTGACAGCTTTGATGAACTCTTTTCTTTTAATGCAGACAGTATTAGAGCTCATCTCCTATTCTATTTTGTTAAAGCCTGTCTTGCAATGCCATTGTCTTAGTCTGTACTTTGATCGAAGCGTCTTGTCGAGTTTATATCCAGAAACCATCTCTGCCTTCCCTCCCTCCCTCTCTCTCTCTCTTCTCAGCTTAGTCTTGGTGTTTGTACAGCAAGGTTGACCAGAGAAAATCAGCTGAAAAGCGGGATGAGACTGGCCTTTCCAGAAACATGTCAGTTAAAAAAACAACAGCTTATGTTTACCTTTTATTGTCCTCTTGGGATTGTGGGAATAATTATTGTCCTACTTCAGTGGCCCATGATTTTTCCCTTAAACGTGTGATCCTTAAGATTCAGTCCTTGTTGATTTGGCTACACCCATTGTTACCGTGGAAACAATACATATGCTCCTTGAGCAACTACTCGAAGAAGTAGTCAGTCCAAAATAACTGCAGCTACAGTCTGATATCATGAGTAGTTTTACTCCCTTGAAGTGGTCAGTATCATGAAGTTAACAAATCACTGGACACAGCATCCCTAATTCAACATGGAGCACCGTTCTGGTGCCGTTAGCAGTGACGTTGTACCGTTTAGACGAGGTGTGATGAGAGTGAACAGTAAATAGTGTGAGACACGTTGCTGGATCATTTCCTGTGAGTTCAACTCTTATTCAGAGCTGGGATGGCAGACTCGGCCACTAACAATGAAAATTACTATAAGAGAGTTAATAACTGAATTTAAAAACATTGATTGCTTTCATTTATTTTATTTTAAGGATTATAACCTGGACTTTAGAGATGACATATCAGAAACTATTGTATGGGAAGGAATTGTTAATGGAACTGTCATATGGGTTATGGATTATGTTCCACTAACATGCTTTGTTTTGTTTTGTATCCTATCTTTTGTTTTGACACCTTCCACCTCACATTCTGCTCATCATGTCCATGTATGCAGACAAATGGCTGATGAAAAGATCTAGTAGTGCATCTCACCCGTTTCAAAAGTGCGTGCTCGTACAGTTTAAATTTTGTCACCTTTGATGTTGAATATTATCCTGCAGCTCTAAACCATGTGGTTTATTTGAATTCCCTATATGTACAGAACGGATAGAGATTAAATAGATAGAGGGCCAGCTTTTAGTCGTTCTTTTGTGATTTTCTGCGTGTGGCCTCTCTATCACGCCGTCCTATTGTGAGCATGACTAATTTCACCGAGGAATGAAAAACTAATTCACCTTTCTTTTAAAGTCTTATTCAAGAATCGATTCGTCGGGGAACAGAAAAATCAAGAATAGACGCAGGAAAAGAAAATGAAGACATCGCTTTGTCCTTTGTGGGAAGTGGGTTAGACTTGTATCCACCTGCACGGTCCAGCAACTCTCTGTTGGATCTGTGGAATGACAGGCGCATTGTGTGACAGCTCAAAGGAGAATGAAAGAGAGTGTGCTTCCGTCTTTATTGTTATTTTTGCAGGAAGCATCTCCTCACGGGTTGTGTGTCTCTTGGGAAGTTGTTACACCAGAGAGCCCAGCGCTGTTCTGATTAATTTAAACATTGTTTTAGTATTCAAGGTGTAAGGAGCCCTCAGAGTTTACTACAACACAGGATGAATGAGGGAGCCGAGCGAGAGAAGGAGAAAAGGAAAGGAGGGATGAGTGGGGGTGTGAAAGGAATGAATTAAAAAGTCAATGAGGCTCCCTTGATAAGTCTGCTTGTTTGTGTGTGTGTGTGTGTGTGTGTGTGTGTGTGTGTGTGTGTGTGTGTGTGTGTGTGTGTGTGTGTGTGTGTGTGTGTGTGTGTGTGTGTGTGTGTGTGTGTGTGTGTGCATGTTTGTCTGCAGCTCTTATCAGTGGTAAAACAGCATAGGTTAATTCTCATTCAGCAGGGCACACAGACGGTGTGTGTGTGTGTTTGTGTGTGTGTGTCGGTTTGTTGTTTCCGTGTGTGTGTGTGTGTGTGTATGTGATGAAGCTCTCGCGTCCTTCAGTAAAGGACATAGAAGGTGTTACAATTTGTCCAGAATCGAGTCGCGCTGGAGAAGTAGCAGGTTAAGCAATGACGGAAACAGTGACGATTTTACAGCGTCACATGCAGCGATATGTGCTAAATATGCTTCCATCTCGACTGTAACACGCTGTCTTCACAGCTATCACCCGTGAGAACAGACTAACAGCTTATTCTCACATTTTTATGGGTGAGGTAACACTCCAAGAAGCAAAACCTTTTTCATGGAGAGCATTTTTCTCTGAAAGTTAGTGACAAATCAGCGCTGTTGGGTAAAATTCCTTATAGGAAGGGGAAAATGTTGTTTTTTTTATAGCTAGACTTTTAGTATTCTTGTCATGTTGTTGCTGAGAGGAAAATGGGCCGTCGTGTTGCTGTTTGGTGGCACTGTAACCAACTGTTATTATGATAGGCATGGTTGGTTGTGGCCATTTATATTCATAATGCTTTAATAATTCTTACGATAATGAACTGCTGTAGCATCTGTTGTCCTAAGTAGTAATTTCAGGGTGTTGTAGCACTGTGCCTCCAAGTGGCCAGTATGGCAACGTAACGTTCCTGGGACATAATGAGTTGGCAGCTGTAAGGTAAACGCATTAAGACATATAGGGTGGTTGAGCTCATTATCAATGCTTGCATTGTTTTAAGATACTGACATCATGGATGCATGCAAAGCCGTGTAGTTCCATACAGCATGATTGGTGCAGTTCACCAAAAACCTCTCAGCATTTGGGTTTATGGAGATCGAGTTTCTCTGCAAGTTGCACATGCATTGTAATGTTCAGATGAAGTGCATGTACATAGTGTCCCTCCTGCAGTGCTGTATCCGAGTCTGAAGTTCACAACACCGTATTTTCTTCAAGAATGTTAGCTTTTGAACCCTTTCTTCAAATCCCAAGCAGTGCTTTTTCTAACACGGCAATAGTGTTAACAACCTGATCTCAAAGAACTAAGTCATTCAAGCCAGGAACATTTCAGTCAGGACTCCTTTTTTTTATATCAGGCACCTTACACTGAAGGGCGAATATTAATTTATTTCTTATTTGCAGTTTTTTTTACGTGACCCGTACAAATGTATGATGCCATTAAAGGACGCTGCAAGTAAAACACGGTCACAGGGTTATGTGATATGAATAGGGTTGTCACAAGAACCGATACTTCGGTACCAATTCGATGCTGACACGAAAAAAATAATTCGATACTTGCTTTTTTCTGGTATCGTCAGAACCGAATATACAACTTTTCACTCGGCGAGCCGTGTCGATTCTTGGCGGAACTGACGGGGGCAGTATACGCGTGTGAGCAGCACAGAGCAGTAAGCGGCGCTGAAGAAGAAAACTTGCCGTCTTCGGAAAAATGGCTTCAGCAGGTGGGAGCAAAAGCACAACACGTCGGCTCGTCGACAAGACAGGTGCGAAGAGTCGCGTGTGGAAATATTTTGCATTCGAGGCGGATGAATCCGGAGCAATTCTTGATTCAAACAAGCCGACATGCAAAAAGTGCCTTATAAGCACAGTATTGTTTTGTTTTTATACTGGATGACTATAGGTCTGTTGGCAGCTGGTACTGCAATTTAAATTCTGTGCAAAAAGATCTTAAAGCACAGTGGTGTTAAATACTTGACAGTTTGAAGCAGTTTTCAATAAATTAGTGAATTAAAAAGTACATGGGTCCTGTTGTTTTTTTTTTTTTAATTGTGGTATCGAATTAGTATCGAGAATCGTGGAAATTCACAGGTATTGGTATCGACTACTGAAATTCTGGTACCGTGACAACCCTAGATATGAATTAGTGTAAGTCAGTCAAATTAAGGATGTATTATAGAAGCATATTGGTCAACAGAATATGCCGTCTTTATCTATCTGTGCATTGTTATTGATGTCCAGCTCAATTTAAAATAACTCACATCTAGGTATTTCTTCATGAGGAGCCCTTCATGGCCACCAGAAATGATGTAAGTCAACTGTAACTCAAGCTTTCAAGAGTGAAGGGTTTCATAAGTTGCTGTCAGTCGAGAATGTGTTTTTTTCCCTGCAAGTCCATATATCGTGAATTTAATAATGCAGGATAGGTCTTTTCATCATCATCTTTAATTTCTTCATGAGTAACCTCTCCATGCCATAAGTAGTGTAAACTAGCCTGCAGGTTTCTGTTCTTTCCTGCTGTAAATGATTTATATTCTAGTGCATTCCTGAAGTCTTGATGCTCAATACAAGTGGTTGGAAAGCTTCACTGCTTCAGTAAGTCTTTGCTCCCTCATTTAACCTATACATTCTTTTATATGAACTGTGTTTGCCATCTAAGCACCAGATGTTTCGGACAGAACATGTTAACCTTTTATGAGTTTAGGTGTATATCATATCAGTCTGTGATAGACACAGCGGTAGTTTCTATCTGTGTCCGTCCATCAGCAAGCAGCTCAAAATTAAACTTTAACTTTGACCAAATTTGACTTTTTTCTACATTTAATGTGCTACACATTATTTTTCTAAGGACGCCATTATCACTGACTGCGTTTCTGTCACCAAATGTAGCATAAACAGTTTAATGAAATGCCATTATCTCCAGATATCTTATTAAGCCACATTCTGAGGCTACCTCCTAATGTGCACTCACAGGCAATCGTCCCTCATGTTGTTTTCGGAAGGAAATCACCCCCATTCCTCTCTGACGTTCTCCCTCTGTGTGTTTATGGAATACCGTTATACCTTGCTTTTTTTTGTATATTTTGCTAATGTTCTGTGTACTTCCTCTTGGCTATTTATGTATTCATAGTTTTATATTTCTGTAGAAAAATTAACATGTATTTCAATATCATAGGGGTGGTTTGAAGGTGAAGAGAAGCGGAATGTTTAATATGCACATCAATGATATAAACAGTAACAGTGTTTCTAAAGCCAACAAACTGCCACGCTTATCAAGATACTCACTTCATATACGTTATTTTAACATGACTGTATAACAAAGAGGTCGGGGTTGTCTTTGTTGAAATCTCAGTGCACCTATCTGCCCCTCTGACAGAACAGATGTTCCCAGCCCAGCTCAGTGGATGCTTTTCCTTGTTTTTCTTTTTCCATGCCGCCAAAATAATATTAATAACATGGTTTTTCATTTTAATAATAATAATAATAATAATAAACCCTCCTAATGTACATGAACTCAAACAAGAGCCTTTACTAACAGGTGGCGCCCTTTGACTCTCGTTCTTTATCCGTGTGTGTGTGTGTGTGTGTGTGTGTGTGTGTGTGTGTGTGTGTGTGTGTGTGTGATAGATGGAACTGGACTTTAGGTTATCTGGGCTATCAGGGCCCTGCCTTTAGGTGCTGCTGGGCTGTACAAAATAGATGACAAGTGTGATGAATGAGCTGCATTTCACACTCTTAGAGTGCATCTGGTATCACATAGTATGTGTGCACACATACTGTGCATACACTAATGCATACGCCACTCAGACACGCAAAATACTGTCAGTGTGCAAATTCACAATCACCAACTCCCAAAAGTTTCCAGCATTTGGCTGATTTTTCTTTTTCTTTTGTCTGTTTTTGAAGCGAGGGATGATGATGTGTGGAGCTAAATGAGAATGTGCTCGTGAAATCTGAGTGAGGGTCAGTAAAAGACAGACTCTAAATGTCCAGGAGAAGACAATTGCTGACTCATCTAAAACTTTTCTCCCCAAAGATCACCCTCTCTTTCATCCCGTTTTCCCCTTGACAACCATTGCTAACAAAATGTCACGTCTTTCCTCCCAGTGGCGGACGTACGGTAACCTTCTAACCCAGACAAAATACCACCAGCTCTCGCCTCGCCTCTCCTTTCCCGCCTTACCTCCTCTGATAACCGATAACCTCACAAAAGCGCCCACTCAGCTTTCTATAATGTTCACATATTCTTTAACGATCTACACTTTTTTGTAATTTTTGTAAAGAGTAAATGCTGTTCATTTCCACCCACGTTCTCCCAACCTGCCTTAAGCATTTCTATTATAGCTTGTGATTTTGCACATTTAATGTCTTCGTACAATCGTCTTAGTCATCCGGGTGGTAAGATGTCAGCACAAATTAAAAACATTTCACTGAGCTTCCTTTTGGTAGCGAAGACAGCTGAAGGAACAGGGTCTGATTGGAGGAAAAAGGATGTTTAGTGATCACCTCCTCAGTCCTACTGCAGTCTGGGGAAGTGGGCGCCAAAAGGAAGATGCCCCCACAGCAGGTGTTGTTAACGACCCCCTCGTCGAGGAGAGTTCAATGCTGAGGAAAAGACAATTCAACTAAAGTTTGTCCAGTGGCTTTTTCCATTTTGTTCTTACAGACATTTCCCACAGTTACATGTGTCCACCTTGGAGGGCAACATGTTCTCCTGGGTTGTTTGTGTGGGTGGAGGGAACAGTAGCACAGTAAGGGCAAGAGAGTGAGACAGGTTAAAATATAAGACACGTATCCCTTGAATGCAGACACGGGTGTCTCTTATGCTTTTTCAAGTGGAATTTTACCGTGTTATTGGTCATGATTATTTAATTATGATCCTAGAAAGACTTGTGCGCTTTCTTCTCCTGACCGGAAATACCAGAAGAACCCGTCTGTGGCTGATAACAATGAAAATAACAGATACACCACCTAACACCACCTAACAATTCCATTCAGGGCAATTAGATGACTAATAGTTTGTTCTTTTTTATTATTTTCCATGACATTTTTCCTTTCAACTAAGCCACAAGCGCAGCCAGGGACCATGGAGGTGACTCATAAACCAATTGCTGCACCGGAATGGAGATGGGCCTTGTCATAGGGCAGAGCTTGGTTTTGTAACATAGGGTGCTTTCATTAAAACACTGCCTTCCTGTGACACACGTAGTGAGGGGAGAGGAAAGCTACACATTTGCAATCCTGCTGAAACAAATATGAATCAGAGGGATTGAGATTCACACGGCAGTGCTCTTGGAGAATGAAGAACACAGTGCAAGTAAACAAGATTATTATAGACCGGCATATGAAGAAAATGAGAAGACAGGTGAGAGGGGCTGAGCGGAGGATGATTGGTTCAGAGTTTGGAGCGCTAAAATCCTTTTTTTATTGTTTTTCCCTTTCTGGACTGTCACCAAGTGTCAGCGGATGCCATTATCAGAGCTTCAAGTTGCTCTCAGCTGACAGCCTGTCACTCACAAACACACACACGGTCAGATGGACAGGGTGAAGTGGATCTGAGGATACCAGACACTTCAAGTCTACAGACTTTGATTTCTTTCCCCTCTCGTTCTTTCCATGCCTCTTTCTGTCTCATGCACAAACATGCAGGATATCGCCTTGATGTATTGCCTTTTTTTTTAGATGGCAAACAGTTGGCGGGAAACAGAGATCGGGTGTCATGTGACAAAGGTTACAAGCCAGACGCATGGTTTCATGCCATGTGTGTCTCACATCACCACGAGACATTTGCTCTCACAGCTTTGCCCAATTAAGGGTTTCTGTGTGGCCTGAAAGGCTCTTGGGGTGTGTAGTCAGCAGATTGCTGTTTAGTGGAAGTGCAGTGTGTATTATTGGGATGGGGAGAGGGCATCGATCTCTATCAGCACTCCCATAGGGTAAATCCACCCACATGCTGACAGGAACCACACAGACACACTATAATTGAGCTCAACACACTTCCTATTCTTTTGCATTTGCATGCTTTATAAGAAACACTTGAAAGGAAGAATTATGTGATTATTTCACCGTTTCAAAGACCAAAAATTGCCATGGAAAAATTATGCTCTGGTAGGTTATGATAAATGAAGCATGTTAATGATAATTACTTCTCTGTGGTAGCTTAATTTCTCTCTGTGCTAACTGAATTACATTTTTTAAACTAACATGCAAAGAATGAGGGCGGAACCAGCCTTGACATTTTGGGACTGAATCTTAACCAAAACTAAACTCTTTCCTTTCTAAATGATATTTAAGAAGTGTTTCCTGGTATTCTGCTCATTTACTCATTTACTGTGATGAACAAATGTGGCCGGCATTCTAGACACTGCACAGGGAGTTAAAGCCCTGGGTAACATGTGACTGATTGCAAGAGTGCCGCTGAGATGAAATCACAACTATAATTTGATCAAAATTTGATGGTGCCACTATTCACCAGGTTTTCTTATGCATACCTCAAACATTACCAGATGACTAACCAACTTTTAAAGTTAAATAAACTATTTCAAGCCAATGTAAACACATTTATCAATTTGAAATTAAAAGGCGCATGTAATCTGTGTTGCAGAGACTCGGGAGGACCGCACTAAGAGACTGTTCAGACACTACACTGTGGGATCCTATGATAACTTCACCTCATACAGGTAAAGCCTCTTTCCTTGAGCTGGCATGCTACTGTAATGTGCAGGCCGTGCCTATTAGTGTACTGTACTGCCCAAACGATGTCGACCACATGATCATACAGTGCTAACTTACCTGAACAGGGTAATGAAGTCCACGTGAGAAGGTGTTGGCGTGCTATGGAGCTGCTGCCATCTATAGGCACAAGGCTGCTAGTGCACTCAGTTCAGTGATTATAAAATGCACAATACATTGTATTGCATAACTCAGTTTGGTTTGCCTGTATGTGCACTGTGCACACTTGCATAACATGAAAGCTGCATGCATGTGAGCACATATTCCCTAGAGTTTTTCAGAGTTTTTTCATCTTGAGACAGGGATGGCACAATGACAGAGTGTCTCTTCTCAATCGCATTTATTAACTGAGATTGGAGTAGCAAGCTATGTGTGCTTCAATGCCTCAGTGGGTCTGAGTGAGCGTTGTTTACGCCCACTTTCTCAGCCTTTTTTAACTTGTCTATCATTCCAGGTTTTAGTTGATTAAATGTCATCTGTCATGTTACTGGGGCTGTTTGTAGAATTAGCATAACCACAGATACACCTGCCTGTGATAGTCTACTTATATGAGGCAATGCATGGTATGTAGATATTTTGTTTTTGGAAAGGAAGTAACTTAAACCATAGTAAAAAAAAAAAGGTGCCACAGTAAAAAGTGAACACTACAAAGTACAATTTCTCAGACGGGTATCTGAACAGCAGTCCGAGAAACATTAGATTCATTATGTCAAAGGTTTATTATGAGTACACATTAAGCATTTTAAATTGTGGGTCTTACATCAGAGATTTTGAATGAATAAGAGAAGTGTAATGAATAAAGAGGTTTGGACACAAGGGTTGGTTAACCAACACAGTTTTCTGTGCATACTATTTGGTGCAAAAGTGGATAGATAGCTTATTATGAAAGCAAACCTTTGACATCCCTCCCTGCAGAAAGGTTTGTTACGGGTCTCCTGGCTCCAGCAGCACGAGCTCTGTGTTCCCTTGGTAAGTCTGAGAGAGAGAGTGAGGAGTGCACCTCGGCTAATGGAGACTGATGCCGCCTACTGAGTTGCAACCTGAACACTCCAGCACTCTACATTTGCCTCAGCTGTGAGGTAGAATGACTGAAAATGCTGAAATTCACCCAATACAATGGCTTTTGTTATGGTGTTCAGGCTGTTAACTGGCATGCGGCCCCTCAGTCAAAGTGTGGTGTGAAAAAAGTGGAAAATATGCTGCCATTTTTTTGCTGTTTGTGTACATGAAGTTCAAACTATAAGGCTTATTGGGTGATAGTCATCTACACTTAAAATGTGGCCTATTCAGGCCATCTTTATAGTAATAATTCTCCAGTTAGCGTTAAGCTTTATCTTTCAATGTCATATATGTAGATTAAAACCATTACTACTCATACTTACCTCTTATCTCAACATTCCCAGTCAGTCATTTGATGAGAAGGACTGATCTGAGTATTTTTTGCACACACACACGTCCAGCCATCATGCTGCTAATCGCTTTGCTGCTGAAAACTGCCTCACTAACCCTGCTTTGGTTTTGACTCACAGACTTTGGACACTTTGGATGAGTGGCTTGAAAAAAATGCATTTAAGTTGGTACAGAGCAGCACAGGTTAAGACCATCTAATGGCCTCCACCCCTCAACACTCAGGGAAATCAGGCATTGATGAAGTGCTCACTTGCCTCCTATTCCCCCTGTTATTAGTCATGTGATAATATTGCATCTAAGCCATCTCTGTCAGTTTCTTTAGCAGAAGCCCTCCACAGCCAGCAGCTGCAGTATCATCTGAGGGATCAGCCAGAAGATTGATTCATTCTTAGGTTTTATCCCAAAGATACTTCAATTTTGTTCACTCGCACTCTCTGTCTCTCTATCTTTGTATGTGTGTGTGTGTGTGTGTGTGTGTGTGTGTGTGTGTGTGTGTGTGTGTGTGTGTGTGTGTGTGAGTGCATCTCAAAATACTAGTACAAGCCATGGGATCCCTGAGCTGTGTTTGCTTGCTTGGCTTTTAACTTGATTGGTTAATAGGAAAGGGAAGTGCAGGTGTGTGTGTGTGTGTGTGTGTGTGCCTGCCTCCATCTCCTCCCAGCTGACCCTCTTTTACTCCGCTGCCCTCCCTCTCGCCCCTTCTCTCTCTGTGTGTGTGAGGATGGTGTTGGATTCATACCTGCTCTCCCTGTGCTCTCTGCTCCACAGTGACTATATCATAGAGGAGAAGAATGCTGTTTTACAGAAGAAAGAAAATGAAGGCTTTGGCTTTGTCCTGCGGGGAGCCAAAGGTGAGACACACACACACACCACACACACAAACCCACCGTTGTAAAAACATTCACTGCCTAGCTAGTTTTCAACGTGAGAGTCTTGATGCGAGAAATAGTTTGTTGATCTGAGTCACTGAGTGCGGCTCAGTTTGTATTTGTATTTGTCAACAACACGACCAGCTTTGGTCAACACTCAGCTTGTGTACTCAGACGCACTGTCTCTCTGTGTGTGTGTGTGTGTGTGTGTGTGTGTGTGTGTGTGTGTGTGTGTGTGTGTGTGTGTGTGTGTGTGTCTTTGTGTGTGAGCATGTGTAGCCCCTTTGGTGGCGTCATCCTTGGCTGAGCTGCCGGCTAGCTGTCCCATCTGTTCCTCACACATGGCGTTCAGCTTTAGTAGAGACAGACTCCTCTCTCCCCTCCTCTCTTTGCTCTGCCTGTACTTGTTTTTACTCCTCTCTGCTCTCCTCCACCTTCTTCATGTCCCTTCCCATCCATTATCCTCTCCACATATCTTTCCGCAATCACTTTCTTACCTTCCCGCATTTGAAACGATATCGCCCCTTTACTCATCTCCATCGCCACAAAATGAATTTTACTCGTGCACGTGCCAGCTCCTTGCTCGTGCTGGTTGCCGTGGCAACCCCTCTCAGGCACCTTGCTGGGAGTCTGAGTGTGTTTTACTGCTCCATCACTCACTACCACGGATCTTGGCTCACCCTACTCTCGTTTACTCACTCTGTCTTTTACTCCCCAGTACCCTTAAACACGTACACACACACACACACACACACACACACACACACACACACACACACTGCAGTTCACTTAGTGGTCCTCTGAGAACTCTCATGTGTCACTGATTTCGTTGGATTCCTTCCAAGATTAAATTGAGTTTGTGGTGGTGCATCACACACACTTAACAAAGTGTGCTTGTGTACTCTCTGTGTGTGTGTGTGTGTGTGTGTGTCTTTTTTGTTGAGACATGCATGCAGTTGCGTAAGTGTGTGAGCATGTTTATGCAACTACATGTATCAATAATATCACATATCAATATATGCAGCACGCAACAGCAGTACATCGACTCTAGCTACTGGTATCCCTGTCTAATGTATAGAGATATATAGTCAGTGAATAGAATGCAATGTATGATTAAATTGTTTTAGTAAACCTAAAAGGGAAGTTTTGATAAATGTATCAATTTCCTGCAAGGAAATTAAATTAGAGCAGATTTGAACAAGCATATTTGCAGCATTTTTTGTTTGTCATCTTGTTGTGATCACTGGCAATCTCATTTGCTAGAAAAGCAAAACCAATGAATCAAATGCAGCTATAGATTTCATTCAGCTGTTCCGGGCGGGTTTTCTCCGTGTGTTTCATCTCAGCCGAGACGCCCATTGAAGAGTTCACCCCCACCCCAGCCTTCCCTGCCCTTCAGTACCTGGAGTCTGTGGACGTGGAGGGTGTGGCCTGGAGGGCTGGTCTGAGGACAGGAGACTTCCTCATCGAGGTAATTAAGGACAGCACTTCACTTTCTTCCCCGTTATGCGTATCTACCGTATCTCATTACTGAACTCACTGGTGATGGCCTTGAACAGAGAAGAAAAACTAACAATGGCAGGATTCTCTCCAGTTCTATGGTTCATTCGTGAATTAGATGAATGGTTCTTCCCGCGACATCAAAGAGGGTTTTAAAAAATGTGTGACTATTTGTATCAAATATATATGAAGTTATATAAGGCTTCTTTTTTATGCACCTGTGCCGGTGACAGCTGCGGCCTGAAGCTTTATGTTTTAAGGTTGCGTCATATCTCAGGAATGCCTGGAGGGAATTTATTCACATTTTGCATAAACATCCACTTGGACTCAAGGTTGAACTGATTTGAATTTGGTGGTCAAACGTCAATGTGACCTCAAAATACATGTTTTTGGCCATAACTCAAGAATTCATATGCTAATGATATTTTCACCCAAATAATAGGAGAAATGATTAAATGATGAGATTTGGGACAGACGTGAATGTAAACTTGGCTGAGGCATACAACCACAAGGTGGTGATTCTAATTTGTTTTTTTATGAATGAGATGCTGCTCAATAAAGAATAGACATCCATCCATCCATCATCTGTAACCACTTATCCTATTCAGGGTCATGAGGGGCTGGAGCCGATCCCAGCTGGCATTGGCGTATTCACTCACACAGCCATTCATACTCACATCTACACCTACGGGCAATTAATTTAGAGTCAGCAATTAACCTAACCAGTATGTCTTTGGGCTGCGGGAGGATGATTTGTAGAAAATGACTTGTGTTGACTCATCCAAATTGACCAGAATTTGATATTTATGGTGATTTAATGTCAGCCGAGTGGAAACATCAAGGTGACAATTTTTGTGTGTTTTTTGGCTCAGGTAAACGGGGTGAATGTCGTGAAGGTGGGCCATAAGCAAGTGGTGTCCTTGATCCGGCAAGGGGGCAACAGGCTGCTTATGAAGGTGGTGTCCGTCACACGCAAACCTGAGTCTGAGGAAGTTGTTCGCAAGAAAGGTAAAGACCAAATGATAAACTCCTCTTTGTTAAATTCATTATTACATTTCACATGTACTGAAATATAACAAAAAGTTATGTCCCTATATTATATGAAATCAGGTAAAATGCTGCTTCACAAATGTGTTTTTGTAACTCATTAAAGTATCAATTATTCTGAGCAATAATTTAAATATATCATGTTCCAATAATGATATGGTATACTATGATATTGGCTTAGTTAAAGTATGTTGGGTTCAAGGATTTTAGCACCACACATACGTTCTCATAGGATGTCTCAGTTATCTGATAATTCATGTAATAAGTGTAATATAATGGAGACATGTAAGTTGGTTTCATGTACAGAGGACTTAGAAAGACAAGTGTGTTTTCTGTTGTCATGGGGATTTCTACCACGTTTCCCCGCTGTAAATTCATGTGGTTTCCATGTCAACCACAGCTCGCCACTACTCGGCTCCCACACAGTTCTGGCACTATGACCTCAGGACTGTGTACACTGCAAGTGTGTGCGTGTGTATGTGTGTGTGTGTGTGTGTGTGTGTGTGGGGTAGAGTCGTGTGTGTGTGCACCTCCGTTGCAATTATTGAGAAACAGAGACAGTGATAAATGGGTTTGACCTAGTTTAATTGGGAAAATACTGTATCAACTAAATCCTGCTAGTCAAAGCCTTGTGGTCCCTCTTCATCTCTGTCTCTCTTCTCTCTCTTTCACACCCCTGTTGTTGTTATATCTTTGTACTGCAGCCTTCATGATCCATGTCGGTTTTGAATTAACCCTCCTCTAGACATTGGCCATTCTTGTGGGCCATCTTTACCTGATATGGCTAATTCCAGTAGGCTCAACACAATTTGAGCTTTTTTTTACAAAATGATGGTCTTCCTCAGTGGATTGAGTTCACTGAGTTATAATACAATAAAGTTTGACATTTGGGGAAATATGCTTAGCTGAGATGATCAATCCCTCTCTCATTGTTGTCTCTTAAATAGGTAGCCAACAGCTGGTTAGCGTAGCTTAGCACAAAGACTAGAGACATAGTGAAACAATTAGTGTGGCTCAACATCTGACAGATTTATGATGATGCCAAAGTTATGATTTATCATTTTTTCAGGGGATTATGAGTCAGACTATCATCATTTTCATCCAACCAGCGGAGAATCTGAAGACTATCGGTTACTGGTTCTGACTGTATTGATTAAACAAACAAGAATGTATTCATAATGAGCGTTAGAGGAGTTGGTAGGCAGATGTGGTTACCTTTGGATAGAGCCAGGTTAGCTGTTTCCTCTTGTTTCTAGTCTTTATGCTAATTAGCTAATTAGCACCACCATAGGAGATGTATTGACATGGACAGGCGAGAGTGTTTCCCTTAATGATCCTTTTTGTGTTCCGAAGTCATTGTCTTTTCTTGTGTTAGGCTAGACAGACATTTGGAAGGCGATAGAAGGAGTGAGGTAGAAAGACAATGGCTGGTGAGATTCCTTTACCATTAATTGTAAGTAAGGATTCAAGACCAAACAGACAAACAGCTGTAGACATGATGCTCCATCTTGTGTTAAGTGTTTCAGAGCAGAGAATGGGATTCTTCACTCCTGTTTCAAACTTCTTCTAAATGCTGTGTTTTTTTGTTGAACATCCTAAGCTGTGTTGAACACCCGCTCCTGCCGCACTGCTCCTCCAGTGGGAAAACTAGAGGAGCGCCGCTCCTTTTGCAAAAAAAAAAAAAATGCACAGACGCTTGCTCTCACATGCACTAAACCGCAGAAACCTGCAGGCAAACACACGTACAAAACACACATTCGCTGCACTATGCGAGGCCTCACTACTGCCACCGTTGCCATGGTGACTACACTGCATGTTTGAATTAAGCATTACATTACAGCAAAAGCATCTCTCTCTCCCTCTGACTCTGTCTCTGTTCCTCTCTCTTTTCTCCGTCCTCCATCTACTCTGCTCCTCGCTACTGTACCAAAATGTGCAGACTGGTGAGGAAACGAAGATGTTGGATATGGACTGTACCCAGGATGGCGTATGTACTCTAGATCTGCAGCTGCTGACGACAGCAGGATAGTTAGGCTCTAGTAAGGCACTGGGACATGCGTGGGATTTCGAGATCTATCGCTCTACAGTAGTGCGTTGAGTGCCAGCTGGTCGATCTTGAATAGAGTGAGCTGATCTACTTGTATTGATAGGAAACATGGGTTTGTAATAGCATGTAGAGAGACAGCTGCTGAATGTGGCTTTATGATTTGTGTCCGACTGCATGGCATTACGTCGTTACTGCAGACAAAACATGCTTAACTACATGACTAGATTGTTTTTAATTTGGTTACTTATAGTGTTTATTGTAACCTGATTTAAAGGCTTTTTTGTTTAAACCTGAAATGCTGTTATTTTGCATTTTGAGCTAATATTTGTGAGATGTGATTTACTGCGTTGAGTGGGGCATTAACAGCCCCGTTGCCTGTTGTGTGTAGAAGGATTGGGAGACTCCCATGGGCTTTGGGGTAGAAAGTCTGCAGCGCATCATTTTCCTTCGCTGTTGAATTTACTGTCAGCTCTTCGTCTGCCAGCCCACATGTCATTATGTCCTCCTCAGGGAGTTTTCTCTGTGTATCTGCATGTGGTCCCGCATGTGGGAGGATATGCATGTGTAAACCGAGGTGTCGCTGCTTTTGTTTCTGATACACACCTTGCTAAATTCCAGACAGGCAGGATATTAAAAGTAAGATGGGAAACTTTCTCCATCTCCTTGCCACGCTGATTTTATTCATTTTGCCTATTTTGGCAGTCGAGTTCTGTTGTTTTGTGTGGAATCGGAGGATTCAGAAAGCTAGGGATGTTACAGACTGGACTGAGCTGTACATTTACTGCCTCTCAGCTCCTCAGCAGAGGGGAAATCTTGCAGCACAAAGACTAGAAAACTGAAAGTCTTGGATACAGCCTGACAAAAATTTCAAGCCATCGGACCAACAAAGAGCAAAACATGAAGAAGTCAGACTCCAGCCGTAGCCTGAACAAGGTTCTGGCTAAGTGTGGGCCACCAAGGTCCTCTGAATTTGACCAGATCAAAGCAGTGAAGACGGGATGGGCTGGCCGTCTGGGGGATGCCAAGAGGGCACTGAGCCGCAAAGCCAAAGGATCTTCATCCCCCTCAACTTCATCCTCAACACCATGCCTTTTTTTCACAGCTCCCCCACCACCCAAGAGAGCTCCCAGTACCACCCTGACACTGCGCTCTAAGTCCATGACCGCTGAGCTGGAAGAACTGGGTGAGTGCCAGATAGCTGGCATGCAAACTCTCGTCCTCCTTTTTCTGTCAAATTTCTGCTTTCCCTTTGTCATTAAAACTTGGTGTGTCTCCTAACTTTTAGAATAGTCACTTCTGTTGGCTTGTTCTTGTCATTTCCCATCCTCTGCTGACGCTATCTTTTTCCCACCAAGCTTCTGCTCGGAGGAGAAGAGGAGGTGAGTCTGAGGCAAGAAATTGACACCTCTCTGAACATCACAAAGATGATTTATCACTGCTGTGTCAATTTAAGCGGTGTTTATTTAGAGCCGAAGAGCGGAACACTTGAAATATGTGACTCTGTCTTTCTGCACCTTTTGCCTTTTTTCTCTCTCTTTCTCTTTCTCTCTCTTTCAAATCTTAATCTTCGCTCTCTAGTGGTCATCATGGAAACACAGTATTAGATAGTGCAGGGATTTTGTACCATAGAGCATGACCTCACATCGTGTATAAGCTACATTTCAGAGATGCCTTTTTAATGACAATTTGTATTCTCTACTTAGCGTTAGCAACGTCAGAAATGATGACACAATGTTTCCCATGGTCTTATGTCTCAGTGTTTAGTTCTGGCTCATTTCCTTCTCAACAGAGAGACTAGATGAGATGTTGGCATCCCAGGAGTCTATCCTGCGTTCTCAGCCCTCGGAGGCAGATTACAGAGCAGCTACTGTCAAACAAAGGCCTACCAGCAGGAGAATAACACCAGCTGAGATCAGTGTAAGTGCACGTATACCTCCACAGCACACTGGCAGACAGCATATGCCACTATGCTGGCAAGCATACAAACTCAATATGACTCAATACGCATAACATATTCATAATCACCATGGCTACGCAGCATTGACACAACATTGCACACATGTGATGCATGCACCACTAAATTCTTATTTGTCCACTGCACAAGTAAAGTTCCTCGTGGAAAGATAAAGTCACTTGATTTGTTTTTAATTAAAGGCATTAAAACTGTGTTTCATAACACAGTGAATTCTCTGTTCTGTCGTGCTGCAGTCGCTGTTTGAGAGACAAGGGATGACTCTACATGGAGGTCTTCACCCAGGCATTGAGAGAGGTCACATACCGCTACCAAAGGGGATGTCCAGGACCAAGTCTTTTGGTAAAACAATCACCCATCCTGTACATATTCAAATAAGGTGAATGATAGTGTATCTTATGCGCAGTATACCTATAGGTAAAAAATATTGACATGTAGAGAATATAAGATGAGGACGCTTCATTCTTCTCTTTTTCGTAATAATACACCCACAAAAAATAGCATGTAGATAGCAGTATAACAACAAAACAATACTCAGGATGAAGCTGCATCCTCAATATACATTGCATTACATGTTCAGAATGTGCAGTTGTGCTTATTGGATATTCACAGAAATAGATTTGCAGAGGAGATGTAGTACAGAGCCTATAAGTACTCATATATAATGAATACTCTGTATTATTAAACCTGTTCCCATGTACACTCATGAAATGAATGTTGAATTAATTGTTTAAAAACAGGTTTATAGATGGATGCATTGCAGTATATTTTTTAGAGAGCAGCAGTGGACCTGCTAGGCTGGTATAAAATGGTTTTATGAGATTACTCCCTGTCACCAGGAGATCTGTGCTCTTCCCTTCCTCATCAGGTGCCACTGAGGAGGATCGGCTGTCTGCCCTTGCAGGCGAGCACAGATTTCCCCGCAGTTCCTCCATGACAGACAGCCTCCGAGACCACTCACAGCCCCATCCCATCCCTCCGCCGCCACAAACAGCACCTCCTCCTCCTCCTTACTACCTAGACACTGGTCCTCCCCCAGCCTTTTGTCCCCCTCCTCCCCCATCTAGGACCCAGAGTCAGGGCCATGAGCCTGGGGGACGGTCCAGCTTCAAGCCCTCCTCTTTGGACCTGCCTTACGAGGCCGCTCAGCGGCAGGCCACACATTTAGAGAGACAGAAGAAAGCTCGTTCCATGATAATCCTCCAGGATTCTTCCCATCTACCTGTAGAACCTACAGAAATACCCCGTCCTTCTGCTGCTACTCCACCTGAGCGAATCAAAAGGAAGGGTCGGGTTATTGACAACCCTTATGCTAATGTGGGTCAATTTAGCATTGGACTGTACACGCCAACCAAGCCCCAGAGGAAGAAAAGTCCCCTGGTGAAACAACTACAGGTAGGTTATGTGTTGAGGATGGTCTTCTGTTTTTTGCTGTGGTTTTTGGTAGTTCTGTGTCAAAGACCCTCTAACATTGACATATTTGGCTTTTTTTTTTACTGCAGGTGGAAGATGCACAAGAAAAAGCTAGTCTGGCCTTAGCTTCTGCCCACTCCCGAGAGAGCTCACCCTCAGGACGACACCCATATGCCCATGGACACACACACACCAGCCGTGCAGACTTCTACCAGCAGCAGCTGATGGCTGAGCGTATGCGTGCCCAGGGCGAGATGATGTTTCAGGGTAAGGGCCCCTTCGCCGCTGCCATAGCTGGAGCGGTGAAAGATCGTGAACGTCGCCTTGAAGAACGGAGGAAATCCACTGTCTTCCTTTCTGTTGGGACCATGGAGGGGGCGTCTACCACCAGCTCTGACTCCCCCTCTCTGACACAGTCTCACTCTATTGATGAACGGATGCTCACCCGAGAGCTGGGACAGCTGCCTCCTCCTGCCTTGGCCCTGAGCCCCTCACCTAGTGGGACCACCTTTATCCATCCGCTCACAGGAAAGCCGCTGGACCCCAGCTCTCCACTGGCTCTTGCGCTGGCCGCAAGGGAAAGAGCACTGACCTCCCAGAGCCAGTCCCCAACTAGCAGCCCAGAGCCTAGGACTAAACAGGAGCGGGCAATATTCACTGACCCTCTGACCAAAGAGTCTCCACATAGGGAAGGGGCACCCGCAACTCCCCCTTTTTCGCCTAAAAGCGCCAAGGCAGCGGGGTACGGAGTTGGACCCTCCCTGACATCTATATTAGTTTCCCAGTCCACAAAACCACAGTGGGCCACATCACCATCCCCTGTATCATTCCGGCAGGAGATGGAGGCCAGAGTAGAGGAGAGGAAGGAGGAGAAGAGGCTAGAGGATAAAAAAAGTATGTTGATTAGTATTATGGATACATCACAGCAGAAAACCGCAGGGCTTATCATGGTCCATGCTACCAGTAACGGCCAGGCTGTCGGGGTGGCCTCAGACCTAGAGCAGAAATCTGCCCCGACATCCACAGAGCCCAGCCATTCTCCAAGTCCACGGGCTAAATCTCCCAGTCCTACGGTCGCCCAACCCCAGGCCCAGCTTCAGGCCCAACCTCAAACTCAGCGTCCTGCCAGTCCAGCCCAAGAGAAGAGTCTGGCTCAGGGAAGCTCCGAGGAGGATGTGGATCCGTACACAGTGACCCTGCCCCCTGCAATGTTGTCCTCCAGTGATGAGGAAACTAGAGAGGACCTCCGTAAGATTGGAGTTGTTCCACCACCAGATGAGTTTGCTAACGGATTGCTGGCACAGGCACAGGGGATGCCAGTGTCCCCAAACAGACTTGCACCCTCTCCTACCACCCCTACAACACCAACATCCCAAACTCCCTCAACCCCAACAACAACAACTGTGACCCCCACCCAACCGGCAGCTCTACCCAGTGCAGCAGTTGTCTCAGTCTCAGGGAAGCCCTCTGACCCTCTGGAGCCCCCACCGGTGGGCGAGTCTGGCTCTGCGGCTGACTCAGGCGTGGAGGAGGCTGACACACGCAGCTCCAGCGACAGAGAGCGAGACCACCATCTCGAGACCACCAGCACCGTCTCCACGGTCTCCAGTATGTCCACATTGTCCTCAGAATGCGGCGAGCCTGCCGACACACACACCACGCACACCTCCTATGCCGACGGGCAGACTTTTGTGCTCGACAAGCCGCCAGTGCCTCCTAAGCCCCGACTCAAGTCCCAGATAGGAGGCAGTAAAGGCCCTGTCACCTTCAGGGACCCTCTGCTGAAGCAGAGCTCTGACAGCGAGCTGCTATCACAACAACAGGCTGCTGCTCTGGCTGCTGCAGCTGGAGGAGCTGGGCTGCCCTCAGGTGGTTCAGCCTCAGTGACTGGACTAGCCCCCACCAAGCCGCGCTACCTCTTCCAGCGGAGGTCCAAGCTGTGGGGGGACCCGGTGGAGCCTCGTGGACCAGGGATTGGGCTAGGTATCGGGAGTTTGGGCAATCTTGGTGGGCTGGGACTGGGACTGGGTGTAGATGAGGGTGCAAAACCGTCTGTTATGGGCGAGCTCAGTTCACGACTACAGCAGCTAAATAAAGACACTAGGTCACTGGGAGAGGAGCCGATGGGAGCATCACTTGACCCGGGGAGGAAGTCACCTGTGTCAGGTGCCAGGTAAGAAAAAAGCTACTGAATTGTACTGCAAAAATGATTTCAAGTTTCATTTATATCTTTTCACGTAGATGGTGGAAGAGACAGAGAAAGTTATCTGAAGCAATGCCAGTGCCCTGCGTTCATAACATTTGAAATTAATCAAAATGTCATACTCAGACACTGAGTTTAATGCTTTTCTCTTGTATACCAACATTTGATATTTATGTTAATATAAATCACCACAGTCAATAATCGTGATTTGCCCACTGGAAGAAATATAGGCTTTCATTTATTATTTAAAATTAAACACATTACATAGATGATTTTTGTATTAAATCTAATAGCTATGCCCTGGAAGGAGGGTCAAAGATAGCTGCTTTTAGCTTTATTATGTGCATGATTTGGTTTTACTTACATTTTAAAACATGCAAATGAATCCCTAGTTAAGCCAGTCCACTGCAATGGTAAACAGTAATGAGATGAGAGGTCACCACCACTGCTGGCATTGCATTGTTAATATGCTGTACCTTTCTATGGGTCATACAGTGTGTTTGCAGCATCCGTAAGTAAAAAGTATATGAGGCATAGAGAAGAGGCAAAGAGGGACTTGGTTCTCACACAGCGACAGGGTTATCTGAAGCACAGTGCTACTTTGTCTATTATCTGTGGGTTTCTTGTTTTCACACCATACCTGAAGATACAATGAAGTCCTTTATATTTCTGCAGATATGACGACACCGGAGAGAGTAAACCTTAAGGTTATAGCCCCTAGGGTAAACTTAAGCTTTTTTTTATATAATTTTCCTAACAAGCCTATCAACTAATCCCTTTTATACATTTTGTTTTTAATGTATTTTCTTTTTAATGGTATATGTTACCTTGTTTGCATCACCTGATTTATTTAATTGCAGAATCTTTCAGACTAAAATATATATTTTTATAAAAGAATATAAAATATTTGGTTAGAAGACTGTGTTTTCAAGACAAGTCATTGGTATTAGAGGTTTACAGTAGAACTTCAAGTGATGCCTCTGGACTCAGGTCTAAATTGTTCCTTGTTTCCATAGTTACAGCACTACTCTTTGGCCTCCTGTTAAGTGATCTGGGTTGTTAAGTACATACAGTAGTCAGTACTAGTCAAAGGATGTGTGTGTGTGTGTGTGTGTGTGTGTGTGTGTGTGTGTGTGTGTGTGTGTGTGTGTGTGTGTGTGTGTGTGTGTGTGTGTGTGTGTGTGTGTGTGTGTGTGTGTGTGTGTGTGTGTGTGTAGTAGTAGTAGTAGTAGTAGTAGTAGTAGTAGTAGATATAGATGATCTGTTGGTGCAAACAAGGTAACAGGGCTTGGAGGCATGCACTTCCTGAAAACCTCTCCTCATCTCACACACACTCTGTTGGGTTTAACCTTTGACCCTGTTAGTAACTACCCTACCAGCTTTTCCCAGTCCGTGTTCAAATAATGCACCAGATACATCCTTATATCCGTCTTTGCAGCCATCACTGATATTAAAAGAACAGAAACTTTTTCTCATCATCACACCCCTTCCTACAGTAACATCAGTGATATTAAAGATATAGAAGATTTAAGGATGTATTTTCAAGTATTTGAACATGACTGAACTATAATGGTGTGTCATGTTAAAACCATCCCCTCGTGATCTTGGCATTAACAGACATGTTAACGATGCCCGATCTTGTCAAAAAAGTTCTGAGGTGCCACAGGGCGTAGCTGTCAAATATATGTCTTCTCCTTTACTCTACTCAGGATTTGGCCTGGTCGTGTTTTTTATGATTTGGCAGGTTGGAAGAATAAGTGCTGTCACTTCCTGGTTGTCCATTGTAGTTTTCCCTGCCATGAAATTGACACTAATTGCTGTTAATTTGAATGTGCTGTTCAGGGCAGTCCTTCATTCACTCAGTTACGTATCAAAGAATGTAGCTTTCGACGAACACTGTTTGTAGGCACTCTTGACATGCAGTTGTTTTTAGCCTTGCTACTATCATTTCTTCTTCTCTTGTCCTCATTTCTGTTCATATGAATGAGGAGCATAAAAAATGTTGCTTTCATGTTCCCGTATATGTCACTGTTGATTAAGAGGAGCTAAAAGATATGAACATAGTGAGATTCACAAGATGCATAGACTCTTTCATCATATTAACATCGGCAGGAGGAGCTGACCAACTCAACACAACTGAAACCGCAGCGCTTCACATTTTTGTGTTTCCATCCAGCTGTCAACTAGAATTATATTATGTTTCAATAATTGATCATAGGGCTTCTAGTTACTGGCTTTTCATGCTGACTAACGTCGGCACTTGGCAGAATTTTCTAACCATAACTCGTTGTAGTTTGGTTTTCTGCTGCTACTTGTTGTTGTTGCTTCTCTTCGATGCAGAATTTACCTCCAGCACCTCCATCAATGTAGCAACGTCATGTATATGGACCATCATTAAAAAAAACGAAATGAAAACAAATGAGTAAGCATATTCTGTATTGTAAAAACATCACAAGCAGTCCTGTAAGTATTGTGCTATTATTAAGTTCTAAAATAGTTTCTGTTGAAAAGCGTTGTCCCTTTGCTATGCCTGAAGTATCGCAAACTCAATAAAAAGTCACCATGTGACACTGAGCCAACTTCAGCCGTCAATTATTGGTCCACACTTCAGCAACATTGTGATACCTGGATGGAACAGGTGACCATGATGTCAAACACAACACATCATCCAATTCAACCCAAATCCATCCCAGACACTTGATTGTCCTCGGCTGTGACAAAAATGATCATGCACACCATTATCTCTCTCTCTCTCTCTCTCTCTCTCTCTCTCTCTCTCTCTCTCTCTCCTATAGTATTTCACATATGGCGTAGGCATCCCAGCACCCTTAACTGCAGTGTTAGTCCGTCACTCACCCCGTCCACCGTGTGCCCCATTTAAACCCCTTCAAAAACCACACATTGCGCTGTATTTTTGTCTCTTTGTCTCTCTAGTGTACACCTCGCTCACATGCTGTGTATCATAGCTTTGGGTGATTTAGAAACCTGTGGTTCTCATTTTATTTCATTTGTGCTCTTTGGTTTTTCTGTTCTTCTCTGTTTATGTAATTTGCATAACTTTGTTTTGTTTTTCAGTGATTGTGTTGAGGATAGCCATGGTCCCTGACTGTCTTGCTTATTGGACACTGTAGGTTTCTTAAACCACACTAAAACAGAATATATTTAGATAATATATAATATAGGCTGTTTATTTGCAATTTTTATGTTTTGATTAGAAAACGTTGACACATCCCTTATATACAACACATACAAATGTGTAAATAACTACTAACTATGCACGATTTCTATGTGGTAACCAACAATAACAACAGTCCTTTTATTACATCATTTCTGAATAAATACGAAAGCAACCACAAAAAGTCAAGGGACATGTGCCCACCTTTTTGTTTATTTGTTTGTTTGTTTTTCTTTTGTTTGTGCAGTGTTTGATATGTGATTAGTGTGCTCATTTCTCTCTCATGTAGCCCACTGGTCAGACCTTCCGTTGCCGAAGCCTACTCTGCTGTCTGTGTCATGCTTATACATCGACAACACCACCATATGCACATACACATGATTACAAGTACTCACAGCAACACTCATACAGTCGCACGCACACGCCTCAACATGCACACGCCTCAACATGCACACAAAGCGTGTCAAAGACAGCAGAGCTGGCCGACGCGGACTATAAGTCTGGTTGGCAGGCTGCGTCTCATGGAGTGATGCTAACATTCTCTCCCATTGCTCTCTCTCTCTCTGCTCACCTTGCATGCTCCGCCCTGCTGCTCTGATCTGATTGGTCTAGAACTGACTGTGCGCCCAGGAGGGCAGGACGACTGTGTAAGTGCGCATGGAGCTCATCTCATATCCGTCGGCTCCCTGTAGTCTGATCATTTTTCCAGCCATGTGCGCTGCCTAGCGTCCTCTGTTCCATTACACTCACATCAAAGTTTCCAAACACATGTAGTAGAAGGAGTACATGTGCCACACCTGTGCATAAGCCTCTCACTAACATGCATGCATAAAACAGACACCAGTGCACCAAATCTTACCACATTTAGGCCTCTCCTTTCTGCTTCTCCCTGCTTGCACTAGGCCAGACGTAACATTCATGTTAAACCTGCTCTCTAATCCATCCCGCTTCTACTTTCGGGCCATCTTTTCTTCCATTAGACCAGTAGTATTAATCAGTCACACATTTATGCTACTATCTTTGTTCAACGATGTCAGGTGTAAAATGTAAATAAACCAGCATTTGTTGTAGTTGTGGAAGATGAAGGGTTAACTGTTTTTGCAGAGATTCTTACTGGTTAAGAATTATTGCCAGATTGTGTTAGTAAAATGATTCGTGTTGCTTCAAGCTGCAGATGGTGAGATTAGGTTAGTTGGTCGCTGAGATTCACGCTCGCTTGGCTGAAGTAATAGCTGCTTTTCAGAATAAATTATTATTTGTTTTATTAAATTAAGCTAAGCTTTAGAACTTTATGTACTTTCAAATGGCCTATCTAAATGTGTGTGTGTGTGTGTGTGTGTGTGTGTGTGTGTGTGTGTGTGTGTGTGTGTGTGTGTGTGTGTGTGTGTGTGTGTGTGTGTGTGTGTGCTTTCAGTGCTCTCAGGTTAGTGTTATCTATGTCTCAGTTTGATACTGTAATCCTAAGCCTTTTGCTATTTGTGAGTAACAGTGATCATTCCATTGTATTTCCTTTATAACAGGAAATAGCTTTTTGATTGAATCATCATTGAAAAACACACTAACTGTCAGATGGATTGGGTGAAATAATGCACTCTTATCCTCCAAAAAATCCACATATTCCCTCATATAGTTCATATTTTACTTGAAATAGTGATGTCCTACGTGGCGTATTAATGATTGAGCATCAAATATATTTTAATCCAAAACTGCAAACCCATGAGTGCAGCTTGCTGCTTTGATGTTGCTGTGGTGTGAGACTAGCTTGGTCTGTCTAACAGTCATTAACCAAAAGCCTACACTAATTGAAACTAGAGAACAACTTACAGCGGTTAATACATTTAAGCTTGGTCTCATTTTCGTCTGCTTTATTTTCACTTTGTTCCCCTTCATCTCCTCTGTTAACATTGCTGAAACCTTCTCTCTGCCTGTCTCCACCAGACTTTTCAGCAGCCTAGGCGAGCTCCACACCATTTCTCAGAGAAGTTATGGCACCACATACACCATCCGCCCTGGCAGCCGTTACCCCGTCACCCGACGCACCCAAAGCCCAGGTTCAGGCTCTCCTGATCGGGACCCTCTGGGACGATTCTCAAGCTTCGGCCTACCGACCTCACCGACTACACCGCCACAAACCATCCTCAAATCCTCGAGCCTCAGCCTACCCCAAGAGCCCAAAGAGGTCCGCTTTGTAATGAGGAGCTCCAGCGCACGTTCCCGCTCTCGCTCCCCGTCCCCGTCACCTTCCCACTCCCCCGCGCTGGGGTCACCACTTTTAGCCCTCAGGCCCTTCCACCAGAAACCTCTCCACCTCTGGAATAAGTACGACGTCGGCGACTGGCTGGAGAGCATAAACCTGGGGGAGCACAGAGCGGGCTTTCAGGAACATGAGATCGAAGGCTCTCACCTCCCAGCTCTGACCAAGGATGACTTTGCGGAGCTGGGAGTGACGCGAGTCGGACACCGCATGAACATTGAGCGAGCGCTGAAAATGCTGCTAGAGAGCTGACCCCTGCCCTGAGACACAGCAACAGGCGGAGCGAGAGGCGAAGACGGAACGGGGAAAGATACAGAGTTGATGAAAGAGAAAAAGATAGGGGCTGCTCCTCTTTTACTCTGGCTGCTTTTATGTTCTGCATCACAAAATGTTTACCCGTGTACCTTAGCGACACTTTTATGTTCCTGCTCTGCATTTATACCCCGCACTTGGCACTGCACTGAAGAGGAGGAGTCAACACATCTGCCCTCCTCTACTCCACCCTTGGTGTCTGCGCACCTCCTTGCCTGCAACCAATTAGATCAGACCTCAAAATGGGCTCCGAGGAGAATCGCATGGGCTCCGGTTAAAACATTTGATTTGTGTAAGCTTCAGTTGTTTCCGCAGTAACACCCACACTTTCTCTCTCTCTCTCTCTCACTATTCCCTCCTCTACCTCTATCCCTCCATCTATTAGGCCTCTGAAAGCCTTTTTCCGGTTTGAGTAAAGGAGGAGGAGGAGGAGGAGGAATTTCCAAACAGAAAGCTCAGTTGCCTTTCAAAATATTTATACAGAGATCAACAACGATGAACACAGGACTATGGACATAGTGCTGACACAGCTCTGAGAATGTGTGTCTTCTCTATACCTGCTGTTGTTTTTAAACCTAAGACTTTCGAGCCCAGAGGTGGAGCTCCACCAAGTAAACCACGGGAGAAACCCTCTCCGCCTTGGTACCCAGACTGTGCTATCTATTATATTTGGAGAATGTTTAACCAACACTCGTGGCTTTTTTCATAATCAATTTTTTTGGTTTTCCAAAGGGAATATTATATATAGGTATTATATAATATGATATACATGTATCTAAATATAGCTTTCAGAAGAAAAGACAATGTTGCAAAGAGGAAATGTAATAAATTAATCTGCGCCTGTTTTTGGTTTTTAGTATAGAAGGCAGAGAGAAATCTTTAAATTTATTCCACCAATAGTTTACTCATTTTTACCAATTATATACATATATATATATATATATAAATATATATTTGAAATTGAAAAAAAAGTATATAGATATAGATATGGAAATGATTTTTTTTTTTTTTTTTTTGTCATAGGTATACAACTTTTCTTATGGTCACCCTTTCTTGAACCGTAGCATGACAAGTTGCATCATGTCTTGGACAGAGAGTTTGATGTTTGTTTTTATTTTCCTATGGTCTTCCTTCATACTAAAGGGCATCCCGTAATGTGAGGCTGAGACCCCAGTTGACCCCCATCCCTACAGCTGCAGCTACAGGTGCCTTCTTTATCCGCAACAACGCACAGTAATCAGTAGCACCTAATGAGACAGCTGATTGGTCAAAGCTCTGCAACTTTTGCCTGTTTATCACTCAGTTTGGGGCATTAGCATGGATAGGTTATTGGCTGTTTTATTACTGTCCATGTAAATGCTTGTTAAAGCTAGTTAAAATCTCATCCCTGTGACCCATGATGATGTGGCAGATAGCAGACATCTTCCAGATTTCAGTTTTATAGAGGAAACATTAGTGTAATCAACGGAAATGTGTCATAAACAGGCTTAAATGAGCTCGACATGACGGCTGTGCCCTTCTGATATGCCACGGCAGAGAGTGTGTCTGTAGTTGATCAGGCTGTGGGGATGGGAACACCACTGGAAGGTCTTAAAGGAAATTCAGTGTTTTACAACCTGGCACAAATCGCTGCTTCCCTCTATCTCTACGATTTACTTGGTGGGTAAAAATATTATCATAAACGGTGGCAGCCGAAACTCTAAAACATAAGATCCAGGTTGTAAAGAAAAACAAAACTGAATGTTCCTTAAACGATACAAAATCTACAATTATACTCATGAGTAGCTTCTGCTGGCAGTGAGAAACAGTGAGTTTTATTCACGCAACAAAAAAGCATTTTATCCATAGCTTTTCTCTAACAGACGGCCAAGTAATCTCTAATTACCACTAAAAACCTCCGTTCATCAGCAGCATCCAGTCAGTACGCCAAGGCAATGGCGAGAAGTTGTTTGCATTTTTTCTCTCTTTTCTTTTATGCTAGCAGTTTGTAAAAAAAAAAAAAACGGGTGGTGAAAATATAACGTTGTATCTGGGTTGTAGGAATAGCACTCACTGCCTCACTGTGACCTCACTGATTACTTTACTTCTGACTCCAGTGTTACAGTATGTCCTCAGACTCATATGGACTTTTTTGTGTTTATTGTTCTTTTTTTTTCCTTTCTTCGTTGATTCGTTACCCTCGGACACTGTGGGTAGATTTTGTAGCGTGTGGAACATGATACTTAAATCTTTTCACTCATTTGAATTTTAGAGTGACAGAAAAAAAAAGACAGAAAAAATGAACATCCTGTCCGTTCTAAACATACTTACACTTGTAAAAATGAACAAAATACAATTTTTTTTAAAATCACAAGCAATGTATATATGATAGATTTCATATAAATTTTTGAAAAACAAAAAGTATATAGATCTATATATGAATGTTTGGCATATATGCATAGTTAACCACCTGTGGAAAAGGTGAGAAGATTTTATTCTTTCTATGAACTCTTGAACTTTTGAACTCTGAACTATGAACTAGGGGAAGATTTGCACAAAACAAGGTGACAAGGTGCTAACATAAAAGCCACCCATCGGCCAAGCGCATGCGTGCATCTGGATTCCCCGAATCTCTCTGTGTGGTTTTCCTCTTCACCATGTGTGTATGACTGTGTGTGTGTGTGTGTGTGTGTGTGTGTGTGTGTGTGCGTGTGCGCGTTCACAAATGTTTGTTTCCATTTTTGCGTGTATTTGAGAGCCAGAGAGACAATGAGGATGCACGTGACAGTGAGAGAGTGTATGGTTGATGTTAGGATTTAAATCTTTGGAGCTAGTCCACTATAGCCTTACCGTATTACCATCAGAGATTCCCGGCAGTGGCTGTGTCAGACACAACACACACACACACACACAATATATAAACACTCAAAAATGCACACACACATTCACCCTCTATGGATTGAACATCATTGTTCTGCATTCTTGTTTTGTACCGAGTGAAGTCGAAAAGTGGACTGCTCTGCCTGAACGGAGACAGAGGAATCCCACAGGGTATATTAAAGAGACCATTGTCACCGTTTATATTGCAGGACAACTACAACTCACGTTGCAACTGTGTAGGTACGGCTGACACAGTCGCACTGTTTTGTTCACCCACTCCCAGATGATATTTGCCCCTCCTTCCCCTCCACTCTGTCTGGCAGCGCTCCTTTTTCCTTTTTCAGACCTTCAGTTTCTGAGTTTTGGATATGCTATATGACGTGATCCAGTGAGGAACAAACAACACAAAGGAAAATGTGCCAAAAAATAACTTAACTCTTAACTGTATATTTGTCTTTGCTTTAGGACTATCTTAGTTACAGCATTCTTGAGCTGTTGAGACTCAATAATATGGTGCCATCTCCTGGAAATCTTGAGAACTACAGACATTTGCTAGATCCTTCTGTATTTCCTACAGGTGGAATACAGTCACTGTTATTATTTTGTAAAGAAGCAGGCTTTTGTTTATACTAATATACATCGACACGCACACACATACATATATACACATACACACACACATACATATGATGCAATAGCCTGTGTATATCTACCTGTGAGCTTTGCATTAACATTTCTATTTAAATTTTGAGACAAAGTATCACATTTGCTTGATTTTACTGTGATGAAGGTTATTATCCAGCTTGGCTTACTGTTCCCATAAACACTTTAAGAGGTGGATGTGTACAGTCTGGACTCACAGGCTGGCCTGGTTGGAAGAAAACAATGCTGTAGTGAATACCTAGTCGGACGGCTGTGTAAGTTTACCACAAATACAGATGCAAAATGCAGCGTGTAACAGATTTACACATCATTAGGTCAAATAAGTTCAGTGAAGGGTTTTCTTTGTCTTATTTTCTAATGAACAAAGCACAATCTAAATAGTGTAGGGGGAGCAGTATAACCTTTTTAAAAACCCACTGCGGTTCGGTCACCCACTGGAACCAGTGATCTTATCATCAAAGATTTTTTTTTTTTTTTCTTTCATTGTTGGTTTTCTCCTTGTTTGCACTGTGAAGTTTAGAATGGTGGATGTATCACTGCAACAACTCAGCCTTGTCTCACAGGTGAACTTCCCCTCCTCAGCATCCGATGAACAAATCATCGACGGCTTTTAATCCAGAGACTTCTGGACGCTTAAAGCATTAGAACCCCCCCTTCCCCCCTCCATTACCAAACATCTAAGCCCTAGTGGAAGAAAAAACACATTATCCAGAAGCTACCTAGTATTCCTCACGCAAACAGAGCAAGGGTGAACGTGAAAGTTGAGGCAAGATCTGAGATGTTGCCCAGGATATCTCCACCACAGAGATATATGTTTGTTATATTATGTAATAAATTTATAATTAAAACATGAACTGCATCAAAGTCTTGATCCTGGTAAATTCAGTGTGTTGGTAGTAAAACGATATTCCAGAGTTATTTATTTTGAGTAAATGCCATGATAGAAATAAATTAAATGGCGTGTTTTAAATTGAGCCTGACCTTCTGAAATAAAAAAACAGTTTAATATTCTTTATGGCGACATTCCTGCTAATATACTTCAAATCCATTATGAGGGACACAGCCGGCTGAGCATTTCACAAGGCTGAAAAACCCTCACGAGTTTAAAATAGCTGATGTCTTCACATGTATGACTGGTAGTTTATAATGTGCTGAAGTTGACTACTCACTGCTCCTGTGTTTACTGCTGGATCACAGCGAGCCGGGAAAAAGACACAATAACAATTTGGTTGCACGGCACATTAAGTTTTCATTTAAATGTTGCTGAAAACCGACTTTACATCATAACATTAATGCAACAGAAGCAGCCAACAGACTCCCTGCTGGCTCTGCACACAACACTAAACACAAACGTTGGGAACAGCAGCAAGTACAGTCGATAATCACACGGTCTCTTTGATCTGTGCGAGTTCGTTTTCAATGCTTCACATTCTTCTTACAAAGTAAAACACATTCAGTCTCATCGTATGAGTTTCTACTATATTTATAGTAGATATTGATCGATAAAGTATGACTGACGAGTCTAAAAACCCAGCTAAATAAACTTGGTACGACACAACTCCTAAATATTGAACCAGGTTTACTTCCCTGCAAGAGTCACTGGACAGAAGGAGGGCAGCGACTGAAAACCTGACTAAAGGACTGACTGGCAGCCTTCAGTGGTGGAGTTACAAACCAATGGTGTAAAAGCAGACCACCTAAGTTACATTGGAACAACTAGCATCAACCCCAGAGGGGGACAACTTCTCCATGAGACAACAAGAGGGTTCGGACGATCTGTAAACATCTGTCAGGCCGAGTCGGGACTCTCTGCTTTCAGCTGCTCTTCATCTGCTTCTGAATCATCTTCCTTCTTTTCCAGGTCAAAGTTCTGTAAGATAAGTGAGATGACAACTAACATCAGTACCAACAGCAACAAAGACAGTGAATAGGTTTGGAGTATGGTGTTTCTTCAAACATTTCATTCTAGACATCCTTTAGTTTCGGGTTGCATTAAACTACGCTTAGAAAATGAGCTTGTCAGTGTACCTCTAATTCTTGCATCACTTCATCCATGAAGTCGCTGGGGTTTTGTTTGTAGTCCATTGCTCTCTTGATCATCTCTCTGAACATCTGTTGTGAGAGTCACAGTCAAAACTATCAACATTCAAGTGCTCTGGGCTTTTGAAATAATACTGAATTGTAGGATGAATTAATTCATTATTTTTATTATCTTGTAGATTCATTCATACAGTAGTTAACGGTTAAACAACTAATGAGAGAAATGTCCAAAGAAATTAACTTGGTGGGTTAATGATATTAACTCCGTCGGAAAATAAGCCGCTCCAACCTTAACGACGTTCGTCCCATCAGCTGCCGATACAAAGTAGAATGGGAGTCCTTGCTTTTTCCCAAAGTTAAAGCTTCTCTGTGTGACCTTGAAATCAGCTGCAGATGTGGGGAAAAAAATGTATTTGTTGAGATAATTAGTCACAAGGGAAGAGGGCAGAGCTAACAGATAATGTGTGCAAACTAAACAAAAAAAAAGGTTTCGTTATCCCGAAGTAACATGAACATCTAAAACAATGGAAAGAGCAGAATATTCCTTGTGATCTACAGTGTCAGAGCCAGACTCACCATCAATTTTGTTGGCAACCACACAGCAGGGAATCTCTGGTCTGTACTCTCTCAGCTCCTTATACCAGCTGGCCAGATTCTTATATGTGATCTTCCTTTGAACATCAAAAACCTAGAAGAGGAAGAGGAAAGCTTTACAAAAGGAGTTCAGCCTTATTTGCTGACTGTGAGGAAGTGGAACCTCCACCAGTTTACTGATCTAAACTTTTTGACTTCACCATCTGTGTTTTAAAAACCCAAAACATAGCTTGCTTTTATGTGAGATAAACCTTTCAAGGCCAAAAGGAACAACTTTAATATACGCTTGAGAGGTGGCTCTTAACCAGAATGCATTGTGGTATTTCATAATTTTCTCTCAACAATACATGAAGGAAATTAAGTGTAAATAAAACCATATTTTTGGACACTTGTTGGCTAGATACTGATTCCTGTGTTGACACAGAGAATATGTTTTACCATGATGCATGCATGTGCTTGGTGGTAGTATGAGGGATGCATGCTCTGAAATCTCTCCTGGCCAGCGGTGTCCCAGAAATCTGCGAATCAAAAGCAATCTTAATTAAGCTTAACGGAAGATTTTTAAACGAGTAAATGCGTTTCCTGTGCTGACCCGGTATAATACGTACCGACAGCTACGGTCTTGTTCCCCACAGAGGCGGTGTGTTTGTACAGAGTCAAAGCGTACGTCGACAACTGCTGTGGACGGCTGCAGACAGAGTTATGGATCTTAACCTCTCAGGACAAAACGCTCAGCTTTGATGGAGGAACAATGTAAAATATAGACTTTCAAAAATGACAAAAGGATACTACTCGTCCATGAGGAACCTCTCCATCAGCCTACGAGAGAAAGAAATGGTTTAGAAACTACCAGACACCATGTTATCTACTCTAGAAAGTTACAAATATACCAAAACATAAAGTAGCTACGAGGAGCTAACACTCACTTGGATTTGCCGACGGCGCTGTCTCCCAGACAGATGATCTTCACCTGCTCGTCTGAGTCGTATTTCTTCTGATCCAGTTCAGGTATGCTGCCGACGTCGACAGCCATGTCCCTCTGTTTAAACTCGGCTCTACTAGCCGGTGCTCGGCTAACTGAATTGATAAATACCTGGAGAAAAAATAGGTCTAATCTCCTACAAGACAGCTAGCATCCGACGGCTAACCGACCGTGTTAGCTTCCCATCGGTTAGCTGAGGTTGTGTGGTTCGGCTTGACATCACTCATTTCACCGGTTTCTGTCCTCACATCAACACACCTGATGCTATCCGACGCTCATAGCTGACATTTGTCTTTGTGAAGCCTCCTGTGGGTAAACGTTACTGTGATGCAGCCCAACCACGGGACGGTTGCTAGTTAACAGCCGACTAGCGTTGCTAACTGTTAGCGTCTGTTAGCGTCTGTTAACCAACGTGTCCAAATGTCGCGGTCTGTCCTGCGTACATCCCGCTGTCTATCCCTAACAACGGCCCGCTGGTTCCCAATACTCGTCCAGGTATTCCGATATGAAAAGTTTGGCTGTGTTAAGACGCCTCCAACCTTTTTCGTTTCTACGCAACGGGGACGCCTGTAGGACCCCTTCGTCGTGGTTCCTGCTGTCCTTTCACGTGCCTGTCGAGAATGCACTTTGCTTCATGTGGTTCGTTGTTTTCTTTATTAGTTGGAAGGAAATGTATTGAATGTCTAAGAATAACTATCGTGTTGTAAATAAACACGATAGTTGTAAATAAATAACCATCGTGTATGGTCAATTATTTTTATTTTTATTCAAGACACTAGGCCTATGACTTTTTGCAACATGATATGACTATTTGTATGACTTTCCATATAATATACTATTACTTTTTTATGACTTTTTTTCAACACGCTATTTTATGAATTTTCCCACTGTATTAGCTACTCAAGGACAGTTTTATGTTGTGTGGTTTGCTAAAATAGTTTGAGTTTGAACTTGTTCCTCTAATACCTGCACTACCCTGCAGTTTGCTTTTGTAAAGGATGCAGAAATAAAAGGAGGCAGTGAGCCTTGAACTTTCATTCTGAAGAATTACAGTGCAGTGTGTAAGTACTGTAGGAAGTGGGACATTTCCTTTTCTTTTGGCTTCACTCCAAGATTTAAAATTAAACGATGACAAAGGGATACAAGAAGTGCTGACTTTCCAACTTTAAGGGTATAGACGGTGTTAATAGGGTGAAGGGTGTAGCCCTTTGATACATAGTCCTGCCATTTTTAAATAGTTACCAAACCAGTCTGGATGAAGGCTGAAATCATGAGGAGCCAACAAGACACACATTTAACCTACAGACTGCATGTAGCTGACGGTGCAGGTTAAATGATACATGCTGGGTTCCTGTGCTGCCAGCAGGTGGTGCTGTTCTCCAACCAAAGACCAGACGACATGCTGATATCACAGCTCTATACAGGAGAGGAGATAGTTGCAGGATACTAAACCACATTTAGAGAAATGAGTGATACAATTAATAAAGTAACTTTTCCTCCAGTCCTTTTAAAGTCACTTAAATGTTATTTGATCACCTCTAGCTAATTAAGAAAGCATATAGTTTCTTTATTTTGTTTGCCATAAATGTTTAGTACAGAATCGTACACAGCCGAGATGCAGAGGCAGTTCCGAGTGCAGTCACAACAATGCATTCAAATGTGTATTAAGACATCAACCTTATGGGTTTTTGCAAAAATGATGATGGCAAATGTGGTTTATATTGTCTGTGAACTTTACGCTTCACACGTTTATTATTCCTGCGTTATGCCTATGCGGAAGACATGAATGGCCTTGAAGATCTTGACTGTAACAAAATCTAATAATGCACCAATGTGTTAAAATATACGAACATGCAACATTACAGTTTTACAACAATATTACAATAATTGATGGCATATATACAATAGGAGCAAGATACTCCTTTTCTGGTCTGATATACTGCTTTTTTTTCTTCAAAGCAGAACAAACTCATTCATTCTCCCAAATACTGTTCGTTAACATGACTATGTTATTAATAACAGTTTTGCAACTCCCATGCCTTTAAAAAGAAAATACATACTGCGAAGTAAGTTTGGCTTCAGGTGATGAGAGACGCTAAATAGCTTTGTAACAAGATATAAGAAGTATGTAAGTGTGTGATGAATATGTGAGTGTACAATATGAGTTTGCCCTTTAGGTCCAGCCTTGCTGTCCCAGAGCTGTGATGAGGTCCTGCAGCGGCTCGGTGTCCTCCGGCTCCAACAGGGCATGCTGCCGGCAGAAGAGCGTGAGGTGTGTGAAGAGTGTGTTGAGGTGTGGGTGCAGGCCCAGCGCCAGTGTCTCTCTGTAATGAGACCAGTAAATGTGAGCCAGAGTCCTGAAAAACAGTAAAAACACCTTCTGGACCAGAAAGACGAAGCCCGTTGGAAACACTGAACCTGAAAAGAGGGGAGAGATGACGGCGTTAGGAATGTGAGACGGGATGCAGAAAGAGTGCGACGTGTATGAATAACATGCCTTTTACCTGCTTTCGTGGGGAAAACATCTTCATCAGTCAGGAGCTCCTGAATGTATGACATGGCATAGTCAAAGTAAAGTGGAGCAGAGCACTTCAGCTTCCTGCCATGGTCATCAGTCCAAACATAAACCCTGACAACACACACATTAAGTAGACTCAGAATCAGCTTCGTCTGGCCAAGTATGCGCACACATACAAAGAATTTCACTGTTTTTTTTTGCATTTCTTACAATGTGCAAAGTGCTTTTTGTTCCTGGCACAAGAGATCTTTAAAGACATCCACTTCTGTTTGTGTAATTGTTTGGACTAGAGGATAATTAATGTCTGTTCATATGCAGTACTTCTGCTACAAAGCGTAACTATGAAAGACAGCGCAACTGGAGAAAAACAAAACAGAACACATTCTGAGGTTTTGTAATCTCAAACCTTTGTGTGAAACTTCTGCCATCATTCACCCGTTTATCATTGCACTCCTATAACAACAACACAGGTTTTAATAAGTAGCCCCGATGCAGCAGAGCCAGAGATATCGTCTTTTTTTTAATTTTTCTTCCTCGTCAAACCTGGCACCCACATTACCCACAATGCAACTCAAGCACCAACACTTCAATCTGAGATTCAGATGTGTTACAGTAGTAGCAACCAAAGATGAGGAGTGGGCAACACATGTCTAGTAACCTCTCTCTCTCTCTCCATCTGTATGCATCCATGTCCCATTAAAGCATGTTACTAACTTGACTTCTTCCCGTCGCCTGAAGCCTCATCATATTTCTATCTCCATTTCTGCTTTATTTTTATTATAGTAATGATTCTATTGTATCCTCTTTTTATTAGTAGTCATCATGTTCTACTGTTATTTCTGCCATTGCTGTTACTACTGCTATCACAGCTTCTCTTACATGTATAATTTCTGTTATGGATTGAGTTATTTTGTTGATTTTTCTGTACAAATTACATCTCCCATCCTTCCTCAGCTGCTGTCCCTGAGCTTTTTTCCCATTTTTACCCTGATAGAAGTTTATTTTTATTTTTTTATTTTTTTACAGTCTTTCCTTATCCTGGGACAGATGATGATATATGTTGTAAACATTTGTAATTTTGGGATGATCACTTCACTGTGGATATCTATATAATGTACCCACATGACAAGATGCTACTAGAACTTATAGTGTAAAATATGATGCTCAGTAACTCACGTGTTGTCTGGTCCACATGCAGTTGGGCAGGTGCTGGGGGTGCAGAACTCAGACAGTGCACTGGAGAACATATTTATATGCTTGAAAAATGCCACCGCTGAAAGAAATCAATAAGAAACCGATTACATCTTGTACACATTCCTATGTCTGTTTTTGAGTGTGTTGGGGAGGATAAGGAGCAGGAGAAAAGGGGTAAAACCTGTCTGAAATCTGCTGTTTAATGGGGTCTACTCACTGTTGCTGGCCAGCCACTCTGCCTTGTCGACACCAGGCGGCAGTGCCGTGAGGGCGAACATGTCTGTGTGTGTGATGTGCTGGCACACATACTGCTGCTGCAGATACGGACGCTCCTCCAGATTATTGTTATTAATTCCCCTTGGGGGGGGAAGATGGGACAGAGTTAATGGAGCAGAGACAGAAAGAGAAGGACAGAGAGGCAGAAAATATCGCTGTGTAAAACAATTGATAGGTCAGAGGATGAATTACTCCTGCTGCAGTCAGTAGATAACACACTTTACGCTCTCCGATGCTCTCCCATCAGTCTTGCCCAATGACGCTGGCACACACTCGCGCAAACACATACAAGCAGGGCTTTAACTGCAGAGCTAAAAGTCCAATAAACCAACAGTTAATTTAACGAAGGCAGTCGATTCAGAGCCAGAGAGTAATTACTGTAAATGAAGCTGGCTGCTGCAGTGGTCAGCGCTACAGAGCCCATTACTGGAAGGACCAGCATCGTGCACGATAATGTACGGAGCGGAGGGGCTGAGGCCCGCTGGCTTCCCAACACCAGGTCATATACTTTTACCTGCTTTATAACCAGTCACACAGGAAATTAATAATGCGTGTTTGTGAAGGTGTACTGGAAAGTCAAATTTGGTAGCATGATTTGACTTTATGCAAACAAGAGGGTGATGCAGGTCTGCTGTGATGGCCATGAGAGCTCTATTCTGGGTGCGTGTGTGTGTGTGTGTGTGTGTGTGTGTGTGCGTGCGTGCGTGCGTGTGTGGGGGGGTTCTCCTGTCATTTGATAGCTACAAGGCCTTTTTCTTTTTAAGAGGACCTCAGATTAAAGTTAATATTTCAAAGTGTAGTGGAATCTGGCAGCTGCCACACTCCGTGTCTGGATGTCTACACACAGCAGCTGAGAGTTTACTCAGTGTGACCTTGCCTGCTGCGATAAGAGAAACACAGCGCTCTCTATGGGGTGTCACTCCCCCTGTGTGTGTGTGTGTGTGTGTGTGTGTGTGTGTGTGTGTGTGTGTGTGTGTGTGTGTGTGTGTGTGTGTGTGTGTGTGTGGGCAGGAAGAATTAGTTTAATGGTCTAAACAGCAGGTCTTTGTCCAAACTAAAAGGTCAGACGAGGGGAAGAGAGGGAGGAATAGTGACAGAGAGGAATGTAAACATCAGCTGTACAAAAGGTACAGTATTGTAAAGCCCGACTTCTCTAATGTCCACAGGAACCTATTCTGTTAACATCCTGGTCTGTTCCAGCTTCATGGTATGAACTCAGTTGCCGCCTACCAGTTGTCAGCACACGAGCACGATGATCCCGGAGCTACTTGTAACGTTGTGTTTGTGTGTAAACACACTCCTCGGTGACCCTGCTCTCCTGCTCTCTGCCATCTGTTTACCTTCACCTCTGCCGTGACGGTGAAATAAATAATCCTCCTCAGCTAGCTCGGGAAAAAAAAGAGGAAGATTAATCCTAGAGCAAATATTTGCAATGAACTAACCGTGGTCTTCCTTCAAACTACTTCTCGACATGTGTTCCCGCTGTTCCGAGGAATCCACCTTCACTGATGCCATCGGACAAATATGTAACACACAGACACACGAATGTATCTGGAGGACATTCCTGAGTGAACCATGTGCGGTCAGCTTTCTAGGCGCGTTTCCTCTGCACTATCCGTTACTACAACAACATCTTGCTGTTCTGTATGTTTGTGTTCTTTCCAGAGAACATAAACGGTGACTTTTACGAAGATGGAACAGCAAAATGCAAAACTTATTCCCAGATAGGACCCTGAAACACGAGTGTTAGTTTAAAGCTGACGGAGAGTTAGGAGTTATAAAAACACAACTTACAGTTTCTCACTGCTGATGTCAGAAGGCTGAAGGGTCTTTCTGTCTGCCTTCGTAGCCGAGGGGTAACTATGACAACCCCCCATGGCGTAAAGCTAAGAGCAGAGCTGTTGGTCGGACCAGCCCCACTTTTCCATCCCAAACATGCTAACCCACACACTTCTACACACTGCAGGCAGCATATGGGAACGACCGCCGCCGCACAAACATCTCTCAGCTCGCAAACAAATCCATAAAAAGTAGTCCAGGAGTTGAGGATCGTCTCCCGTGTCTCTCCGTTGGCTCCAGTGATCCAGTGTCAGGGAGTATATGTGTCTCCTTTGTCTGGAGTCCCACACCCCACAGGCTCCTCCTCTCCCAGCTCCGAGCAGACAGGCAGGTTTCTCCACAACCCATTAAAGTACAAAAATACAACTCCGCCTTCTTCCCCTTTTCCACCCACTGCATGCATACATGCTCTCGTCTCCACATGTTTGCCCTCTCTACAGAGAGAGCAGGCAGGTGCAGATGGCAAACTAAAGTTGTTGGGCTTTTTTCCCTTCTGTGGAAATGGAAAGATATCGATGAGGAGGAATGAGGCGAGGAGTAGAAAAGAGAAGCCGGAGCAGCTGCAGGTGTGTTCAGTATCTGTACTCCCCTTTTAAACTCTAGAGGAAGTGAAGACGTGACGTATCCAAGGAAAGGAATGACAACACACACCCTCAGTGATATATAGGTAGGACACCGAGCGGACAAGTGAGATATGAGAAGTGAACGAACACAAAAGAAGGGTCTTTGGCTTCCCTCCTATTAGATTCACTGATTTCAGTTCACAGATCTACATGACAGGCAGGTTTGTGCTTGTTCTGCAGGAAATCGGTGTGGCTCACATGCATAGGAGACGTACAGGAAGGAGCGGGAGGCAACATAATCCATTAGCCCACCTGCCCCTAAGGTAAACATATTTGTGCTTCTATAGACAAAGTCCTGCACCGTTTGTCCCGTGTGTGTTTGTGTTCCAGCAGGTTGTAAATGTGAGACAAACACAGGCTCGTGCTTCTTGGTCTGACATATTTATTAGGTTCATATCTGAATGTACAAGCTAAATCGACAACAGGAAACAGACACGTTACTCCCTAAATGAAAAAAAACTAAACCCACCAGCATCAGTCCACTTTACATTAAAAAAAAAAAAAAGCCATAGTGCGAGGAAGTTTTGAACGTTGAAATGGCCTCAGACCAGACAATGGGATGGAGTAACAATTTAACACCCATTGTCTCTCAATTAAAGTTTCGGGCATACACTGTCCAACGCAGCACATACCGACGAGGTGAATGAGGCTAATGTGCAAACTTAATGGCACTTAAACATGACCGTATTGTACCTCAAGCCATTATGCATAACATCACACCATACCCGTAGCTGGACTGCACACGCAACACTCTCAAGGTGAAGGACGGACACACACACACAGACACACACGCACACGAAAGGGTCACATGTAGTGCTTAGGTTTTGCAAGAGACAGGATGACATATTCTGACCTTGCACACACCCTGACAAAAAACAGCCCTGTTTGTCTCCTCGAACCCTGACTTAAACCGGTGCTAACTCTCTCTGCAGCTCCACTTCAAACAGCTCAGCGTGCTGAATAGATAAAAGCAAAATATCTGCGGTCTAAGATAAACCTTCCAAGTCTTTTCTTTGACATGTGGCATCCTCTCCTACTGCTGATAACGGCATCACGTGCTTTAAAAAAAAAACACACACGAGAGGGATCAAACAAAGACCGCTTCAGATAAATCTAGACCCCCGACACCACTGCAAGAAAGGAGGCTACTTCACAAATATGAAAGCCAGTTGTAACACAGGTGGGAAGACACACTTTGGCAGAAAGCATTGAGGAAATTGTATTCTAAAGTATCTACATAATTCACTCGTTCAAGTCAAACATTCCCATCTCTTTGAGCGGGGAATAATGTGGTGGCACTTGGCACTACCAAACAAACCAAAAGTGCTTCTCGAAAAAAAGTGCTTTTAAAATAAATACAACAATCAATGTAAATCCTTCCCTAGGCATAAATGCAATTAAAGTCAACTCCTGCCCTGAGAAAGAGAGAAACGAGGAGAAAGAAAGTAAAGCATGACTGTCTGGCACACACAAACGTAAAGGATAGTTCCAGTCTAGTTTTTGTAGTTGGAACCATGATTATTGTGATTATTATCATTTATGATGAGATGGTTCTCAACAAGTATTAATATCTAACATGAAGAAAGAAGATCAGCAATCAGACAAGTCAACAACTGAGTTGGATTAACAATTTTACTTTGAGGCATGTGAGCTCTCCCAAAGTGTTTGTTGTCATGTACGATTATTTTCATTATCAATTAATCCGCTAAGCAATTTACTGATTAAATATATTCATCATTTAGTGTATAAACCGATAGCAAATAGTGAAAAATATCCATTTTAACCCAAGGACATTCAATAAATTAGAACATTAGACAAAGTAAAGCCACACATAGAGAAACTGAATTTAGGTCATGTTTGCCATTCATCCCTGAAATATTCCTTTAATAACTTATTAGCAAAATAATTGGCTGATATTTTTCTACTGATAAACTATTGCATTAATCAACACATTTGTGCAGCTCTAGTTGATAAACCTCTATCATTACATAGGCAAAGTATGTGCAGTTAAAATGTCAAAACTGAATCAGTAGTTTTGCTATTATCTTAACGTTTTCTCTTCCTAATAAGACCGTTTTAAAACTAATGAATATGAAAATTAGACCCAAATTCCAAACTGGAACCATCCTTTAGGTGAATAATGAGGAGGACAGACTCACATTCTCACACACTCTCAAACCTCCGTGTAGGAAGCATGTCGCAGAGGAACGGGAACTGATGCTGGGGTATAAACTGAAACACAGACATCATTATTGCCTCATTTCAACAGTACAACACATACATACAATACACACGTTGCAACCTGCGAAACAACCGCCTTTCCTTACGTTGGATTTATTCCAAAAATAGATATAATGTTTATATATACTGTTTACATTTATATTACGTTTACATTATTACCAAGAATAGCCACAACCTAATACATGTTCAAATTTCACAATATTACATTTAAACAGCTCTGAGGGTGATATGAATTGGTATGTGCACGTCACTGGGTTGTTGTTGTTGTTTTTTTCCACGCGTGTGTGTAGATTTGGTTGTGTATACATGTGTGTATGGTAACTGTGTGCATGTGTGTTACACAGGTGTGCTTTCTTTATATCTGCATACCTCTCATTTGACCTGAGAATGCACTCTGTACGTCGGACAGGGTTCAAACACACATGCACACACATCTACCCACATGAATACAACACACACACACACACACACACACATCTGTCAGAGGTTGGAGGAGGAAGTGACACACGATGCTCCCACATTTGATGCTCTAAATTAACAAAAGGAGAGCATTTATGTTCGACGGGATCAAAGCAAAGAAATGTTACTTTCATTGAGAAATGATTTATAACCACTCACGCATTTGCACTAATGAGGCGTCTGCTTGTCACGTACGTTGAAATGCTGAAATTAAAGAAATGGCAGCTAGCTTTGCAAGCATCTTGGCCGATTATTTAAATGCAGTGTTCTTTACTAAAATGTAAACAGTCAAATGCTCTAATAGAAAAAATTGGGCTGTGGTTTAATGCCCTGGGAGCAGAGACGCTCAAACAATCTGAAATTTGATGCTGAATTCAAACAAGGCGCGTAACCTCAGCTCATCACAACAGCTAAGTGTTTTCTCTCTCTCAAGTTCAATGGGAAAATCAGATTTTTAAATTATTATTATTATTATTATGTAACAGAATTTGGCATTGGGGGTCTGGGCACAATGAAATGTTCTTTAAAAACACACATTCCTTGTTGTAGCGGTTGAGTTGTACTTATGTCAGGAAGGTGCAGGAGAAATCAATGTACCTATGTGTAGAAATGTGTTATCCAGCATACATACTGTTAAGGGCTGTTTGACCTCAACATTCAGCATATCCCATTCTTCGGACACAAAAAAAGGCATTGGAGGGCTGCTAACGTGAAGCAAAGGTGGCATTGCTTTGTGTTGAATGGACAGGTATGAAGCGTCGGTCTGTGTGTCTGTGCTGCATCTTTAGGCCGGCCCATTAGCAGAGGGTTGCGTGTCTCTGTAAGGGGGGGAAAAAAAACATTACAAAAATATTTTTTTTCAAAAGTTAAAGAATGAAAAAGTTCAGAGAAGTTTGGTTTTTATCCACCAAGATTCTGAGAGATATGTTAATGACACTTCTGGCACCACCCAAATCTAATTGAGGTGAAGAGTATTTTGATTTAAGTCTTTAAACTACAGAAAATTACAGTTAAACCAATCCCATTTTAAATATTAAACTAGAATTACTGCCTCGTGGTGGTATGCCTCAATCAACCAGACAAGTTTCTGTTTGTCCGAAATTACATCACTTCATAAATTCATCCATTCAGTCCAAGTGGATGTTTGTCCCAAACAAAATGTGCTCAAGGTGTACATGAGATATCGTGTTCACAAGAATGGGACGGATGGGAGGTCACAGTGACCTTGACTTTTGACTTTTGACTTTGTCTAAACAGTTCATCCTTGAGTCAAGGTGTACGTCTGTGCCAAATCTACAGCAGTATGAATCCAAACTGATAAAAAGGATGCTGAATTAACTTATTCAATTAAATAGTTAGTAAAAAAGTCTGAAGTCATGGTCTGTTAAGTCTGTGTGCAAAACGATGAGCAAGCAACTTTTATACTTGTTTTCTGAATCATCATTAAGCCGTCTTAGTTCGGTGTAAGAGAGACAATTCTATTCAAATGGGCTCATTCTTGGGAGGTGATTTACCAGAGATTTGAAGTGTTTGTATTGTGTGGTGATCTCACCACTTCTGTATTCAGCTGTATACAAACACACACACACACTTACTGTGTGACAGCAGCCGCCTGGTTAGTTGGACTGGCGGTAGTGGGGTTGGGACTGTCTTCAGGTTTCTTCCCCTTTTCACTCTCTTTCTCGCTCCCTTTCCCCTTGTCTCCCGGCACCTTATCTGCTTCGCTGAAAAAACAAACAAACAAAGGAAGTTATAACTGACTAAAAGGCATAACCAGGCACTGTCACCTGAACTCATATCATAAAGAACAAACTGCAGATGCTACTTCTGCTCTTGGCTAAATGTCACCACGGTTGTTTGCTTTGAGCTGTCCACGATGATGCCGACGGTGCAAACCCTGTGTGTGAATCAACTGGCCTGTTGCTGCCATCATATAGCCGGCTGTGACAACATCACAGTGAGTTGGCGCATCGTTGCTCAGGTTTCTGCTAAAATAGTTCATCTCAGATTCCAGGTGGAATGTGTTTAATCGTAGCATGCTGGTAGACGTACTGATTGTTAGTAACTTACTAATGTATTGATTTGTTAGAATGTTGATATGCTGGTTTGGTAGCAACTTCTGTTCACAGCATGCTATCTGACTTACTGTTAGTAGTGTTGAGTGCTCTGAAAGAAAACAAATATCTTTTTTATTTATGTTATGACAGACAATCATCATACACCGCTCTCGTCTGTTGGTGTAATTTCATAAAGCCACCGATGGGTTCTCAAAATCTTAACCCCAGGATCATCGTCTGGAATTACAGTGCCATGTTGAGAATATGAGGAGAGCCTTGCATAGGGACAGAGGTCCTGTAGGTTCTCTACGAGCCACCAGCTGGGAGTTAGTATAGTTTTGCGATGAATTAGGCAAGGAATTGTTACATCGCATCCTGTTAAATGCAACAAGCAAACAAAAAAAACGTGGCACATCTGTGCTCATGATGGCCGTTTAAATCCTTCACACAACTTCAGGAACACAAATCGCACTCCAGAGCAAAGGACCTCAAGCACAACATACCGTCTGACTGCTGGTCTGAATACTCTGGAGTCAAGGGGAGACGAGAAAGAAGGGAACAGACAGGAGGAGGGCAATATCAGAAGAAAAACAGAGAAGGTGGAAGTAACATTTTAGCAGGAAAACGTTTTTTGGGGGGGGGAAGGGGAAGAGGGGCTCTATAAAAGCACTTGGAAGTACAAGAGGAGAAGGGGGGGACGCTGCACCAATCAAGACAGAGAAGCTGCACATCGGTTGTGCGTGAGAGGACCTACCTGCTGAAGACTGCCCTTTCATTTTTGGCGTCCACGGTGAGCCGAATTGTCTCCTTGCCAGCCCCCGTGGTGATGGTTTCTGTGGTGACCGACTCGCTGGTCGTAGACTCCGTCTTTCCTTCTTCCTCATCGCTGTCTGAGCTGCTGGAGGAAGAGCTGTCCGATGCTACCAGTGGAGCTTTTCTCGCCACACATACACTCCACACACACGCTGCAAAGAGCCAAAAAGAAATGATCCGACTTCACCATGGATGTATACTCATTTCACTGGAGTAGTCAATTTATCACAGACATGAGAGACTGAGAGGCAGTAGTAATGAGCTGCCAAATGCATATAGATTTGTGTTAAATGACTATTTGGTCTGTTGACCTGGCATTTAATTGAGTAAAATGCAAGAAAATACTGCACCTTAAAAGTTGCCAGTAGCCTTCGAGCAGCACGGTGAATTCTATTATTTTTTCTCAGTCATCTATAGCTAACTGCTTTATTTGCTCAGCACAAGTAAATACATGAAATCATTCAATACACAACCCGGAAAAAAATACCTCACAGTTGATCTTGGCAAATGGAAATGATGTACATGTTTGTTTGCATGTAGATCAGGGAGTGGTCACTCAAGACTATAAGGCTTAGGAGCCTTTCTTTCCGTCACATCACTTGATCCCAGCAGTTTGCCAACTAAAACATATTGCGTTCTAATCCAGAGGAAATAATTCCCCTAATTTGTACTTAATGAAAGAATAACCGTACTTTCAAAAACAGTTAGAACACTGACAGTTTAACCTTTGACATTATTAATTTTAATAACAGAATAAAAAGTTCATCATGGTACAAGATCTGTATTTGCAATTGTAAGTTTTATTTAATTACGAATGTTTTACAGCCCATTGATGTAGTTGAATGTGCCGTGCTGCAGCAACTTACGGTTCTGGTTTGGTTTGGTGTTGCCTGATCCGCTAAGCTCCGAGTCCACAGGAGAGCTGCATCTGGGGCCTGTTTCAGAGCTGGGGACATAATTCACACGGATAAGAAAACCAAAACAACTATGGGAATACTTTGGAGGACAGCAGGTACAACCACTGTTTTTTATTTTTTACTTCAAGCCGTAAATAAATGCTTGGATTTTCTTCAAACGTATTCTCATTTAATGATCACCACAATCTCTTTTTTTGTTGATGTAATTACTGAAGGGGTAATGCAAACTTCCTATTAGTATATTATCACAATGGTTTTACTAAAGCAAAGCTTTGGAATGCAGTTTCTGAAATAATCTTCTCATTTTTAGAGTGCACTCAAACTCACCAACAGAAAGGCTGAAAGTCGGTGAACTTGGCCCATCCCTTCTCCTCTGCCTCTGTGGCAGCTGGTTTGGAGTCTGGAGTACCCCAGGCTGAAAAGCCCACTCCTGCTGCAGGAGCCTTGGAGTTCACCTCCCCGAAGTCTGCTATCCAGCCAGTGCCTGAGTGCCGTGAGACACATGCTCAAACTTGGCTTTTGCCCTGACACACATAGCAAAACAAATATAACTATAGAATACTGTAGAATATAACATGTCTTACCCTTTGTTTCGTCAGTCTGGCTCTGGCTTGAGAATGGATCCGGGTCATCTTTAGGATCCTCTCCCTCCTCAGAGTCTGAGTCTGCTCTATCGGAGGCCTCGCTGCCAGAAGCTGCTGTCGTATCACAGTCTTTAATAGCTGCTGGGCCCTGGGATGACTGGGACCCACCAAACCTTGAATCACACAAAACATTTTAGCATGTTTGACTGAGCAAGGCCAATTAATTCACATATATTAATCATAACATCACCGAAATAAAATCCAGAGCATCGGTTGCTGTATTTACTGGTGTGTCTGTCTACCTGTTACGGGACTTGGTTTGTGTTGCAAAGTTGATCTCTTTCTCCTCCCAAATGTCCTCTTCATCATCATCAAACGGCTGAATCCTCTCCTTGGCACAGGTCTCAAACACAGCTGTATTAGCCTGCAAAGGACAGGTCGACATATCAAATGTAAATGTAATCAATGTACATCAATATTCATAATGCTTCGCAAACCTAAATCTGAATTGTGTGGCTGTTAGGTTGTTTTGATCATTTGTTTGGTCCCTAAATAAAATTAATTAATCCATCTGTAAAAATTAACAAAGACCTCAAAAATCAAACTTCTAAGAACAAATCTGTGAATACATTTGTGTAGAAAATCTAAACAGACTCACGGAGTCCTGGCCTGCATCGATGTTGATGCTGATCTCTGCAATTCGGTCAAACGTTGCTCTGCCATAAAAGTAAAAATCTCTCAGTTGACACACAATAACAATAGTTCACTGCCATACAGTGAGGAATGTCAGTTAATTTACCCAATGCTGTCGTCATGATCAGTAAACTCCTCATCATTGAAGCCAAACTGATCCACGAAGTTAGCCGTCATCTGCTGGATCTGGTAGTCTGAAAAGGCCTAAAACACACATTGTAATTTGAATTAGATTACCATCTCTGATAACAACAAAAAATATGTTTTGTGTGTGTGTGTGTGTGCGTGTGCGTGTGTGTGTGTGTGTGAGCGTATGCATGTGTACCTGCTGTAGCGTCAGTTCTTTAGGGAAGGGGCTCTCCATATCATCCTCTGAGGAAGGGCGTGGGTTTCCAGTGCCAACCTGGACATGTAAAAAAATACATCACATGACGTATTGAAGTTCAAGTACAAACAGTCTTAAATACTGTAGATGAGCATGTGTGTGTTCCTTTACCAGGTCTATGGTGTTCTTCCTATTCGTCTCTGAGAGGGTCTGGTCCACAAAGGTTTCCCAGCGCCCTCTGTAGTCCTCTGGCAGCTCTACATGCAAAAACACAAGAAGCTGCATGAACAAAGCAGCATTCAAGTAAAGTGGCAATTGTGTAAATGTCTTTCTTTCACACAGGAATGAGCGTACACATGTCCACACACACCTGTGATGAGGCTACTAATCTGTGTGTGAACTGGGCCTTTCTCCAGGTTGTGGACTACTGTGTTGGCAATCCTAGTCAGATGTCCCATGTACCCTCGTCTCATACCACCTTCTGACCTGAACAAAGCAGTGCCACCGTTAGTAAACCCCATTAAAGGCTGATATTGCTTGGAAAATAAGATGATGCCATAAAGTTCCTTACTGTATTTTATCATTCTCTTCCCAAGCCTCCAGGATCCTCTGGACAAGATGGCAGTGCTGAAACAACTAGTGAGACACAAGGATAGAGTCAATCAATTTTTTTTAATTCAGAAAGAGCCAACACCGTGGCCGTTCCAGTAGATTAAACGTCATTAAAGCCTCTTGCTTCAAACAAAAGCAGAGACACCTACATGAGTCACCATTAAATTATGTGCAGAGTTTTCAGGGGTGTCTGAAGGTTCAGAAGGCGATCCGGTCGAAGCCTGCTCTTGTGAGATCTCCTGATGAGACCTGAATTTTTCCTGGGATCCAAAGCCAGGCTGAAGTCTCATCTCATGGGCACAGGGTCGGAGGATGGCAGCAACACAAAGCTCCACTTGCAGGTGCAGGAAGTTGTTCCATGTATACTTGAAGAACAAGTCCTGAAGAAAGCACATTTTCCGGTGGAACATTTAAAATGGATCACTTTCTCAAACTTATACTCAAAAACGTGGCATGTCTACTTATCTCACCAGAAGCAGGTCCATCGTATTGAGTCGGCAGAGTTCCTGTGCTACTACCGCGTGGCTAGCAGAGCTGGTATACAGCAGAGAGGCCACCAGTCTGGCTACATGCAGACGTGTGTTCCCTAATGGTTCCTCTAGCACACCCAGAGTAGTCAGCATGGGATTTCGCTATAAGTTTACAGATGGAGGGCACAGAATTTAGAGGAATTCGGGATACAAGAGTCCGAAAGGTTAGCAGAGTTTTGTTATACATGTGCAACTACTGTATAACAAATGGTATATAAATGGCAGAGAATCAAACATAACTATTTAAGATAGAGGTTGCAGCAAAAGTGAGTGCTTGATATTTATAATGTGTCCTCACACCCTGCAAGTGAAAGGGCGTTCCCTTTTCAGTTTTGGTATGGGACAAACCCGTGACTCATTTTTGTAGCTCTCTATATTGCCTGTTAGTAGTTTTCTATTGATAACTATCGGTATTTATCATGAGAAACATGTTATTTCATACTATAACAGCTCATATTAAGGACCTATAGAAGAGTATATCTTTATTTACATACCTTGGGTGGCTCCAGAAGTAGCTGGTGGAAGTGTGTCAGATGTGGTTGGATGGCCAACAAAATACTGCTGTTAACGGTGTAACTTCTCTCAAATCCCTGAGCATCCATTACACCATCCACCCTGTAATAAAAAAAACAGACCAAACACCTTTCAAAAACAGGAAACGGATGAATAGAACATTTAACGTGTTATAATGCTCATACCAAGAGAGGTGTGACTAACTTCACCATGCCAGGGGACAAATTAAAAATTAGATTAACTACCCTTCCAACACAGAACTAGCATTATTTATACACTGTTTAAAATTGCTCAAAAATATCACACTCACACAGGCCTCCTGATTTCCAGTAATGTGAGAAGAACTTGAATTCCATTGATGATGCAGCTCTCAGAACTGTCTGTTGAGAACATATTCTGTAGCAACTGCTCCACACACTCCTGCCTGTGGACAGAGAAAGTATGTCATCACCTTCACATCCTGGAATATATATATATATATATATATACTGTATATATTAATAAAACATTTATATTGACTTACGACTCCAGCACAGTCAACAAAGGGTCGGGCTGTGAAATCTCCTGGAGCTGATTGGCCTGGTCTCTGCTCAGACGAATTATGTCACACAAAGTTTGAGATGCATTGGACTGCCTCTGTGAGAGGGAAAAACACAAAGACACACATGAACATTGGGTCATGTTAATGGTTTGTTAAAGAGTCTTTGAGTGCTATTAATATTATGTTTAAATGCCCTTCTACCTCTTCATCTCTCTCGGGGTGAATGAGCTCTACGAGTCTCTGGGAAAGCTTCTCTTGATTCAGCCACTATTGACAAAAATATCACATTATAACTGCAAACAATATCACTACGCAATGTATAAATGTATGGTATGAATGTGGATCATACAATAAGTGTATCGAGCCGAAGAGGGGGTGGCTCCACACAGCTGATAAGTCTGAGGAGCACATCCATCATGGCTGATGTGTCAATATGCTTCAGGACCAAGGAAAGGAATCCCTCCTTCCGTCGCAGGAAACTAAGCACCTGAACACAACAGAGAGCAGCGGAAACAAAATAATTATAGATAACTGAAAATATGTGGCCTGTCTCAAATCAAGAAAAGGAAATGTGACTTGAAATGTCACAGGTTTGGGGACAGTTTTTAAGATATGTTGCTCTGGACCAACCAGCTGGTCAGACGGACAGGCCAACTGACCTCGACATCTTCATGCCCCCACAACTAACAGGGAAATACCTAAACTATATGCACTGCTTTATGTGTTGGTACATCTGCCCTTTGATTTTGCTGTGCGAGTGCAAGTGTGTGTTACCTGCTCAGTCTTCCGTGTGATTAGGTTCCCAATTGTCTTGCTAAAGAAAGATGCCAGGAGGGGGTTAAGTGGGGACGGCTGCTCCAGGAAGCCATACAGAGTTTCCAGCAGAGGCTCCTCATTACCCAGCTTATCATTGATCACTCCCACATCACATGTCAACAGCTCACATGCTATATTTGGATATCTGTAATAAATAAAGAGAACACACATGGCAGTGAAACCATTTCTTATTTTCTACCTTAGTAGTACTAAATTAACTGTAAAAAAAAAAGTAGTTTTACATGGAAAATTAATTAAATTAAATAATTTGGTTCAATAGCTGGATCAACAACCATATGTTTTCATAATTATGATTCCACCTAAATTCTCATCTTTTCTATAAAATGTCAGGTTATTTGACATGGTGTAGATCAGCACTAACACAACACATATTTTCCTGGACACAGTACAGTACATGGATATATTCTACACAACCACCTACTTGAAGCGCCTTGTCTCCTCGACGCCAGCAGGGGGCTCTGTAGTAATCATTCGAACCAGATCCTGCATGCACTGGTCCTGGCACACAAACAGGAGAAGTCTACAAATGATGAGAAAAGATGAAGCCGTAAGCACCAGAAGGAATTACTGGAAACTGAAATGTAATAATATCATACGATGCTAAAAGACAATAAACCGACCTCCTGTTCTGTGCCTTGCACTCCTGCAACACATCCTCCTCATCCATGAGCTCAAAAAGCGTGACATCCTCCTTGTCCAGTAAAGCCTCCAGGTGGGAAGATGTGTGCAAGTCAAACTTCCAAAACATGGCTGACGTCACCGGCACATACACTTAGCTGTTGACAAAAAGAGAATGTGACATAGTGATTAGTTACATGACTGTTGAGCATACATTAACTGTGCGCTGAACAATTCATTGTGTGATACAATATAATGCATCTGTATGCTCTTACATAACGGACAAAGAGAAGTAGCCTCAATCAGATCTTGCTAAATAGCCTTATTGACATTGCATTGCCTGGACATGAATCAGCATCAGCAAATCAACACAATGAAGACACAAACACACCCAGTTAATTTATACTAATACCCGACACACAAACCCAGGAGGGACTGAATTGAACAGAATCATTACCAGTAAGACTTGCTCTGTCTTCCTTAGAGTCCAGAGAAGAATTAAAGTCAGCATTAGTGCAGAGACTAAGGTTCGCACTCCTCTCTGGAGAGTAGGACGCAATGCATCTGCAAATGACTTAGTGCTGCACATCTGTGTATTGACTTTACCCAGCTTGCTTTAAGGATGGCTCACACATACAGTTGCATCAGCAAATAATGAGTGGAGCGAGAATAACGCTGAACAAAACAAATGCCCTGCAGGAAAGACACTTAATATTTAGTGTGCGGTATGAATACTTGTAACAAATGTCCAAGAGCCTGACGTCTCTGTTCCAACAGAGTGCAAACCTGAGACTATGTGTGGTGATAATGACAGTTTAACAACATTTGAGGCAGATGGTTTTAAGGGAGGATTCTTCACTTTGAACCAAATCAGACAATAACAGAGAATCCATATTAATAGCATATGATTCAAGTCAATGATTATCATTATAAACTCTGCTTATCCAGCATGTACTGCCTAAATTGTGCAATGAAAATGAATTTGATTCAAACATTACATTAGACATTTGAAGATGTGTAATATATTTGCGTGTAGATAGGGTTTGAACTTGCTCATTTCCATTAAAACTGATTGTATTAGCTCCAGGTACACTGCCCCAGTGTGGGTGTCCCTTCAATAAACATGTTGGTAATAAACTAGGCTAAACAGACAGGTGTTATTTTAACTCAGACTACGAACTCCGGGGATTTATCTCCCCTCTAACGTTACAAATTTAATGTTGAAATTGCATACAAGAGCACGACCAAAGTCGGGCCTTTCTGGCGTCCTAATAACGGTTGGTAATGGTAACCGTTAGCTAGCTAGCAACGGATATTAAAGTTACAGCAGAGTCACATCGGCACGAATTAAGGTTACTCATCTTATCCAGAGTCGTCTTAACTTCACGATAAGTTCGCTCATCTCCCGTCACCTACACCCATCAGTGTGTTTACAGTGTTACACAGCGGTGCCTTTTTTACTTACCTTGACTGCAGGTCGTAAAACCAGCCCGCTAGCAATGTCTGAATCACGTTGCTAACGTTACCAAACCATCAATGTGGTAATGAATTACAAACGGTAGCTCAAAAGCTATAACGTCGGTGAGTTATTCGCCACTGCTGCGTGGCTAGGTGGGACGATGTCCTCCTGGTTCAGACCTAGCGTCAGCATCCTTTCAGACCACTCGCACAGGGTTGACGTCGGGCTAACGTTACATGTGTTTCTCTCCCAAAAAAAACACAAGCCGGTTACCTTGCATCCGTCATTGTGTAAGTCGTCATCTAGCTCAACGGGCAAATCGGCAACTTTGGCTGGCAGGTCACCCGGAGGCCCATGGATGGCTGTTCATGACTGCGCTGTTAGCTTGAAGATGCTATCCTTTCCGGGTTGCAATGTCACTTACACCGCCGTTGCACGGTGGTCGGCCGGGCGAGCGGCTGTGTTTACCTCTCTAGGTGATGACACTGTCCAGATTATACTTCAGCGGGCAGGCAACAACAAAATAAAGATTTGGGAATCAAAATGGCGGATACCTACAACGTAATCAAAAGTTCAGCTGTCCATCAAGTGTGTAAACATAAGACCTACTCGGATTTATTTGCGGTCACTGAGGAGAAAAAAATGCTCTCAGGATCCAGCAAGTACTGCAGCAATATTCAGATGTGTCACTCTCGAAGAAAACATTCAAATACATTAAAAAAGAAACTCCTTTTCATTTTCAAATGGTGTTGCGGGAATATATATATTTTTTTATTAATTAAAAATATTTTACTCTGGTCTCCATGGACACCTTACAGTGCGACAAGTGTTAGGGACTGTCCCTCACTTTCTGACCCCGGATTTTGGATGAAAAGCCTAGGGATCATGTTTTTAATATGTTCTCATTTAATTGCTACATAAACAAAAGCAGACCGATTTACAAATTTAATTAGACAAGCTTTAAACAAACCCCTTGAAAAAGGACAACTAAAAAAATGCTGTAGATTGTTTATCACCTGGTGTGGGCCTACTGTGGACCCCCTGTAGAGTGACTGTGGTCACACATCTGCACATCCATTATTTTACCATATGTGAATCTGCAGGTGTACAGAATATTAGCTGTAGTGAAAATAAACCCTACCAGGCAAAACAAAAAAAAACAAGAGTCCAGCTACTACTACTACTTACTTAAATAACCAATTCCACGGTGTAGAAATACTCCATTGCACGTTTAAGTGCAAAATATTAGTGACAAAATACACTTAAGGTATCAAAAGTTCTCATATGCAGAATGCCCCCCTGTGAGCATTATTGGATAATTATTGTGCATATTGATGCATTAACATGTAATCTGTACTTGTTGGTTAAGTTCATCTATTTGTAGCTGCTTTATATACATTGTATGTAGTTTAATCTAAAGTAATGCATACTATTTTATCAACTGATAATGTTTTGTATGTAAAATATTATTATGAAAAGTAGCTACTGATTTTATATGTGGGATAAAGTGCATGCTGTGGAGTAAAAATGCAATATCTGGTTTGTCAGCGGACAAATTTGGATAAATGTTTGTAGCAGGTGATTTGCTGCATTTATCCAGTCTTAAAGTACATCTACAGCTATTTCAAACTCATGTAGGCACCGTCACGCTTCCGGACATAAAGCGTTAATATGTGTAATAATAATACATGTCAAATTGTAAACATGCCATTTTGTTTTATAGTTAAGAAGATAATGGCGCGGTAAATATACAAGCCCCCATAACGTGGAATAATATGGTTGCTGTTTTGTGGCATCTGTTTCCGAGTGGGTGTTTATGTCTGTCGTAGTATCTGGCAACCCTGGGCAGCCTCAACCGGCGATCGTTGCGTCGGTTTGTCGTTCAGCTGAACCTCCGCAGAAGGTCTTTCTGTGTAGCCGGCTAGCATCATGGCGAACGTTGTGGATACGAAGCTATACGACATCCTCGGAGTTTCACCGTCTGCCTCTGAAAATGAACTAAAGAAGGTACACACGTTACCCTTTAAACGAAAGGGGAATCTGTTTAGTCGGAACGGGATTAAAAAAAAGAGGCCACGGGTAAAAAAAATTGGCCTAGAAAACAGCAAATCAACGCGAGCTAGGTTACGGAACGCTAACGCTAGCTAAGAGGTTCTCAGCAGAAGCTAGGGAGTTTGCTAGCGTAGTCAGCAAGCTAAGCTAGACAACTGTTAAGTACTTCGTGTCTCGTTTGTTTGAAGACAACAAGCTAGTCGTTGGTGCTTGTGAAATATCAGCACGGATTGTGGTTTTCATCGTTTCTATCACTGTACAGATCGTAAAGGATAGAGTTAGCCTGCCCTGAAAACAAGAAATACACTGGTGACCACGAGTGTGATAGCTTGCCGGCTATTGACGTTAGATGATACATTCCAGCAAATAGCCTACACCAAGTAGGAAAGTAACGAAGCAGCTGGAGCTAAACCGCTCACCAGAAGAAAAAAAAGCACAAAGGAATAAAACCCGGTTCTCCCTTGGTGTAACATCTGGTACACTTGAAGTGAAATGTATGAGCTAAATGAGCGGTTCATACATTCACGTCAGCCGTCTTGTAACGCTAGCTAGCGTATCTGTATATTTTAAAGCGTAGTGAGTCATTACCCCCAAACTCCATTCAAAACATTAGGCAGTTAGTGATCGTTTCGTAATCAACAAACACACGGCCCTTGCACAGCCGCCTGCTTGTTTGTCTTAACATTTTGTGACTCTAAGCAACCAAATAAGCTTAAGACAATCGAGCTGTTGTTCCTACCAAAACGTCAACACACCTGGTGGTAGTGACAAGCGACCGAGAGATTTTCAAAATGTCATATTTCATGTCAAAATCAAGTGCATTTAGACCTTTTGTTGGATTGTGTGTGTGCCAGAAGATCATACGGTTGACGTCTGAGATGTGCCCTGATATTTTTGACAGCAGGCCCACAGGTGGCCTCTGGCTAGTGAGGACAGTTAATACACTTAGTGATTCGCTCGCATAACTATTTGACAGTTAGCACCGGAGGTCAGGCCGCTAACACAGCTTTGCTAATTCATGATTTGTGGTTTATTACAGGCCTACCGCAAATTGGCTAAAGAGTACCACCCTGACAAGAACCCTGATGCTGGAGACAAGGTATGATGCACCAATAACAGCAGCAACACCATAGTTAGCAACAGCTCAGTTATTCTACAATAGGGGCCGAGAAATTCTCATTTTAGTTTATCACACAACTATACAAACTATTTGAGGATTAAGAGGTAAGGCACAGAATCCAAACTGAATACGAAAGGGCTTTTCCCTAGCGACAACATCAGTGTTTGATTCTTACTGATTTATGACTTAATTCCTCAGATCCTGTTTTATTTTTTTATTTTTTTTACTTTGTAAGAGGGGTTCATCAAAAACAAAACTAGCTGTCTGATTGTTATTTATTTTCTCTTTTCCAGTTTAAAGAGATCAGTTTTGCATATGAGGTGCTTACAAACCCAGAAAAGAAGGAGCTCTATGATCGCTATGGAGAACAGGGACTACGGGAGGGAGGAGGCGGAGGGCCTGGCATGGATGATATCTTCTCTCACATTTTTGGCGGAGGACTGTTTGGGTTCATGGGGGGGCAGGGCAGAGGACGCAATGGAGGCAGGAGGAGAGGAGATGATATGGTACATCCCCTGAAGTAAGTGTTACATAAATACACTATGGGTGCTTCAAATATAGGGTGCTTCAAATCAAATGTACACAAATATAATATCGCATCTCTTTTGTCACACAGAGTTTCTCTTGAAGACCTCTACAATGGCAAAACGACCAAACTGCAGCTCAGTAAGAATGTGCTGTGCGGTGCCTGTAATGGGTGAGTTTACTTTGAATGTTTAATTTGAATTATTTAAACAAATCTAGTTTCAAAGTAAAACGTTTCTGACAGAAGACGGTATGCAATTGCGGCCATTTTATTTGACAGAGATTCCTGTTAACAATGCCGATGCTTTATCGTTTGTATTTTAGTCAGGGGGGTAAGGCAGGAGCCGTGCAGAAGTGTGTGGCATGCAGAGGACGAGGTATGAGAATCATGATTAGACAGCTGGCCCCTGGGATGGTTCAACAGATGCAGTCAGTCTGCACAGACTGCAATGGAGAAGGTAATACGCCTGTCAACACCCACACACTGACTCTATTTGACACATATATTGCACAATAAAGAGTAGATTGGTAGGTAGATTGAATTAGCCGATATAAGCCTATTGCAGATATATCAATATCGGCGCACAAGCTGACCAATATGCGTAGATATAAAGCACGCATTTCAAATAATCTAATATGGAAAGTGTTGCTAGAATAATTGGGTAATGGTGTCATTAGACAGTTTGCCCAGCAGAGTGCATCGCAATGTACAAATGCCATTCAACCCTGTATATTGTTATGACACAGGACCAGGGGCCAATCACCTTAGCATCCATCTCACTAACTAACAAAACTATAAACCAGCACTAAAATTACAATTACCAACATCAACACCAACACACTACATGTTACAAACACTAACAACATTTCCATTTTTGGAACCTAAAACAGCAAAGTTAATACACTACTCAGTCCAGCATTAGGTTTGAGGCAGTCATGATGGGGAAATGTGGGCCATCCCTATCGCTACAATACTGGCAGAGATGCTAATCATCATTAGCTTAAGCAGAGTGCAAATCTGTATCCTCAGTGAAACACAGGAGAGGAGAGAAACTAGTTAACTCACAATGAACTGAAATAAATGAGAACACATAAATGAAAAACAATATTTAGTTTGTTTCAGATAGTTAGTGGAAACACCAAAAATTATAGTTAATCAGAAATGACAGTCATCAACATCGGTCAGGTTCTAATAACAATTACAGCGGCACCCTGAAATTGTCCGATCTCTGTGTGTGCTTGGTGTAGGTGAGGTGATAAATGAGAAGGACCGCTGCAGAAAGTGTGAGGGTCATAAGGTGTGCAAGGAGACTAAGCTTCTGGAGGTACATGTGGACAAAGGCATGAAACATGGACAGAAGATCACATTCTCTGGGGAAGCTGACCAAGCGCCAGGCATTGAACCAGGAGATATAGTCCTGGTGCTGCAAGAGAAAGAGCATGAGGTAAAAAAAAAAAAACAATTGGCGTCTGATATTAATTGTTTAGCTGTATTTATTTTATTAACGTGGCTAACAAGATATTTTTAGAATTCAGAGGATGTTTCTACATTTATTTGTCGTTCATGTTCTAAAATTGGGATATCAATCTAAACAGGAATTCCGCCGTGATGGCAGTGACCTTCACATGGTCCAACGTATCGGCCTGGTTGAGGCTCTGTGTGGCTTCCAGATGACTGTCGCACACCTTGATGGACGTCAGTTGCTTGTCAAATATCCACCTGGCAAGGTCATCGAGCCAGGTAAACATGTTTTCAAACCAAATGACTTGATTTGATCTATATTATGATTCACAAAAATCTATAATTTCCCTTTTGTAATTGACAATGGTTAATGCACATTTTTTACCCCAGCTCTTAGGCATACACAGACATATTTCATGAAAACTTTAGAAAGTATAATAACACTATTACATATAGGATTTTAAATTGTTATTGTAACAGATCTAATGTAATGTATATATTAAAAGCATAGCTTTGCCTGGCAATTTTGTTCTGCTTATGTCATATTGTAGTACATTGTCTGTAGTAGGTCGGAGATCCCCATTGCACCTGTATGCCTTTACAGCATGTTGTTGGTGTGCGTTTGTATGGCAGGTTCTATTCGAATGGTGAAGGGGGAGGGAATGCCTCAGTACAGAAACCCATTTGAGAAGGGAGACCTTTACATCAAGTTTGACGTACAGTTCCCCGAAAACAACTGGATAAGCCCCGAAAAACTGAACGTGAGTCACGATCACTAAAAATTCTGCTTTGCGCAATTTTAACTCCATTAAGCTTGAATGATTGCAATGTTATATATAATTTTTAATCAAATTCTAAACTTGCAGGAACTCGAGTGCTTGCTGCCTGCTCGTGCTGAGACTCCCGTTATTGCAGCAGATGCAGAGGAAGTGGACCTGACAGAATTTGATAAGAGTCAAGGTTCAGGAGGTGGAGCCAGGAGAGAGGCATACAATGATAGTTCTGATGAGGAAGGGGGCCATCATGGCCCAGGGGTGCAGTGCGCACACCAATAGGAAGGACTCGTACATAAAGACATGCATATTGCACACATACACACTTAACATCCCATTGATAACACCATTCAAGACTTGATACACATACATGCAGATTTCTCTCCTTTCATGATTCCCATGAAAAAGAGGTGTACACAAATGCATATACACATATATATCCACCCTCCTCAGTTCATTGGTGCCCATATTTCAGAGATATGCTGGACATGTGATGACCATTTTGTGTTTATGGACAGGAGTGCTCATCAAAGCCTCCAGCAAGAAGGTTTACTGAACTTGACTTGGACCGCCCTGTTCTCATCCTCGGCTTTAACCTTTCACTGTGGGAAACACCAGTCTAGTGTATAAAATGCAAATATTGTTGATCTTGTATAAGGTGTAGTTTAGTCTATCACACACAAGCGCATGCTGCTTTCTTGCTGGCGATCTTGCACATGTAGATCCAGGGTCAGGATAGAAGACTTCAGAGAAATATGACACCACACCTGTTTTAAATTTCAGCGTGTCCCTGCTAACAAAGTGCCCTGCTATCATAACAGCTGACCTGATTACAGCCCAAAAAGTGTGTCCTCTGCACAGCCTGCTGAGAGCCGCACGTTTAATCCACCTCATCCTCTAAGGTGAACAATCATCTTTTGAAAACGGGACTCTTTCTGTTCAGTCCCCGGCTGTCATCGTTAAAATATAAAAAGCCCTGGGTAAAGACGCTGTTGGCCAGGCACCATGTTTTCTTAGTTCGGACTTTAAACTCCTTTCTTTGTTGGTTTGAATGTTAGTGTGATTCGAGACCACAGAACTTTAACCTAAGTTGCATACTATTCATATGATTTGAGGACACACTTGTGTACTTTGTATGTATTGTATGCGTGTAATGCAGTGGCTCAGTGTGTGAGCTGCTGTGGAATGTTCTGGCTTATTATAGTGATAGGTATTCCTGCTTTGTGTTGGACTGCAGTGTGAGTGGACACTATATAGGGTCAATTTAAGAGGAAAAAAACCAGAATGTTTATTTGCTGAGAATCTCTCCCATGTAGACATTTTTTCCCCTCTACTCACCAGGACCAGGAGAGCCTTCTCTCTTGCAGGAAAACCGCTGGGCCCGCAGCAAACCTCTGTATTATACACATCTCTCCATCGTAGAGTTGTTAGCCAAACTTGCATCCTTTGACATGTTACAATATTCCCATTCCCATAGACTTGTAAATAAATACAGCCCCAGTTTGAAGGTGCATTCAAAGTCGACAGAGGTCTCCTTCGCCTAGTCACATTATTTCTTACATAAGTGGGTAATGGCCAACAGTGCCAATATAAATGCTATGTTCACGTGAAGGCGAGTTGATGGAACCTCTGTCGACTCTGCAACATGCACCACTGCCACTCATTGTGTATGTAATTTAGGCCACAGGGGGATAATGTGTACACAACTAAAGGGGGTCATTGATAAATGACATTACTGTTGATGCTTATGTTTGTCAAGATGATAATAACTGTATAATAAACAGTCAGTTAAAATTTGAGATGTTTTTTATTTCATACGCACACCCTGAATTTACAACATTTACTATGATGTCAGCTTATATGACCATAAATCTGAAGGCCACTGTTGATTTTTAAAAAATCTTCAAAATTACAGTTTGGAATATTATCTGATGAACAATGTGGTTTTACAGATTCCAAGTCATTAGAAAACCATACATTTGTTGGACAGTTTTAACAAAAAAAACTTTATTTTTAAACTATACTAGACATTTAAGCAGCTGTAGTTTCTCAGTCAGCGCCATCATTGGTTTCTCTGCTGTGGAGAGCTACAGGACCCAGGAGTTCCTTAAGTACTGCAGTGTTCCTATAGGATAAAAAATGAAACGGGGAGGGGATGGTAAACGTTTGGTGTTTCCGGACTCATCTAAAGGGGTGTTTTTTACCTGTCTCGTTTGGACTGCATGACATAGGAGCGCTCTCTTCTCAGCTGATCCAGTCGCTCTCTGACAACCGTCTTCTGCTGGCTCTTATCCTCCTAAAACACAGTCGTATACAATGATGGACACAATTACGCAGACCGCCTCATTATACAGTGTTTTACCTGTGGGAGGTCTTGCGTGAGGTGCCTTAGCCGGTCGCTGTGTTTCAGGCCAAGCAGGTCTTCCTCTGCTTTTCTGTTTTGTATGATCGACAGACGCTCCTGAACCTGAAAGACAAAGAGTGTCATAAACACTGATCTGAAAACCTTCAGTGTCCCACTCCACCTCTGTCTAGTGGGTGAAATCCCGATTTCAACACCTTTCTCTCACCCTCAGCAGTTGTGTCTCTCGATCTCTCTGCTGCCTCTGCTCGACCTTTCGTTGCATGTCCACTAGGTTGCGCATCGTCCTTTCTCTCTCCATCGCTGAGACCGGCTCTCGGGCTCGCTCTCTCTCCATCAGCGTGGATTCCCTTATTGCCTCCCTCTCTGCAGGGCTGCAGTCAATCTTCACAACAGGAAATAGCATATGGGTACTGTGGAAATGTTCAGCACAAATCTTGTTTGCACAGCAACGGCAGACTTACTGCGGCTGGTGAATTGTATTTCTGCTCCTCGGCACGAGCGGGTTCAGGCCCTATCGGGTCCCACAGCTCTGTTGCAGTGGGACACATTTCCACCTGAAGCACTTCGCTGTCCACGTTAGCTGTCCCATCCGTCAGTTCAGAGCAGAAGTCACCAGCCTGCTGATTGACCAAGAGATGTGGTTGTGCAGCCTGCAGGGTCTCTGCTACCAAAGCATATGTTTGCAGGTCACTTTCCGACTGATCAGCTATTGCTCTCTCATCCACAGTCAGCTAATGACAATATAAAAAGGGGAAACAAATTAGATGCATGAACATAATAATACAATATGTAATGGTCTGCTTTACACACATATAGTACCTGTCCTTCTGGGCTACACTGCTCATCTGCAGACTGTGTGTCAGGACGGCCTGTGGAATCAGAGTGGAACAGAGTGGGCTTCATCTCCTCTCGGTCACTCTCTCCTGAAGTCTCCCCACACTGTGTGTGTTCAGCTGTGCTGCTGTAGTCACTCGACTGTACATCCTGGCTTTGGCCGACCGCAGCCGCTGCCTCATCATCAGTGTCGTCCTCTGGCGGTTCGCTCCAAGCACAGGCGATCAGCGAGCCCTGTTTCTCATAACTCTGGGGGCTCTTTGTTGCACTAACCACTTCTTCTCCTTCCCGGGCTTCTCTGTCTGCAGAGAGAGTTGTACTAGTTGCACCTGATACACACAAGATCTCCAAGTAGGGCAGGTCCTCCACGATTGCTCCACAACCTGGGGGGGAAACGCAACATGTTGTAATTGCTGTAGGTGGATGGAGAGCCATGTATGTGTTTGCTGTACAGATGTCCTGTTCGTCAGCACCTTGCGTCGCATTTAGTTCTCCACTGGCCCTTCTGATTGAATCCCCTGTCTGAGCTTCAGCTGGCCCACCACTGCTGTTTTGATCACAGACCAGTCCTGTGATTCCCTCGTTGCTGCTATTTTCGGTTACGTTTATGCAAGGAGTGAGTATAGAGTCTGAAGTGAGAGGGGCGTCCGAGATCAGTTGCAGTAGGTTGGTGAAGCGCCGTGCTTGAAGGTCTGATTCAAAGTCATCTCGCAGAGCTCGGACGTGCTGGGCGCTCTAACAGACACACATCAGTATTCAAACAGTCTGTGCTTTACTAAAAGAGCCTCTGTTATTGTGGAATCCTTGGATTGGGTGTTGTGGTTGTCTCGACTCACCTTGTCCATCAGAGCTGACAGTACTGCAGCAGCTTGGAACTCCTGGAGCTCCATCAGATTGGCCAAGAGGAGCAGGGTACAATCCTCCAGCTGGTGTTGGTACCACATTGCCGGTTCACTGGCTGTGTGGAGCTGGGACTGGAGTTGCAGCGTCTGAGCGTCATTGCGTGTCTGCAGGCCAGCGTGGATTTGTCTCAGCCTTTTTATACAGCCATTTCTTAAAGTAGCTTGCAGATGACTATCTGCATAGGAAACAAGACATAAGGGATGTAGAAATGGAGGGAATACAAAAGAAAAGCAATTATAACGAGCATGCAGCAGAATGGAAGAAAACACTGATTTACCCTCTTTTGGAGGCACGGTGCATGCTGGCTCTTGTAAATCCTCTATGGAGACCCCTTTTGCCAACTTGACCAATTGCTTCCTCTCCTGCTCTTGACTCAGCACCAACAACTGCAGCACTCTCTGCTGTAACAGGGCCAAAGTTTTTGTTCTGGTGTTGATAAAACATCTATAGTTGTTTTTCTTCTGGCCATTACTCACAACATTTTGAGCATAAGGTTATGACATAATGTGCTGCCTATGTCTCACAGGCCATAAGTACATTTACAGTACCTGCTGCGGTGTAACTGACATGCAGTCCTTCGTTTGCTCTTCCTCTTCGTCATGTAGCCACAGTGCTGCCCGCTCTGCTCTGCAGGGACTCCTAACGTGTGGCCTGGACAAATATGTGTGGGACAGACGGCGTGTAGCTGAAACCAGCAAAGGGCATGATAGTGATAGTGACTTCATTTTCCCTGTTTGTGATGGCTCACCATTTCCCCCAGGACTGCCGAGCTGCCAGAAGAGCGCTGTAAGACAGTTTTTCTCTTTGTGCCCTGAGAGTTGCCAAACTGATATACAGACACAACAGCCTCAGGTTCTGCCTGTCCAACCTGGGAGGTAAAAGATTAATGAATCAACTCATTTCAGACCTGGTTAGAACCATATCAAATCCCATGTGTGTCAAATATGTCATTTACAAACAACAAGGTGAGCAAGATCGTACAGTAATCAATTAAGATCATCATTAGACTATTTGACATTATTTGGATTTTCTTGATGTGTGGACGTACTACAAACAGGTTAAAATGTGTAGAAGTATTCACCTCTCTCCCAGGACTGTAAGTGCGTCCATTTCTTGTTGACGAAGTTTCCACAACTCATACAGGAGTGAAATGGCAGACCAGGACTGTTCCCCGGACTCAGGACGACTCCTCTGGCAGGCCCTGCAGGAGAGTCATTTCTATTATAGTGTTCTAGTTTGACACCCAGTAAGGGGAAATGGCAAGTGATTTGTAATGTTTATTTCAATTTTGATTAAGAACAATATCTGTGTTTTATAAATAACTGACGGTGAGTTTCTTTGTTGCAATCATAAATAACTGCTCTCTCTCAAGAGTACACACTGAATTTTTACATCTTAGTTGGTATTGAAACAAAGAAATGTTGTTGTTTTCTGTTCAGTTTATTTAGTTTTCATTTCATCTTAAATGTATAATAATAACCTTGTTATTGCGTGTTACCTGTATATCCTGAATGCTCCTGGCAGCTCAGCCAAACCAAGCATGTCACCTGATTCCAAAGCCTCTTCCGCAAGATCCCCCAGCCCCTCCTCTTCCTTATGCTGTTGCCATGGCAGCAGGGTTTCCCAGATACTCAGAGCTGTGGTTTCACCAAAAAAAGGAGGAAGAAGAAAAAACAAAAACAGGAATGGGAAGCACCTGCATGAGTATGGTGCAGAGTAAGATACACTTTTTTGAAATTGTTGTTGTGTTATCTTGCAATGAGAGAGGAACCAGTCCTTACTGTGGTGCTCCTGCAGCATTTCTGTATAAAGCAAGTGGGTCACCGCATCATACTTCACTTCCAGTAAGAGAAGGACGTCCGACAGGGAGACATAGCCCCAGGCCTGACCTCTCAACTCCAGGCTTGGGCCCTGCCAGGGAGAGGGCAGTATACTTCCCACACTCTCTGATGCCAATCTATGAAGATAAATACAAGCACATGATTCTATAACAAGCAATTCAACTTATAATGGATGGCTTGTGACAATGAATAATGACTCATTGTTTCCAGGGTTTAAAAATCAAATACTGCAATGTGTAAATACTTAGTAAAAGTGTTTTTTGAAAGAAGAACACAGAACACATTCTCCCTCAAACAAATTCAAAGTTAAATGAATTAGCAATCAAATGGATTGTGCTTAAATTCTGGGCTTTACTTGGTATGACCTTGGTCTGTTAGATCATTTTCAGCTTCTTAGCGTTAAGATGCTCACCTGGCCCAGCACTGCCTGGCTGCCTTCTTGAGCCGCTTCACACCTCTCACACTCCCATTAAGCTCTTTCCCCCTGACCACACTTTTGAAAGTGTTTGGGTCCGTGGTCTGGTGGAGGCAATTCAGGACACGAGGATCGATGATGACTGGTTGGCCCATCAGAGTGTTGAGATTTCCAACATTTAGCAGCTGGAGGTCCCAGTAGAGCTGCAGATAAACATTTTACTTTTTTACTACAATTTTAATACTTTTATTTTCTACTAGTAAAGACAAAATAATATTTTTTCAGACACCGTTATATTAAATTCAGAAAAAAATCATTAAATTCACTACCTTTTCCTTCTTCTCCTTCTCCCTATCAATTTCTAGGAGAACGTCAAACACATTTTCACCAAAGCAGGACCAACTATTGTCTTCTCCTGCAATCTGAAACAGACACAGAGGAGCATCCTGTAATGACAAATTAAGATTTGATCTGAACGAGAGCTGCTTTGTCGTTTTGAAATCCGTCTGAGTTTTTAACCTTCTTCATGGCTGCATGTGTTTCATCGATGCCGGAGGGAATATGAAACACTTTCTGGTAGAGGAGACTCACATCTTCAGGGGAAAACTCTGCTCCGACCGACATACCCAGAGATTGGTACAGACCGGCGATACAACCCTGAAGCAAGATGCAAGGACATGAATTGGAGTTTACACACACACAAATATACAACACACCTTACCTCCATGTTTTCACCACTGTGGACTGATCAATTATACAGACTGCTGCTATGGTTACAGCAGTCCTTCGGACAACAGCTGTATTAGGTTACCGAGCAACAAAAGTGAAAGTATGTCTGTCAGAAATAGAAATGTGATCCATGACCATGTGACACATTCCACCTGCATGAAGTGGTCAGTGACATACTAGTGAAAGTTGGTGGCTCTCAGTGTGTAAATTCCTGTCTCATTGTATGTAATCATGAATATTCATACTCATATCAATACTTCATAATCTGCATATATATTGAATTGTAAAGTTATTTTTTTTTGCTTATTCAATGACTTGCTGCACATTCACTTAAATCAGTTCTAAATAATAAGTTAGAAACATTTCAATTTAACACTTAAATATTGAATTCCAGGAAACGTCCTAAACACGTCCAAAATCTTCATGACAGAAAATGAAATACAACAAGTAGTAGTGAAGTATTTGTTTATTTATATGATGGAGAGCAAAAAAGAGTACCTGAGATTATGTGGCTTACTGTATATACAGTCAGTCATCGCACATTGCTGAAATAAACCTGTATAGTAAAAAATGCTCTTTTATGTAGTAAATAATACTGTTAGAATATTCTAAAGCCTGTGGACAATATCATCAGGGAGAAACAATAACAATGAACATAATAAAACAAGAAAACCCTAGTGTAATATAAATATTCAGTGCTGCATATACCAATATAACAATGTTATTAAAAACACCAAAATGCAGTATTTCACGTCTGTCAATACCTTTAATCCAGAGGTTTTTCCATTTCAAACCTGGATAGATTATTAGAGGAGGCAGTGCATGTGTGTGCATACGAGTGGGTGTCCACTTTAAAGTGAAACGTCCAGAGGATTATGAGGGGTTGCCACGAATGATCTTGGGGCACTTTTCCGGCTGTATGCAGTAGTTGTCGTGTAGAACGAGACCAGCAGGACACTGGCAGCCTGGGACACAGGGCTTGAAGCAATGGCTCTCTATCACCCCCAGTGGTACGTCCAGGTTAAAGCAGGTGACGGGACACGGGGGTCCGCACTCGTCGAACACAAAGCCCCTCTCCACTGGACAGCCCACAGCTGTAGGAGACGGTGATAGAAGGACAACAATGAGAGACTGTGGCCACTACGGCTTCAAGGGTGACCAGTGGGAATTAGCAGGTGTCAACAATAAGAAACCTGTCTTTTCATTGAGGATTAATTTGCCAAGTTCAGTCAAGTCAAGTCATAAAGTGCTTTTGGGATCTAAAAATAAAAAAAAATCTGTTATTTGACTATGTGACTATTATTTTACTATGTAAGTACACCTGACAAACGTTAATAATATAAAATAAACAACCATAAACACGGAGTAAGACATCACCTACCTGACCAGATAGCTAGATGCTAGCTAATTATGCATTCGGAGCTAACCGAGAGGTTTTCTTATTGGGATATTAAGCATTCTCCACCCATTTCTTTGGCAATGTTTGCAGTTCGAGGCACCAAAATAACTTTACATGTTGATTTTTATCATATACGCTCAATCATTCTGGGTTGTTTTCTGCCCACCTGGCTGAGCACACATCACAGAACTCGGAAACCCAACTATTATACAGGAAGTAGTAAATGAATGAATGAGGGGGTGATTTTCGACACAGTATAGTCTGAGAGTAGTTTCCTAATAGAGGCAAACAACCCCCAACCCCAAGCACAGAGAAAAAGCTCAACAGAAAAAGCATGTCATCAGGACTTTAAGTGATATACTAACCACACAGCGATGAGCTCCTCCATTGCAGGACGACTCCCGCCTCTCTGCACTGACTGGCATAGGCCTCCAGGGTGTCACACAGACACTCATCAGTGTTGGCCCCGCAGGCACAGAGGTCATACACACAGGCTCCGTACCACGGTTCAGGAGGCACCACGCGGTGGCAGGGCTTAAAGACAGCCGACTTCAGGACCTTACAGCGAGCGTTAGCCCCCTTCTTGGCCTGGTAGCCTGCGTCTTTACAGGGGTCAACATCCTCACCGGGGCGACAGGACGAGAGGGAATGGCTACTATTTGTGACCTAAAATGACAAACAGTTCTTTGGATTCGCATGCAGTTAAAATACTTGTTTTTGTAGGATAACTTCACTTTTTTCCTGCGTTTCCATTTTGTCAATGTGTTTTTTTTTTACCCTCCAGCTGTTGCCAAATTCAGACTCTGAAAGGCTGAGTCGTCCGCTGGGCATTCGGAGGTCATCCTGGTAGTAGTTGTTGAAGTTCCCACAGAGGCCACAGGTGTGGCTCTTATAGGAGCCTGGCACGCTCACTTCCAGGTGTGAGCGACCACTCCACAGCACCTAAAGGTGAACCGGCCGGTTAGGGTTCGGTGTCCAAACCGTATTATTATTTACAATCATACATTAATCAGGAAGACAAAGAGAGATACAAAAGGCAATACCTTCAGCCCGATGTTAGTGTTGAGTAAGATGGTGTTGGTTTGTCGTTCTACATAGATGTAGGGTTCTCTGAGGAACGGCAAAGTCACAGTCTCTTCATTCACCTGGAGAGCACAGAAATGGCTTGAGTGGATGCACAACACAAACATGACAACAACAATCATCTGCAGTATTTGTACAAACGAACCTTCACAACCCAGTCCTGGAGTAGCTGCACCGTGACGTCTCCTATAAACACGGTCACCTCTTTGGTCCAGGACACTCCTTTACGCCCACGATCATCGTTAGTGGCATGAATACTGGACACACAAGGAGGAGTCATGGGGCAGGGCATACAGACGAGTAACGTTTTATAAAAAAAAATCTTCTTTATTGAAAGGTCACATTGATTGTTGTTTTCATTATTGGCATTTTCTTCATGCGATGTACGACTTTAATTCAAAACGTTAATTTTTGTTAAAAATGAATAAAGTCTTTTTAAATTATAATATACATTTTTTGCAAACTGACACACACATCCAATTTTGTTGCCATTAATGTTAGTAACATATATAACAGGCAAACGCCTTTATGGCTTGTGGAAAATTTGGTTTCTAAAAAGTATTTCTCTGTAAGATTATATATGCATGACATAATAAAAAACAATCAATGTTAAAGTTCAGTTATTTCAAATCCATTAAACACTTAACAATATTATGAGTCATCGTGACTGCGTGGGTTTCGCTTACATCCAACAGCGGCCTTGCAACATAAGCTAACAACTCCTCAGCTTTTACTCAGATATTGGTGAATTCTGACTTTTACGTGACATAAACATTTTGTCAAGTTATCTTGTCCAAGTCAAAGCAGTGAGGAGAGCTCAGAAATGTTGTATGAAATAACCACAACCAAAATCTACTTCCAACCCCTCATCACAGGTTATGGACATGAGGCGAAAAAAAGAGTGTTTTTCCTTCTAAGATCGTCACATTTGAATGATTTTTACAGGGCAAACAAAAAAAGGAGTAGACAAAACATGTCTGCTGCCATGCAGCACTTGCTTGGGTAACCATGGCGACCATCTCACCTGAAATCCCCACCCTCACAGTCCTGTGCCAGGACGTATGTGCACGCTCCCTGGAAGTGCAGCATGCGGCCGTCAAAGGTGCGATAATGAGGGTCGCCGAAAGCAATGCAGGTTGCCGGACGAGGAAGGCAATGAGGACAACACAAACCTGGTACAATGGCTGGCATCTCATCCTGCACGCACGCACACGCACACGCACACGCACACACACACACACACACACACACACACACACACACACACACACACACACACACACACACACACACACACACACACACACACACACGAGAAGAGAAATGTTAAAGACTGAAGGACTAGAACAGTGATGCATCATGGGAACATGACTGTGCGTGTGTTTGTTGTACTGACTGTTGCACAGGTGAGGGGAGGGCAGCGTTCACTGTGACAGTGCACGTCTCCGGACACACACGTACAGCTGGTGCACTCATCCACGTCCCACTGTTCGTTAGAGTGATACACTGTTCCCTGGTGCAAACACGACGCCCCTGAGTCTACGACACACAGACGGACAAAAATGACATGTTTTTAAGGAGAAGACTAACGTCGTGGAGGCTCACTGTATTGGCTGGTTGGGATACCTTGGCATTCGTAGCAGCATTTTCCAGCAATCTTCACTTGTTTCTGTCCATTCAGACAAACTGCAGGTAAACACTCTTCAATGCTGCACTCGATGTAGCCCAACTGAGGACCGGACACAGAAAGAACACTTTAGAAGTAGCTGGTTTGAAACAGATGCAACTTCAACGGAAAGAAATTAACAATAGTTAATCATGTACTGTATTTAAGTATAGCTTTCAGGTACTTTCCATTTCCATTTCCATTCTGCAGAATGAGCACTTTTAATTTAGATACTTTTAAGTACATTTTACATATGCACATCACAGGAGTCAAATCCTTCCTTATTTGCAGACTTGATTCGTGACTGTTTTTTAGATTTGCACTGTTTGACTCTTACAAATCTTAAATCTTACATTCATTAGATGAAGCATTGCATGAGCAGTGTAAGAATTTTCCGTCAGACTCACGTTACAGGTACATGTGACACAGTTGTCATCGCTGTCTGTCCAGCTGCTGCCGTTGGCCACACGTCTGTTCTGACCCTCAATCACACAATCTGGATGAAACGCAGGAATACAATCATGATAATGGATATTTCAAAGCTAATGAGACTTGATTCAAATGTTTAAAAGCGACAGCAATCAGACAAACAGAAAGAACAAGATGATGTTGCCTCACCTTTACACACGGGGCAGCATGACTCAGGAGAATTGAACTGCTCATTAGGAGGGCATGTAAGTTGGGGACAGTTTCGGTGTAAGCAGGTCCATGTCAGTTCCTAAATCACAGACACGGTATCAGTGCACTGCACACAATCACATGGTGATGATCAGGCTCCTGTCAAAATACCAACAACTTAGATCTCCAGAAGTCAAGATGTCAAACATCAAAAATTGTTATTCAGCTATTGAAACGGCAAAAATCAAACATTTTTTATGATTTCTAGATAGATTACTTATTTGTCTTACTGGGAAAATGTGACTGTTATACATGCGACCATTACAAGCTAAAACATCAGTGTCATGATCTTCCTTAGCTGCAGTCGATTCATAGATCACTTTGCTGGCATAGCGTCATACATAGCAGAGTGTAGGGAAAGTGTGGCGCTGCGGTACCTTGCACTGGCAGGTAAAACAATGGTCGTCCGTCGCCAAGACCTCATTGCCAATCAGTGCAGCGGTGCAGTTACTGAGTGGCTCTAAACGTATACACAAAGGTCGCAGAGCTCAGTGACGATGCAGAGATAACACACAGTTCAATCACAAGATGCAGTTTACTGACGTGCACAGACGGGACAGCAGGAGTCTGGGCCGGAGAACAAGATGTTGCTCTTGGGACAGTCAACCAGACTGGGACACTGCTTTCTGTAACACTTTAGGTGTTGCTCTCCATCCGGCATCACCTGGGACACACGCAGGTTGGATTAATATGACTTCTATTTAAACTGCTGCTATACCCTCATCATCATCATCATCCATAGCTATTATTATTATTATTATTATATTATTCCTGTTGATTCATCTATAAATTGTATTTAACAGAAGATACTCACAGACAATTTTAGGTAATCTATTAATCAAAAATGCCAAATCTTATGTGGTTCGAGCTTCTCAAGGATGATGTATCTATAAAATAACTAACTTAACAAGATAAACATACGTTTGTAGTTTGTATATATCTTACCTCACAAGTGCAGATCTGACAGGGGTCATCGGCCGGATGGAAACTGTCACCTGGACCATACACTCTGCCCTCAAATACACAGTCTGCTCAAAAAACAATCGTATTAGATTATTAAGCACCAATATTAAAGAAAGTCCTCAAATGAAACATGAAGCTGCCTTAGATCCTCATTTGCCTACCAGCACACACGGGGCAACACTCCCCGGGCACGCTGACGAAGTTGATGCAGGGAGATAGACAGTGGAGCTCAGAGCAGGTAGTCACCCCGTCCACACACATGCACGTCATACAGGGGGTGGAGTCTGCGAACCAGCTGCTGCCCTCGGCATGCTCCTCCCCTCCATACACACAACCTGAGAAGGAAAATTAAATCACTGGTGAAAACGTGTTTTTTTTTTTTCCTACTGCGATTAGGAGATTTCCAGCGATTGACTTGCCTCTACAGTGAGGACAGCAGGACCCTGGATCAGTCACCTGATGCATGCAAGGCAGCTTGGGACATTCGAGAGACGCACACTGCACCTCGCCTGCCTGCAAGGTGGAATGGATTAGCACTTAAACACGGATAAATTGGAGGGAGAAGACGGGGATGTAGGAGGCAGACCTGGCAGGTGCAGGTGGAGCAGTGGTTTGACCTCAGGGTCCAGGACTGCCCATCATGGAACTCCTGTCCATCCAGTGTACACACTGAGATCAGAGACAGGGAGAAGGAAAAGGTATTGTTGGTGACTTTTATCAATGAAATCACTGCGTTTAGGTGCTTTATCAAGTTAAATTGCAGGAATTGGTGAAATCCTTAACAAAATAAACGATGGAAAAATGATTTCTGAACATAAAAGACTGGCCTCAGTAGAAACACATAGGCCTTCCTTCACACACCATTGACACAAACATTTCGGGAGGTACCTGTGCACTCAGGACAACACTGTCCCGGCTTGGTAACTGGTCGTAAGCAGGGTGTCGCCGGGCAGACCAGGGGCACACAGGTGACGGTGCCTCGGACACAAGTGCAGCGCTGACAGGGGTTGGACGAGGCTGTGAAGGTTTGGATGTGGGAGTAGACCACACCCTCATACAGACAGGAGTCACACACGGGGCAGCAGCTACCTGAAGGGACCGGGTGGGAGCACCGGACTGGACAAGGTCGCTTCTGACAGTTCACCACCTCATTCTGATCAGAGGAGGGGATGAAGGGACAAAAAACAGGAGGGACGGAATTAATCAGACAATTATAATTTGTATCAAATGCATTTATTTTTCCATGCAGTCCATCAGACTGACCAGACAAGTGCATGAAGAGCAGGGATCAGAGGGAGAAGTGAAGGAGGAGCCGGACTGATGTTCTTTCCCCCGATGAAGACAAATCCCCGTGCAGACGGGGCAGCACTCCCCAGGAGGGGTCACTGGATGGGCACAGGCAACACTTGGACAAGACCCATGTGTACACACCACACCGCCATTCTATGCCAAAAACACACACATACAATGTTCCCTTTACATAATCAGTTATAGTCCTACTGAAGATAAACAGTGTATTCATGCTCCATGTGCAAAACATGAAATCAGGTGCTTGTCACAGGGTGAGGCTCATGTGAATATAAGAGTTACTCCATCAAAGTCACTAGAATTATCATTTTTAGAGCAATGATCTTTTCGTAACACACTGAGCAGGAAAACGTGCATTATGCTGCAAAATGATGTATACATTTTTTTTGACATGTTTTCTTTTTTGCTGTGTGGGTCTCCACTGGAATCCATTGTAACGGCTGTAAATCAAATGGCAGCTGCCATCTCCGTGAAGTGTACCGAAAAGATGGATTCCTGTTAGAATATTCCTTTAATACCACCCTGTGACCTCAAACGCAATGGTCATATGTTTTTTTAAATCACTGCTAAGCCACCATTCCGTTGTTTACAACTTTGACAGGTTCTGTTCCACGGCTCCGACACCAGTGGAGCTTCAAGTTAAACATATGGTTTAAAGCTATGAATAAAAATCTACCGTGGATACCGAATGAAAAATATGTGTGTGTTTGTACCAAACAGGAGCAGATCCGGCAGTGGTCTGTAGGGTGTGGGAATCGTTCCCCGTTGGAACAGCTTCGTCCGTTAAAGTCGCATCCATCACACACTCCGCATGCACAGCCATCCAGAGCTGGGTGTGGGCAGGACACGGCAGGGCATCTTCTCTGTGAACACACCACTTCACCTCTCTATGGACAAAAAAAAAGAAGATATAAAGTAGCTGTTGGGGTACAGAAAGACCCTCGAACGAATCCCTTCTCCCTCTCACGGAGCATGTGCAGTCCTGGCACCCTCCCTCTCCTCCTGGAAGGATCTGTCCGTCAACGTAAGTTGCACCTTCAAATTGACAACCTACACAAAGACACATCAATGATGTACTTGCTCTCGATAACATGAAGTGTGATATGTTGTAAACTGGTTACCATCGCAGACAGGGCAGCCACATGGGTTTGTGACCGGGTGAGGACAGCGGGCTGCCGGACACGACTTCTTCACACATCGCACCGAACCACTCTGTGAAAGAGCAGAAGCATGAAACATCGTCTAAAGAGGACCAGCAGGAACATGTGTGTGTGTGTGTGTGTGTGTGTGTGTGTGTGTGTGTGTGCTACCTGGCAGGTGCATTCACCACAGAGGTTTCCCGGGTCAGGGATGGACTGCCCATTTGCGAGCACCGCGCCGTTATAGAAACAGCCTGTCGTATAATGAGAAGTTTATATCGTAATTTTGTAATCATGGGAATGAAACTGGGAAAAGGGAAGAAGTTAGAGTTTGACTTTACGCACGTTCACATTCTCCACAGCATTGTCCAGACGGCTTGTAAGGGTGGCTGCACTCTCCGTAACACGGTATCTTGCTGCAGACGACGTCCCCTCCATAACAGTAACATACGCCACAGGGGTCTTTGTCATCACCAAACTCGGTACCATCGAGGTATTCTTTACCCTGAAACAAGCAGCCTGTAGGTAGAAAACTGGAGATTTAAGATATTTTTGAGACAACCTTGGGGAAAACAGAATGTCTGTGGATCGTCCTCGATAAATGGGACATTTGTTGTGAGCTTTCCCAATCACTCACTGTCACAGGACGTGCAGCACTGTCTCTGGACAGGGTGTTTACAGTTGGACGGTGGACAGCGCCTCCTCTCACACTGGACCGAGCCCTCACGGCAAACACATACAGCACAGGGATCCGACGCGTCATCCCACGACTCGCCGTTTGCTCGTTCTCCGCCCCCATATAGGCAGCCTGCAAGGGAAATGAGACATATAGAACTAGAACTAGTTTCTTACATGCGTCAAACTTGCAAGGTCGTAAAGTGTTTGATCCAAATACATTTTTGTAGTATCTCAGCAGGACTTTACCTTCGCAGGTCCGGCAGCACTGCTGTGTGATGGGGTGAGAACATGGAGCGAAGGGGCAGGGCTTACGCTGGCAGTGCACTGTCCCATTGGTGCAGGCACACGATCGACAGTTGTCGGCCGGGTGGTAGAAACGCTCAGTGTGTCTGTAGGATCGTTGTTCATACACACAGTCCGACGGAGGAGCTGCAGGAATACCAGTCAACAACATCACCTGGATGTCTCCACTATACAACTACATCATCATGAGCCAAGAAACAAGATGGCAAATAATAGGGTCAGATAGTTTAAGGATTTTCATAATGGTCTGTGTTGAGCTTTCTCTTTTCTGAATAAGGATCTGATGAAGATATGAAGCCATGATTTCATAAATAAAGATAAAAAGATTTAAATTAAGAGGGAACAGGGGGCATAATAGCTACTTTTCATAGCTGACTAACTAATAAACAGACAAGTGTTAAAAATAAATAATCCTGAGGGATTTTGAAGATGGAAACAGAAAGTAAAATCAGCTACTTAGCTTTTTTTCATTAAAAGTATGCCGAATTAACTATTCTTAGTTCCTGTTTGCAACACACCTATCGCTGGATACTTTGCCACTGAAGAAAACATGAAAATGTGAAGATTCTCAGGTTTTCTATGATGTATAAGCCGTTTATTAAAGATGGAAATTGGAGAAAGAAAGTATTATTTCCGATGCTAATGGTTAAGTTAATTACCTCCATGAGCTCCACTTGTTGAGCCAAATTAACACGCCAAACTACAATACCCAACCTAACTTTTCTCTCTTGCGCATCCTTACCAGGACATTGCGGGCAGCAGTCTCCAGGCACCACATTTGGGTCGGAGCACGTCAGCAGTGGACACCTCTTCATCAGACATTGGATATTGCCATTCTACAACAGACACAACACAGACTGAAATAAAAACCCTGCTTCCAGAGGTGATCACACAGCGGGGTTAGTCACGCTCATTATTCTTACTATGCAGCTGCATGTCCTGCATGTGTCAGTGGGGTGGGGAAACTCCTGTCCATTGGGATACTCTTTCCCAGCATAGCTGCAGCCTAATGTAGAGGAAACAGGTTTTATTTGTTAAATGTATCCGTATTCCTCATGGAGAAAAAAACATGTTTCCTCACCATTGCAGTTGTTTTGACAGCACGTTCCACGTAGAGGCGAGTTACAGTGAGGATGAGGGCACTGGGCTTGTTGGCAGTCAATCTGGCCGCTCACACACTTACACTCCTCGCATGCACTCACGGGGTTGGGAAAAGCCTCTCCATCCACAAATATGCGGTTTTCAAAGGAGCAGTCTGGGAAAGAGACAAACACGTAGACGTTATAGTGAGCTGACAGACAATAAACGAAAAGAAAATTAAGTATGTGTCAAACAATGTGCTACCTGGACATTTAGGGCAGCACTCTCCAGGTGGTGTGTATGAGTTGGAGCAGTTGAGTGGAGGACAAGGTCTTCTCTCACACTCCACGCTGCCATACTGAGAAGAAGAGGAGGCTGTGTCAGCATGGGAACAGTACTGTGTAGTGTGTGTGTGTGAGAATGCTCACCTGACATGTGCAGACTTGGCAGGCGTGGTCAGGGGTCGTGAACCTCTGGCCGTTGCTATAGATACGATGGTTGAAGGTGCAGCTTTCACACACTGCACAACAGGAGCCTGGAGGAAGGAAAGAGGCAGTGCACTGAGGTTAGACAGTCACCTGCACACCAACAAAGCTCAGACACACAAGAGTCTCACCGGTGGTCTTGCTGGGATGCAGGCAGTCGGTGGGGGGGCATTGTGAGTGCGTACACAACGTTTCCCCATTCACACAGGTGCAGCTGGAGCAGGGACCCTCAGGGTGCCAGTTGGAGCCTTCCTCATACTCCACCCCCTCCAACACACACACTGCAACGAGCAGAGAGGAGTTGTTATATATTCATTGATGAACTGCACCTGTGTGTGTGTGTGTGTGTGTGTGTGTGTGTGTGTGTGTGTGTGTGTGTGCATTATTACCTTTGCAGACTGGACAGCAGATATGTGGGTCTATAATGGGGTTGGTGCACTGAGCTGGAGGGCACTTCTCTTCATGGCAAATGACACTCCCACCCTAAAACGGATCCAATTGTGATAACGGTGTGAAAGAGCATACAGAACCACAATAGCCCGATCAGGTGCTTTAAAAAGTGTATAAAATGCTTTAGAATGTATAGAATCGTGCTGTCTGTTTGTGGATGAAGCCCAAAACTAAAGAAGTTTCATCACTTGAATGTACGGAACAGACTTGCCTTACACCTGCACTGCAGGCAGGGTCCACTTCCAGCAGGGACGAAGACTTCCCCATCAGCATACACCCTTCTATCGTACTCACATTCTATGGAACGAATACAAACTCTGTTTATGTTCGCTTGAGTTTGTACAGTAAAAAGTCGAACGAATACAAACTCTGTTTATGTTCGCTTGAGTTTGTACAGTAAAAAGTCAAATTGGAACACAAATGTATACGTATTATATTTTATAGCCGACTGACCATTGCATGTGGGACAACACTCTCCTTTGCGCTTAGCCGGATGACTGCAGTGTAGTGAAGGACATGATGAGTCTATACGCTCACAAGACACCTCACCTGCCTAACAGGTAGACAAGAGAAGGGATTAAGTGACTCTGATAGAGCATTTGAACAGGGTGTCAGATACAAAGCACAAACGTAGAACTAGAGCTAGACCGATCAATCTTGCTCGCTGTATTTGCTTATTGCAGATATATCAGCATCTGTGTCATTTTCAGGACATGAAAAACAGTTTCATTTTACAACTCAATCCCACTTGCAAATGTAATCACATTAACTTCTGAAAATACAATCGGTTTTGAAACCCAGCCAACACATCATCCAGTCATATTAACATTAAAAAAAAAACAACCTTCGCCAGACTGAACTCACAGAGCAGCGGCAGCGGCGGCAGGGGTCTCTCCTGGAGGGGAACTTGTGTCCGTCCAAATACACCTTGGACTCATATTCACACTGCTCACACCTACAGGTCACATACACACACCATTTAAAAGGTCTGGAAACGTTTCAGTTGTCATGAAAGTAGGAGATGAATAAAGTGGAATTGATGCAGGCTTGAACGTGATATGGATGAGATTCGGCAGGTTGGGTTACCGTGGGCAACAATCTCCAGCACGATGCACAGGGTTCCGACAAGACAAGGCAGGACAGGGAAGGGGTGAACAAGCCACATCTCCGTTCTAGGAAAAATATATGATCAAGATAAACATGATTTATAAAGGCATGTGAAATGTAACGGTGGATATGATGATAAATGACATACCACACATGTGCACTCTTGACAACGGTCTCCAGTAGGGATCACAGCTCCGTTGGGGAAGTCGTGGCCATTCGCAGCACAGCCTACGGGAAACACACACAAGCACACACTGTGGCCTCAGTGCACACACACACACACACACACACACACACACACACACACACACACACACACACACACACACACACACACACACACACACACACACACACACACACACAAGACATCTACCTTGACAGACTGTACAGCAGGTATTGGGTGGAGGAGAAGCTGGGTTTTTACATGGGGTGTTACACCGCTCCCTCTCACAGCGAACGTGACCCTCCTGGTGAGAGAATGACGTCAACGCAGATGAAGGCGTGAGAGAAGATACATGTTTAAACTGTCAATCGGTATCAGACCCACCAAACAGTAGCAGACATCACAGGGATTCTCTACCGGCCTCCAATTGGCTCTATGATCATACTGGACTCCAGCATGGATACAGCCTGCAAAACACAGTTTTACAATCAGATTGCTTTATTGTTACGGTGTTGTTGGCAGTTTTAATTCAACAAAAAAACAAAGAGGAATGAAAGGTGTCTCTTTCAGGAGGACCAAGCCTTCAACCAAATTCAACCACCATATCTTGTCAAATGGATTTATATCACCCCTCAACTCTGAAAGCACATTTGCACCCTCTGCTGGTAGAGATTTTTATGGTCAGTATGAAACTGTCAACATATTGTTTTCATACAATGTCTGAGTAACAATATTTCTTGTTGCCATACCAAAAAAAATAAAAAAAATAAATGCTGTTACCAAATATAGGCGTTTCTTAATGCTCGGCCCATTTAATGGCCTTTTTTGGTAATATGTTATTAAAACCTTTGTGAGACAGTGAGATTTAATTTAGGAACAATCCTGATAAATGTTGATTCCAGTTCCGTATCAAAGTTGTTTTTATATAAAGAAAATGAAATGCTTTTTGTCACATTTTTCATTAAATTTTTCTTTGAGCTGTGTCCTTACCTCTGCATCGCTGGCAGCAGTCTCCAGGTACAGTCTCCTTGTGTGTGCAGTCCAGTGAAGGGCAAGCTTGGGGATGGCATTCCCTGTTACCCCCCTGTAGGCAATGAAGGTGAGAGAATGTTATGAAAAGGGGCAGACCAGAGCAAATGTTCAGGCTCGATCTGTGTGTTGGTGTAGGTGCATAACGAAAAAACTCACCTTACACGTGCACGTCTGACAGCCGTCTATACTGTAGGACACATTATGAATTGTACCATCCAGCTCACACCCTGAAGATAAGACAGAAGTTTAAGAGCGTAACATTTTTGGGCTTGCGGTTGCATGTCTGCAATGTCCCAGGTGATAAAGTTGGAGCGTAAGAGAAGAGGAAAGTTGGTGCTCTGGTGGCCCCTCTTTGTCTATCAATGCAGATTATCTCCACATTTTCTCTACTCTAGATCTCTGGAGGAACATCTGGCTCTGCTCTCTCCCCGGTGATGACAGAACAGCACAGTTCTGATGTAATAGGCATGTGCTCGCACTCATGTGCTTTTCATTTTTATGGGACATCACAATAACCATGCCTTCAGCAAACCAGCCATTAAAGACCACCAGCAGGTCTGTAGGGGAAAGAGTCCAAAGAAAACACCCCGTTCTGTGGATGTTTAGGTACCTTTGATGCAGAAGAACATTGTTTACAGTATAGGACGCTGATGAGCAACGCTGCTCAACATTTTCATCAAAGGTTCTCACAGAGCTCATCAAATATTATCTTTGCTCAGCTTGGACATCTCAGCAGATAATTATTTTAATGACAACTCTCCAAAGGACAGAGACAATGTGTTTGTGTGTGAGAGAGGGCATTAATCACAGAGGGTGAGAGAGGCGAGCGAGGCTGCCTACTGTGCCAGCAGCCAACAGGCATTTCCTCTAGCAAGCCAAGCATACATGAGATCAAAGTGTGTGTGTGTGTGGGAATGTGGGTCTGCAAGTGTGTATATCAACCGGGTGCCATTGGAAAGTCTTCTGGCCTACATGCAGAAACAATTAAGGGGAAGATGGATGAAAAAGGCAGAGACGGTAACAGAGAGAGTAGTCAAGAGGGGTGAGAGAGGGGACAGTGGGTTTTTGGGGCACATGTGTATTACAGTGATGGCGCACAATAAGCAAGAAAGAACAACGTTTACATAACTGTGTGAATGGACAAAGGGAGAGAGAGACAAAGAGAGATAGAGAATCCTTAAACAAAATCAACTTAAGTCCCACATGTTTGTTTCACTCCATTATGCAAGACGGTTGTACACAGTTACACTAACCAGGAAGTTGATCACAGGTATTACCACATAACGGCATTAACGGATTAAATTCGGACACTTGGGGCAGCACAATAAGCTGTAAAGACAGTGACAAAGTATCCCCCTATAAAGTGGATATGGTGAATGTCTTAGACAACAGTTGCCTATTTACACATCCAGTAGTAACATCTCCTATTTCTGCCCACTCGGAGAATAACTCAAGTTATGTACCATGAAACCAAAACAATGAGAAAAATGCTGAAAATACTCCAAAGAGATGTAGACCCTTAAACATATCCCTAAATGATTGATTAGAGCAGCTTTAAAGTCTTGTTTTTATGCGCTATGGTGGTATCAAACTCGGCAATAAATGTGGGTTTTATTTGTTCAGATTTCCATTTCTGGATTTTTGCCTCCTCGTTACATTCGGGGTGAATTTTCTTTGTGCTGCTCACAGCACGAAAAATAAATGCGTTAACAATATTACTATCCTCCAGGCCTTGCTGTCAACAGTTTGAAGTGCACTTCTTTCAACTGAAAAGATGGTTTGAATTAACTCAACCAACCAACTCCTGACAGGGTGGTCTGTGGATCATACAGACTAATGAAAACTTTACTAAAAAAAATAGATTCATTGTTATTAATTATACATTTATTTCCATAGCTAGATATCATTAGAGGTAAAAAATATGTTTTAAATGTGTAATCGTACAAAAAAAACAATATATACATATGATAAGTAGACTTTACAGAGTTAACCTGGACCCTGTTTTCCCACGTTTTTGTGTCGTAAACGCCAATCTTTTTAATTGGTCCAGTATTCATCGGCTGCAATGTATCCGCTTGGGGCAAATGACCATTGTCCAATATTCCAAGTGGGTCTATCAGAAGGTCCACGGTACAACAGGACACACCTACTATATGACACGCTCCCTGAAATCAGGTAGGTTTTAGGTGCCATATAATTTGTTAGATTTAGGCACAAAACAACTTGGTTAGATTGAGGAAAACATTGTTTGAGTTCTTTAAAAAATTCCGCTATGATGGTGAATCATTTTGATAACATGAAGCGATGCTTTCTGTAACACAGGCATTCCTCTCTCCAACTATTATTCACGTTTCCACAATTGTCTTTAGGCTACAAGTCACATAACACAATAACGAACAGAATTGTTTTCTATTTCTCTAAAGCGTCCTTTCCATACTTTTGTCAGACAACTTCTGCCCGTCAGTGGCAAAAACAAGCACTGATTGTGAGGAGTTACCCTGAGCGATTACATTACCTCGCATTTAGCAGCTGAGAGCTGCAGAGTTATCCCTCAATACTGAACCAATTAAAACAAATTGGCCCCATTAGTCATTTAGACACAAATACATGAGAAAATAGGGTTGAAAACGACCTAAGTTACTCTGTCTGAATGGAAATGTGGTGTTAAAGATTGATAATCTTGGAATGAGGTCAAAATACTTCAAAGCATATTTATATTTTAACAATGGTAAGTCTTTCTCCTGTTCCTTTCAACAGTCATCCTTAACTTGAAGTGCTTTCTGCATCAGTGAGCTCCCAGAGTCAATGTAGGTGCAGTACAGACTGATGGTCCAATCTCTTCTCATTGCAGTAAGTAGCCCATTTTATTCCCCCGTTTTTACTGGGGAAGGATCCAGGGTTTACCAGCCATGGCATATTACATGGTTTCCAGTAGCTGCATCCCGCCACTCTGTGAAACAGGAACCGCAATTGCGCACATGGCAGACAGCCTCGGGGTACGCATGGCAACGGGCCTGATGGCAGAGGTCTGGGCAGCTGATAGGCGCAGAGCCAAGAGGACAGCCGCTGAACCAGTGGAGCTTGAAACAAAACCTACAGCATTTCAAGGGGAAAGGGAGAGCAACATTGGTTGGAATGCTAAAAAAATATTTAGAAAAGATTCAACTAACTATTCAAGACATGACTATTGTCTCACAAAGCCAGCTGTTACGTCTCAGAATCTGTTTTCACGGTTTGATTTTAAAAGCCTCTATCTCAATATCTAGCTTTGAATGAGCAAATCAAACAACACATCTTGGGCTGGCTTTGCAAGACTTTTGTCACTATTCTTCTCGTAATGCTGGTACCTGTGATCTGGTGTGATTGGAAGCCATACGTTGCTTTGATTTTGAGTAGCTGCTGTTACAGTATCATCACTTTCTGGCTGATTTGGTCTCAACCGTTCCTGCTCTAGTTGACCATTTAGAGGAGTGCTTTTGTCCGGATTACAGGTCATCCAGTCCCATTGGGCCCAGTGCTGAGGCAGCAAGGTGACTGGGGGGCAGGTACGGGTGATGGCATTTAAAGCTTGTTCACTGGATGACATCAACTGTTGCTTTGTGTGGAAGTAGAACCTCAAGTAGTGCGGTCCCTTGAAGAACCAGTTGCAACGGTCCTTGTCGTAACCGTCTGTTCGAAAGCCAAACGCATCGAACCCACTTCGATCCAAACCAAATGGATCAAACCCGTAGATGCTGTAGCCTTTGTCACTGAAAAGCTCAGACATGATCTCGTCTCTGCGTGTCTGATTATCACTCTCCTCCTTTTCATCAATCTCATGATGCTCTTTGTTATTCCCATTCTCAAACACCCCATCCGTACGCATGCCAAACCAGGTGACGTCTGAACGGTTAAACCCGTAGCGGTTGAAACCAGACACGGCATATCCATCCCCATCAATGAAGTCCCGGTTAAAGCCATCTTTGCCATAGCCCCACCTGTCCCAGCCGCTCCGGTCATAGCCACGATGGTCATATCCATGTTGGTCGAAACCACTGCTGTCACCGTCGGCAATTACAAAACTGTTGTTGAGTGGGTTGTGTTTGTCAAAGATACTCTTCTGATATTTCAGACTTCCTTGTGGTTGTGTTTTTACTGACATATTACAAGGTGCACCAATGGTTATGGGCACATACATAATACACATCTGCCACTGGGAAGAAATCACATCATCAGGGGTAACATCAAAGGGCTTCATCTTGTCATGCCTCTGTGCAGCAGGGTAAAAGGTGTCGCCCTGAGCGTGATCGTCTCTAGAAGTTCCTCTTTTTGATCCATGCTGATGCTTATCTTGCCACTGTGCCCACAGCTTGTCAAGGAATGCCATGTGGGACAGGTACAAAGGGTCGTAAGCAGCCAGCGGTGAAGCCATGTGACCCCCCACCCAAAGCCTAAACAGGCCGGAAAAGGTCTGCAGAGATAGGGAGAATGCTTGGAAGTCTGCCTGGTTTAGAGTCCTCTGCATGGTCACTGCATCTGGCAGCCACACCTAAAGGGGTTCATGGAAATGGGTTAGGAAATCCTGGTCCCAGTAATACAGCTCAAAACATTGCAATGTATAGAAAGTAAAGTGAGGTGGGCTGTCAAATGACTGAAGTGCTGTTTCACAAACCGAGGAGTTGAAACTCCGTCTGAGACAAGGGGACCAGTGGAAATGGGAAGCCGAGCCCTGGAAAGGGTGATGCGGGACGCAGCCAGAACCGGGCTCGCCATCGCCTCCAAAAAATCCAGCCTGCCATGCAGCTGAGAACCCCATCGACCCCGAGTCCACTGTCCACTCAAAATATGGAAGTGCCAATTTGCATGAAGACACTGATTGCAGCTCACGCTCTACTAATCGCAGGAAGTAGCGGTGCCAGGGGAGGAAGAAGGCATGACCACCCGCCAGAGGGGAGAACTCGGCTCTCAGGAGCGCAAAGCTCTTCCACAAAGCTAGATCCACATGCAAACACACAGACACAAATAAGCCTAGAATATTGATACAAAGATATACTTCAACTTTTAAAAAAGTAGAAGGAAAAAAACATTAAGATTTACAGTCTTACCTTGCCTGGCATAGACTCTCCTGATAGCTCGTTGGTACAGTCTTCTTTCTCTCAGTGTGAGGTCTCTGATCTCTTTTCGCTGGGTCAGGTGTCTGCACACACAGTCAACTCTGCCGCTACTCGTGCATGTGCACTCCCCACAGCCTTGCCTGAACCATTCCCCATATCTCCACAGCTTTTGTTCAAGGAGGCAGCCACAAGCTCCACCACATCTCACATCAGAACACTTCGATCCGGGAGAGAAGCTCATCACTCGGACATCTCCAGCTTCGTCCTTCGCCAACGTTTGGCACTGTGTTAGCGTGAGGTAATCACAGGTATAGGTGAAATCCAGGTCCTTGTGGCAGTCTACACTTCCTTGAAGATCTTCCAGCTCAGTGCGGTTTAAGTCTATGTCGTCGTAGTGCATTTTATCCTCCAAATTGTCCTGGTGGGATCCCCAGAGAGTCTTGTTCACTGAGGACACGTCATATCCATGTTGAGTGTAATTGTTGTGGCCGGTTGGAAGACCATGCCTTGGTTTGCGGAGGCAGCACGCACCCAACATGCACTGGTCCCTACAGGCATTAAAGGACGGGAAGTTGTTGCTGCTGTTCCCAGTGCAGTAGAGGAAGTCCTCACAGAAGCCAGAGATAGGATTAAAGGCCCAGCGGCGTTGAAATGGCCGCATCCCTTCACAGTTGTTCTCTGGTTTGGGTACCCAACATGCCTAGAAGTGGGGAGGGGGGACACAGGGCCTCTTACCCAGCCTTAAACCCCACTGCAATGTCCATAACCGGAATGGACAAAAGACATAAAGTAAAGCAAAGTACTGCTATCGGGCTCACCTAATGCAGCAAGCCAAGCAATGTTCTACAGCTAAACCATGAACGCATAACAGACAATAACAAGAGCGATCTAAAAACTAGATTAGTTACATTAAAGGAATATGTTGACATTTTGAGAGACACGGTCGTTGACTTTTCCTGCAGAGTTAGATGAGAAGGTTGATACCACTCTCACATCCGTCCATTAAATATGAGGCCACAGCCAGTAGACAGTAAACTAATTTTAGCACTAAGACTGGAAACGAGGAAACAGCCAGCCTCACTCCGTCCAAAAGTTTATAAAAAAAATCTGCCTACCAGCAACTATGAGATTGGTATTGATTTTCTTATGTAACTCTGGAAAAAAACGCAGATTTTCCAAAATGTATCAACCTAACTGTGGGGTAAAATCTAGCAACATACAAGGGCAAGTAGGCTACATACTAAAAACTAAAGAAACTATAAGAAAACGTGATGCCAAACCTTCATTTTCATTTGTGATTGTAACCCACCTCAAGCATTTCAAAAGTTCCAGAGACCTGCCAGGTAACCAAACATACAATAAGCATCTTCCAAACTAAAACAATGAAACACCTACAGTAGACGAAGCTGGGAAAAGCACACAGGTATACATGCTCGACATTACAAGAAGCATCTGCTAAAATCTGCATCTGCATTCAAGCACAGCAGGGCTTTGACCTAATGTTATAATGTTAGCATGCTAACATGCTCAAAATGACAATGCAAACATGTTTAAATGTTGGCGTGAAGAGCACCATGTTACCATATTAATTTAGCATGTTAGCATGGCGACATTTGCTGAATAGCCGAAACTGCCTAGTTGTTGAGCTATCATCGAAATGGACTGACATAGCCACTGTTAACTGTTAGCATAGCTAAAATAGCCTGGAACTGATACATTTTCACAACATGGACAGGAAAAAGCTTGACACCAACACTGACATTTTTGTAATTTTAACACTTTATGAATGTAATCTACCCCACTAATCCTGGCATAAAGTACCTGTCTCAGCTGTCTCTGACACACTGCTCCCTTGGTGTTGGGGGGACAGGAGCAGTGAAACCCAGCGGGGTCAGAGGTCAAGACGAAACATACGCCTCCATTTTGACAGGGGTTAGACAGACACGGGTCTGGGAGAGGGATGGCCATCTGCAAACTAGCTACTTAACACCAGTTAAATGTGTGTTAGTGTCCGGTTGTTTGAGATTTTGCCAAAATCAAAGGAGGATTTTATTTTCATTTATTTTTTTTGTATGTGTGTGACAAAAATGAACAGAGTGAGTGAGGAAGAGAAAGAGAACTGGCAGATGCCGAGTGATTGTTACCTTGTATGTTAGCTTGACATGTGACCTTTCCAGATGCGCAGGCACAGATGGTGTTGAGGTCAATCTGCCAACGCTGGCCATCCTCCACTTCACGCCCCTCCCACACACATCGCTGCCTCACACACTCACATCCTTCCAGGTACTGTACGCGTGACTGGAGGTCCACATTCTGTAAATTGATTTAAAAAAAATGTCACATCACTTTCTATCACGTTGTTTTAATGAAAAGTCCTATAATCTAAGTGTAATACGTACTTGAGTTTTGACCATGTCCAGCATTCGAGCCAGCTCCTCCAGCCTCTCCTCCAGCTTCTCCAGCCTGTCATCTTTCTGCACTTGAGAAACAGACTTCACCCCTTGAGGAGATCCCGGGGGCCCCAGCACCGCGCCTCTCTGCAGCTGGTCACTCTGGACACCCTGGTGATAATGTGTGGTTTGGTCTGTTGGCCTGTGGCTCGTTTGAGGTTTACTGCGGGACGCATCCTGCTGGAACATTCGTCTGCTGTCGTTGCGGGAATCTGAGCTATGGACGTCTGCGTACTGAGAGGGAGGCAGAGCATCTGGAAGGAAAAAGCAGCAATGGTGGGAGAAGAGATTCCTGAATAATTCTTGAATAAAACATAATAAAACATTTGCAGGCTAAACAAGCATATCGGGAAAGATGCCGTCAAAATGAAGACCCACACTGAAGAAGAAAACAGATTATGCATGCAAACAAGCATGCATACATATTTAGTAACCAGAAAGAACAAAGCTCTATAGTGAGCTTTGAAATATTTATTTTGAAAGACATGCTTGCGGTGTCTCTGGGTATTTTTCACAATTATTTTATAATTTGATTCATTCTCTACCTGTAACGTTGTCACAGAGCCACGGCCTCCTCAGATATCCTTTCATTGAAAGCTCAGCTGTCTTCAAATATCCCTGCATTCATAAAGAAACACAGAAACGCTCACATACTAATGTTTCTGTACAGAATACACATTGAATGAAGGCAGAAGAACAAGAAATATAACTGTTAGTTATGTAGAATCACTGCATATATTTAACATATACAGTGCTGCAGGTCCAAACTTCACTGCGTTTTAATGTTTCATCCTTTTTGTGATGATGTTGAACTCCAAGTGGCCTCAACACACAGTAAACAGTAAGTAAATCAGAGAGGGTGATGTATCATGTTGTCAGTATGTGAGTATGTACAGCAGCAGAGCAGGAAACTCACACTAAATTTGCTGTCTTTTTTCCCAGGAGTGCTGGCAAGAGTGACAACAGCATCTTGAGGCAGTTCCAGGTTGATTCTTTCTTCACTTTTTATCGGTAGAACCACCGCTTCATGACAGTCTACAAAAAAGGCCAGCCTGTCAGTCTCCAGGCTCACAGCCAGCTGCACCCACTGCTCCCCGGAGAAGGGGTTTCTCCTGGGAAAGTGAACGCGGGCAAGGCCCCGAGCCCCTCCTCTGGCCTGGTAGTCCAAATGCAGAGAATGATTGAGGGTGGAGGAGACGATTTGGAGAATGGGTGAGGACGCGGACGAGAGAGAAAAAAGAGTGGCACCGGAGGCCGACGCCTGTTGCCCCACCAAATGCACCCCCATGCTACCTCGAAGGTTGGAGTGCAAAAAGTGGGAATATTCGCGAGGAAGATTCAGGAACGGTGCTCTGGGACGTATTTTGTATACCACACTGCCGGGACTTTGCAGTCTGGTCACACCGCTTATGTGATGGGACTTGTTTAGGGACGCCAGAAGGTCGATCACTAGGGAAGAGATAAAACGGATTTGTGACAAGCATGCATACACATACTACATGAGGTCATGCTCTGTCTAATGGAGGGGGAAACAGTGGTTTCTGGGTAGCGATGAGTGTGTGACTCTGTGTGAGACGGAATCAGAATGAATCCATTCATCAGCCAGTCACACATGGCTGCAGGAGATAGATCTCCAATGCTTTGAAGAACTAGTTTTGTTTTAGCTCAATGTACTCAAGTTAAGTGCTTAAATACAATTAATGCTGAGTACTTAGTATCACAATAGCTATGAACTTAGTTACTTTGTAAATAAAAATGGTTGTAGATTAAACTAGATTACGTTAAGTAGCTGAGATGATCTCCAGCACCACCACAACAGCTATACAATTTGGTTGGACATAATTCATTAATAATAATAATTCAGAACTATATGACATGCACTGTTCTGCAAAATGAGCACTTGCAGCCTACAGCCTCATTGCTGCTTTTATCAAAGTTAGAGATCTCCATATCAAAATAAAAACTAAATAAAACTAATAAACTCAACTATAAACACGTGAACTTAACCGACTTGTAACTCACCATTCTCGTGATTTGGAGCGGAGTGGCCCTGCACGGACAGCGCAAACACCCAAAGTAAAGGCACCTCCAGCAGCACGAGCGTCCTCAGCTTGACGCTCTCCATTCTCAGGTTGGAAGAAAAAAATGGAAAGCGTTTAAAAAAACACGAAACAATTTATGCAGGAGGCATGGCGTTCCTCGTCTTTTGAACCTTAATCCGGTGACATGGTCCTTGGAGCGAAGGTTCAACGTCTCCCCGTGTCTCCTGCGAGCGGACCTTTGGCGAAGAGCGCGCGGGGGGAAACATGAAACATCTGGATATACGGACACAGGGCGTCACTTCTCTTCAGTCACACACTTCCATTCTCCCCCCCGGGGCCACATCTTCAACACACTTTCACTCCGCGATCACAAAGGCGTGGGGATGATGATTATTACTTGTCTTGCTCGAGATAGAGAGAGAGAGAGAGAGATAGGAGAGAGAGAGAGAGAGAGAGAGAGAGAGAGAGAGAGAGAGAGAGAGAGACGTCACGCACGCAGAAAAGTTCAGGTGTGCGGTGCGCGTGAGGTCACCGGCTCTCGTCTCTTGCCGTGTTTCGCTGTGAGTGTGCGTGAAGTATTTCCCTCCCTTGTTTCCCCTCACTTTGCCATCTCTCCACCCAGCACCGCTCAGTGGTGTTGATTTCCCAAAGATCCCCGTTTTGGTAATCAGCTAAAACCTGGTCTGGAGACTGGAAGGGAGCCATGCAGAGAGAGAGAGAGAGAGAGAGAGAGAGAGAGAGAGAGAGAGAGAGAGAGAGAGAGAGAGAGCAGTAATCATGTTTCACCGCTTTGGAAACGGTCCCAGTGCATTCGACCCCCCCGCCCCCCCCTGTCTCTTGGCCTCTCCCTCATGTTGTGTTGTCCCTCTCTTCTAGTCTCTGCTGTGTTTATTATTTCAGAGCCTTTCTTTCAGAGCACCCCCATGCTAGCCCTGAGACTACACATGCCCCCCTCTCCAAAGTATTTTTGTTGCGAGGACACCCAGATGTTTCATGTACAGCCCCTCCTCCATCACAGGTTGAGATTATATCTGTTGAAGGAGATCCAAGTTCAAAGGGGACACATATCCTGACACATGATTTTAACTAAGATGTTCCCACCTCCCGTACACACACTAGACAAAACCTCACCCGTGACTCATGCCAGTTAGTCTGTAACGATCACAATTAAAAAGTTTCCCACAGGACTCGCTCTCTTCCCTACAGTGTGTTTTTTCCCCGACATACATTAAATCCTTCCGGATGCCGTGGTGCTTCCAGACCCGAGAGGACTGATTGAAGACAGTGATAAAGCAGTAAAAACTTGAAGAATGCAGCAGTTTTTCCTTAAGGGGTTTCTTTTTTTTTTTATTTGTGTTTTTTTTGTGAAGGACTTAAATTAATGTTACATTTTCTCAATTTAGAAAAGTCTCTCAGAGGAACTCTGACAGGAACAAAGAGTTGCTCTGTCACCACCATTTTGTAGTCCGGGGGGGGGGCTCCCTTTGTGTGGAAGAAGTAGATCAGTGTTAAGACAACCTTGGGTCGAGGTGCAGGACAGACAAGTACAACAAGACGAGGAAGTCTACAGCCTTGCAAACCACTCCGTGAAGTTGCACATTGAATGCAAAGCAAGCTAACGCTCATTATGATATGAAATTCATCATGTTCAGTTAGCATCTTCACGTGTTAGCATGCACACATTCAGGAAAAGCAGATGCTTAGATGATTGTTGTCAAATCTATCAACCATCAACCATCATCTTTTGAACCACATCTCTGCTGACATCCACTGGTCGTGTCCAATCACAGCAGTATAATACAAATGAACAAATCTGTTCATCTAATCTGTTCATTTGAATGTATTATGTCAACACAAAAACATGGTGGAACTAAACCGCAGGATTTCTCTCGTCTACATGAAATACCACCTTTCAGATATGATCTGATCCTCTTCATCACTGAGACAGACTTGCAGCGTTCAACCGCTCCCTGAGGCAAACTTTAAAACCCAAAGCAATGCTTTTCCTCTGATAATGGAAACGACTCACAAGCCTGCACAGACCAAAACATTTCTTATGGAGCCAGATGATAGCTTTCATCACAGGAGCCCTAAAGATATGTTTTCCTCAAGTATGTCTTCCTGTTGTGTGTGTGTGCCTAAGCATGCTGGGACAACTGTGGAAAAGGGATGTGGGTTAATCTTCAGAAGGTGAACAGCCGATGTTTGATAGCTAATCCCTTGTCAGGCCCCATTAGTTGTCACATGTCGGCATCGCTAATTGAACAAATCCACAGCTACGCCTACAAGCAGTGTAGCCAAAGTACGCACTCATACTCTTTAGCAAGGTCTAACCTATACAATACACTGATATACACACATATAAGTATGATACAAGCAAGAAAATGGCATTGCTGCTTATGCTTTGCCTATAGCTGACTGCACAATACGACTGTTCAACCTCGATTGCATGAGAAACTGTTTAAGGTCAAGTGTCTTTGTGCCAGACAAATCCCTTAAATTCACTTGTGACCCCGGTATCTGCCCTCACCATCAGGTTCTTGCCATCTTTAATTTGATTGGCTGAGCCCTGAGCAGGTAAGCCCCGCCCCCAGGCTTTAGCCCCTGAGCTGACGTTGATCCCAGGAAACACAAGATAAGGTGCTGTCTGCTTTTTAACGTATGCGGGGGGGTCTGTGTGTGTGTGTGTGTGGCCGATCTTTTGTTGTGTTTATCAGTTATACCTAAAAACCGCGGTCTGCCTTTTTGAGTAGGGTTTAGTGGCTTTTCGGGGCTTTGGGAATCAGAGATGTTGCTTCCATCACAAGTCAGGAGGATATGCAGACTGACAGACAAGCTGCAGAGGATTTGACAACAGGTCAGTCAGCTCATACCCATGATAACTCTGTTGAGTGTGTGTGCATTGGCAGCAGAGTTGTTGCTTCATTAAGATATGAACCCAAATCCTGCAAAGCCCACTCCCCACCCACTCCACCCATACATGTCAGTGCACCTTATTTCATTTGAAGTACAACCGGTGGAGTCAGGTCTGCCCTATGTTTCTACCTGTTAAAGGGGAGTTTCTTCTTGCCACTGTCCCCCGGTGCTTGCTCATGAGGAAATGTGACTACTACTTACATTACTTTTCTCTGTGCGTGTTGAGAAGGCACCCTGTAGAAAGCCTTAGGGTCTTCTTTAAGCGTTTAAGAGAAAGGATAGTGGGCTACTATGGGAAAAAACATGCACACACCCACTTGAAGGGGATTTAAGGAACTGATACAGACTGCGCTTGTGTTTGTACACAAGGAGAGGGTCTTAACCTAATGATGCTTCGCAAGATGTGTTGCCATCGTGACAGCGAATAAAGCTAGGTTTAGCCCATTGACGTTTTACTTCAGAAGGGGAAAGGATGCCCATGTTTAACTAATCATGTTATGTCTTCCTCTTCACCCAGAAAAAGCAGGTTACTGAGGCCTTGCTGAGCCCCGAGAATGGCCCTCATTGAACTGGCCAAGGCTCTGGTCTACTCACTGTTGGTCCTCCTGTGTCTGCACACAGTCACAGGTACAGCCATGTCACATTTGTTCGTATCAAAGTTTGCTTCTTGGCCGGGATAAATGGGTTTCTTACACTTTGCATGTGTCTTTGCATTGGCACAGGAATGTCAGGGTGGGGTGGATGTTTGGATGGTGAGGATATATTTGCAACAATCAGAGAAAACAGCCAGTCGGGAGTTGTTGTTGCTGAACTCATGGCTGAAACCACAATGGAGGGGGTTCACTGGAGCCTGGATGGGAAAGATGCCGATTGGTTCTTCTTGGGCGAAAGAAGCATCCAGCTGAACACATCAGCTGACAAGGTCCTTGACCGAGAGGTAACCGAGTCGGGATATGCCCTCTTAACTCTCACTGATCCGAGTGTTGAAAATGTCTTTTAATAAGGAAGCCATAAATTTTAATGCAAATTCCATTCAGTCTGTAGGAATGCTTGTTATAGTGTGGGGCGCCAATTAGGGAGTTGAATCTAAGTTTAGAGCAAACTATCAGAGATTGAACTCTACAGCCTTGTCCTTGGACCAAACACAATCTCTTACCGTCATCCTCTTCCCAGCCAGCTCACTTACATCATGGCAGCTGTTAAAGGATCAACCAGATTAGCAATCTCTCTCTCTCTTACACTTTCTTTATCAATCTACTTCTGGGAATCTATCCTTAAAAGGAAAATATTTCTAGACTAAAAAAACATTTTTTTACAGCTGCAGTTTTAACATTGCATCTTCATCAAGTATATTTAGCGTGTGATCAAGAAGGTCCATAGTAGTGACCTGATCAATTTTTGTATGTTATCAAAAATGGGCATGAGGAAGAGCGAATACACTTAACCATTAATTTAGATCATTTTGGATTACCTTCTTGTGGAAAGGAAATAGAAAGATTTTGGAAACTCCTCTGGATTATAATTCTATTTGACATAAAACATCTTATTTTTTGAATGTATTATGATTGTGTCAAATGGAGGGTTATTTAATTCTATTGTCTGTCGCTATCTTAGAATTTTTGCAACCAGTGACCATGTTTAGACTGTGAAGTGTATTGAGATATTTAGGCAGGGTATATCGTAACTCACAATTTTGGCATTGTGATAACACTACTTGGCATAAAGTAAGGCTAATGTAGGTAAAAAAATAAAACATGTACAGTAATCTGACTGAATGTAAATAAAACTATAGTAGGGACAACAAACACAAATGGCTATGAAGCGTGGGTTTATCCATTTTTTAAATAGCTAGAACATATTTCCACCTCATGATTTTAAAATGGAAAAATAAAAAATTAAGAGTTTTCCTGCGTCAATGTCACAGAGTTACCATTGTGTTTATCAATACTTAGTATTTGTGTTAAAATATTTCATTGTATAGAATGAAGGTCTTCTTCATATCTTTTGTTGTCTCTCTGTTCCCGACCTCTCAGGCTCAGGGTTCTGTCCTCATGGCCGAGTTGTCATGTTACGAAGACGACACGCTTCAGGTACAATGTTTCCTCTTCATCTTACCCATAACCATTCGGTGTGTCATTCCACATTCAACGTGTGTGTCTATTTTCCTGTTGTAGAGTGTGTACAGTATCATGGTGGAGATTATCAATGAGAATGATAATGCCCCCGTGTTTGCAGAAGACACTGTCCAGTCTTTAATTATCAGCGAGGTACGCCATTTTCACAAACACATTCAAACAAATATGTGCATACACAAAACATACAAGGTGTGTAAGTGTGTAAGTTCTTCTGTGTGTTTTCCAGCTGACTCCAGTGAATACTGTGGTGTTTACTGTCCAGGCAACAGATGCAGATAACGACAAGATCATTTACTTCATTGACCAGGCATCAGTGAGTCCTATTCTTCACACTGTGACAGAAGAGAAATGCCTCCACAGAAAGCACCATTATTAATGTGTTTGTATGTGTTCTGCAGCCTGACGCGGGGTACTTCAAGGTTGATCTCCCAAACAGTGGAGAGGTGATCCTGTCCAAGCCTCTGGACTACGAGACCAAGACCCTGCTTATGGTCACCATCCATGCCTCGGTAAACAATGTACATTTTAAACTGTTTTAGAGTAAATGTACACACACATTTATCTGAGGTAAATTCATTTCTATGTTTCTATCCCCCTTCTCTAGAAAATTAAGTAAAAAGTTTAGAGAAGATGAATCGTATTCCATTCCTTTCTTTATCCATCTTAGGAAATGAGCACTGCTGAGCACTTCAATACCAGCACCAACATCAGCATCACCATCCTGGACGGGGACGACCAGTACCCACAGTTCCTGCCCTGCATGCTGCTTTTCCAGGATGAGACCAGTCGCATCTGCACCAGCCCAGTGTACACAGTCAATGTCACAGAAGGGGAAGAGGTCAGATGCTCAACCCTTGCCCTCGTCACACAACACACACATCTTCATTCAAAAAGCAAGGATTATGACCATCACATGTGTGTCACGTTGCAGGACATTGTGTTGGACTTCTCGCCCGGTCCCATTCATGCAGTGGATGGAGACAGAGGACTCAGCTCCCCAGTCAGCTACGCCATTCTCTCAGGTACCATGCACACCAATGCTAGTTAACATTTAAAATACGCATACATCTGTAACTGTGTTTGTGTTTATGCTAGGAGATGACGATGGGCGTTTCCTAATGGACAAAGAAACGGGAGAGGTGAAACTGATTCGGGCGGTCGGAGACAGACTCAAAACTCCCGAGTTGCATCTACAGGTCATGGTAAGACTTACAAACTTCGTGATAACGGTAGGAAAAAAAGACATCCACGCTACATTCCCTCTCCTCCAATCTCACTGATCGGTATTTCTGTGTCTTGCATCCAGGCATATCAGGACGACGACCCCAGGAAGTATTCTGTTGCTACAGTGTTGGTCCGAGTTCAGGGGGTGAACCATTTTAACCCAGAGTTTGACATGGCTGAATATAAAGGCTTTGTAACTGTGGGAAAGAGCGCTGCCTCTCTGGTCAACACCTACGGCAGCAAAGCACTGATGTTACACATACAAGATCAAGACTTCAACAATGTTAGTACTAAGCTACTGTTCCACACGCATGATATATACAGATCTGCATTTGATTTATATTTTCACCCTTCACCTCCAAAAACCGGCAGGGTTTCAATCCCATGATGCACTTCACCTTCAGTCCGACATCAAACCACACGGACATCTACCAAATCACGCAGGAGGGGCTTCTGATCGCCAGGACCAATGAACTCCAACCAAAACAGAAACACGTTCTGGAGGTGAGCAGAAAACCCAATGTTATCATTTTACTTTAGGTTTGACTGAGAATGATTTTAGGCAGCAACACGTATGCAAAACTTAACATCATGTTTAAATGCTTACATTTTTTTCCTTTATCAATGATTAGGTAGATTATCTAATTTGCATGAAATCATTTAAGATAGTTATTTTGGCATGCACAACAAAATAACTATTCAGTTTTGTGTTTGTGTATATAATTACACTATTAACTAGAAAATTAGAATTGGCCAAAAACATTCAAATCAACCAGCATCTCCCAAAACTTGCCAAAGACGAGAATGAAATGATATTCAACAAAATCGTCGACCTCAAAATGATATGTACTGCTACATTATTCAGTGAAGCTAGTTCACTGTATTAAACAAACCCCTTTGTCTTTCATCAAAGTATTATAGTAAAGACATAAGAAGGAAATAATGTGATAAAAAGTCAAAATACTTTGCAGGTAATTGCTATAGACCAGGAGTCGGGTGATGCCAGCTTTGCTACTGTAGTGGTGGAGGTGTTATCTGAAGGAGAATCAAGTAAGGACACAATCTTAAGGCCTTTACACACTGACTGTGTTTTTTTATGTGTGATTCATTCAGACATCAATATATTTTTCTCACGAGTACTTTCACACAGAACATAAATATTACGCAGCAAAAAATACTTCCAGAGGAAGGTCAGTTTTGTTTTAGCTTTCACACTGCGAGTAAAGGCATCAACCAATCAGGTTGTGTGTAACAGACATATTGAAAAATTGTCATTGAGGGTTACGAGTCAAACAACAACATCATAGCTCTGTAGTCCACTATAGAACCAAAACCACAAACTTTATTACTCCTCAATCTTGACAAGCGCATTGAAAGCCTCAGACATTTACACTGTGTAACTGTTTACCATGTATCTGTGTACTGCAGTCCCTCTTAGTCCACTAGGAGACGCACGCCTGATAAGCTGCACTGTGGGCAAAGCGTTGTTTCTGAGCATGGTGTTCATGACTATACTCGGATGTATCCTGTCAATTGGGATGTGGCTGAAGAAGAAGTACAAGGGAAAGCGGGGCCCCCTGCAGAGAGGCTGTGTGGCCCAGGGCAAACACCCCAATGTGGTGAGATCCTGAACCTATGAAATCTAGATTCATATTCACATTTATTTATTGTTTGTTCATCTGTGGATTTCTGAAATATTCCACATATTCTCCCACAGAGCCTACGATGGTTTCAACTGGTGAGTTTTGTATCCTTGTTAGTCCTCGTCCTACATTTCCTGTCCCTTTTATTTAATAAAGTATTTATAGTCATGATCTCCATTCCGCGAGGTCCAACTTACTTCTGACGCTTTAAACCACTTTCCTTCATCACTGGACAGAGTAGTAGTTATTGTTACAGTCCATGAACTATGCATGGACTATCACATTATAACAACTAAACCATCTGCATGACAACTGAGCAAATCCATCCGTTGATGAAGGCCATAACATGTGGTCGAAAGCTTCAGATGCAACAAGTAAGGTGGACCTTGTTTTTGAGATTTTTTTTCAAACTGCTGTTTCTTACTTCGACATACCTCAAGCTAGAGTTTATACAGTATTTGAAGATGTGGAGCACCTTATGGAGGTCTACTTTTTCCACTGTGGTTGCTCTCCAGGTGAGTCACCGCAGCGGCATGCAGCATGCGGAGGAAGTACCCTACAACAAAGAGGAATATGGAACCTGCAACCCTTCCTTCAGCTTTGTGGACAATCCTGGCGTCTACACCCACCAAGACCTCCCTTGCTGCCGAGGACCCGTTCCACCCAGAACCACCGCTGCACCTGACACCAGCTTCATCACCACTGAAACTGTGCTCAGCCCCGTGGTCTTCACTAATAACGTTTCTACCCCAACCAAAAGCTCCTCTAGTTCACCCACCTGTCACCCAGCCACTGTGGGACTCACCCATATGGCTCAAGATGCTGCTCCACCAGAAGAAAACGCCGGCTCACCAACCGATGCAAACCTCGACTCTTCTGAGGCACTACCCAACGCTAGTCTTAGCCCTTCAACCCCCGATGCTACTAGCACTCCATGGTTCACCTGTTCCGACTCGCAAACTACACAAGCAACCACCAACGATGACCCCGCTGACCGGGTCACCAGCCCCTCTTCTCAATCCAGCGTTCCGTGCAGTCATACCCGAATCGCTTCAGCAGAAATAGATAAACCCTTCTGCAAACCTCGCGTGAAGACACCCCCGTATTCACCTTTGCTGTCCTCGCCCCTCCCCAAACAGATGGGCACCCCCCCACCCAGCCCAGAGCTTGCACCTTTAAAAGCCAAGCTTGTTCATATTGACAAATCTCCCCTTGACACACCTCCTGTCACACCAGAGCGAACATCTATGACTCTAAGACCAGAGGTAGACCAATCCTCCACATCACTGGACCAAACAGAGCAACCAGAGCACACAGGTGGGGCCGCAGAAGCCGGCAGTCCATCTCAGGAGAGGAGTCCCTCGGCAAACTCTGAAAACATGCAGGTTGTCTGCAGGGCGGGGGATGTGGATGATCATGGCGTTCTGGGAGACGTAGATGCAGACAAGAACAATGATGAGGAAAGTGATTTAGAGTCAGACGAAGAAGAGCTGCTGAGAATAATGGCTCGTTGCAATCCCATTTTCATCTCATTTACTAAGTGACGTCACTAGAATATTGCAGGAACTGAGAGTGACAAGGAAGATGAGGGAGAATGGAGGAGGTAAGGTGAAGGTGACAATGGAAGCCCATAGGGGATTTGATTAGAATTGTCATGTAAACTTTAAAAATAATACACGCATAATTCCATGATAGCATTATCATTTTCCACATATGAATGTGTTATTCAAAAATAGTAAAAAGGAAAATGAATACACTCTTATGGACTCATATTAAATTGAAAATGGAAAACTTAATACTTGAAGTTTTCCATTTTTTATTTCAATAGTTTGACATTTGATTTTCAAAGTCGTACCCTGCTGTAGGTAATAATCTCAAGCAATAAAGCACAGCAGTTCATCTTCCAGGTGAACTGCAATCAAAATAGGCAGCGGGACAAATATTTCTACTTTAATATGTTCAGATCAAAGTCATAGAATTTTCTGTTATGGCTGCTAGCCTCAGTCTGTGTTGCTAAGAAATGTACAGTATTTATTCCATGTAAACTATCAGCACACAAAGAGATGACTATAGAGCTGCATCTACTTCTCCAATGTGTTACACCAATGCTGCACATTAAGATCCAAACAGGAAACAGCCCAGAGTCAGGGAGGTTCGTAAGAATCTGTTAGTGTTCATGAACTGAGCATGCTCATTATACCTGCTGTGACAAGACAGCAACAACACCATGCCGACACCGACTCTTACTCTGCTTTCACATGGCAAGAATGCCTTTCATTGTCATTAACATTAGCTGTCCCAACCAGTATATTATGTGTGACACAGCTGCAGAATTACACCGTTGTCACTGATAGAAATCCACTGACTACAACGCTTCCTTGGTCTTTATATCATTTCTGGGATTATTCTTTTTTTCTTTTAGGCACAAGGGTCTCATAATCTACCACAATTCTGACCATTTTACCTACCTGATCATACCAATAAAGCCATGTCAAATGAAATATTTGGAGATGAGGTGATTATAACGGTTTCTCCATTAATGAATAGATGTGTTCTGGTGAATTAAGCCGCGTGTCAGACACATTTTTTAAACACAAGGCTTTCTATCTCAGTCACCTGAAGGCCAGGTTCTTGTGTAACCATCTTCAACCATCACCTGTTGACATCACACGATGTCAGCAAGAGCCTCGTCACCCATTGACCCTCATGGTGAAGCTGCTAAGCGCCTTATAGTGGCATCGCCCCGTCGTCCAAGCACGCGGCTGTACTTGTTCACCACATGGTGGAGGAGGCAAAGTCACAGTTTGGTTTCTCAGCTAAACTATCAATAAAATAACAATGTGCTTACCCATGAGTGGTGAGGTCTGTGCTCTTTGAGGAGTTGCATCAGCAGAAGTCGTAGACTCTTCATACAGGAGGGGCACTCTTCCTTATATTCCACCCTGTGTGGTGTTGGGAAGAAGGGAAGTAGCACAATATCTGGAGTCCCAACTGCTGGTGGCTCTGTGACATCTGGGATGACATGAACCATCGACACCAACGACAGGCTCAAACTGATGTTCGAAGCCTTTTACAGCAACATATTATTTTTGACTGCAATCAACATATATTGCTAAATGTTTTTAGCTCCTAAGCTGAATGCTTATCTCTCTTCTTACTGAACTGATTGGGTTAACCAATTAAATATGTATCAGTTAGCATTCCCAAATATACTAATCTACAAACGTTCTTTGAGACTTTTCATTCTGTGTTTTTTATTTGTTGAGAATCTGTGTGATATGTTAAGGCAGAAAGCTAGCTGGAGTTTTGTTTATAATACTCACCAGCCTGCTGAAAGTGGACCAGCTATACTGGACATCCAGAGACTGGAAGCAAGTGCCCCCTCTTTGTCCGCTAACCGAGGAAGCAGTGCCATTCCCCAACCTTTGTCCAAAGAACACATGTGCCAGCTGTGGTATTGCAGTGTAGTAACTTGACTTCATAGAAAAGTTAATGTACGTTGAAGACAACCAATTGATGTGTACTGCCTGTGGGCTTATTTGACTGGACCTTGTTTATATGTGGTGAGCAATGTAGGGGAAAAAAGCATCTACATTGCAAAAGTTTAGCACCTATTGTCTTTGACAGGCGACATTAGGCTACAGGCTCCTGGCTAGTTTGGTAAAGTTGGGAATTCCCAGAACAATTCCTCATAAGCAAAATGTTGTTTAAACAGGTTTCCAACACTCCCACGTCATTTTCAGTCTTTTATTATCCTTACATTTGAAATTAGTCTGTATTCTAACTGAAGTGCGCACATTATACTCTATCATTTTGCTAGGTTAATCATTTGTCTTTGAGTTACCGTGTCTGCTGCAGGCCTACTTCCTGGTTTGGCCAAAAGTGGTGGCTCAGGGTGGATCCCACTTAATTGGAAAGGCCCAGCAATTGGACCAAACCATTTGCTGCCTGAGCATGGGGGGAAAGGGGTTTTCTTTGTATCGAGTAATAGGTATTGTCTATTTTGGTTTCCCCCTTGTTTCACATGGCCTGATCAGCCAGTATATCCCCTTGTCTCATTTTGTTAGTTCAGTTCATTTATATAATGTCTTGTCAGTTTAGCTAGTCTTTGGTTGTTTGACCTCTTTCAAGAGCCCAATTAGTTCATTATTTGTTTATTTTCATCAACATTTTGGGAAAAATAAAACCTATACTTTTCGAAAAAAAGTGTGTCTGCCTGTCCATGATGGCTTGGTCTATAACAGGGGTTACCTAAGCTAACATTTGTTAAGTTGTTAGCAAGCTACTAATGTACCCCTTCTGTAATCAATGTTATCGGAGGTAGAAAGCAACTTACTGACCAGGAAGAAGTAGTGGTGGGACAAAGTGCGTCCCAACTGAAGACACCCTTCATAAGAGGACGGGTTGCATAAATGGAAAAAACATAAATCAGAAATCAGGTTAGATGGTTTATATAGCATTTAAATTTACATTTGAATATTGTCCACTGTGCAGCAGTGACTTTGAAAATTAAATGTCAAATGAAATGCTAATTGGATTATTAATTTGCATATGCATTCTCCTAAAATAACACATTTGGAAAAATATGAATACGTTTGTGCATTTTCATATTAAAGTTTACATTATAATTTGAATGGTCTCTTATGGGCTTCCACAGAAGACACTGTGACTGGTCTGCAAAACCAGTTTGTATGTGAAATCCACTCGTCATGTTAGAAACAGATGCTTAGCTCTGTGACTTGACTGCGACACAGAAACTGAGGCACAGTGGAGCTTAAAGCTAAATGCTATGTGCTAATGCTAATGTAGACAGAAAATACTAACATGCTAATAATGACAACGCCATTATAGGCTACAATGTTTATCTTGTTTTAGCTTAGCATGTTAGCATTAGCACTAACCACAAGTGAGGCTGATGGAAATAAATCAAATAAGGCATAAATCAAAGTTGGACGAACTGAAATGTTGATAGAAACTGTTGATATTACAAGCAGAGGGGGAAAAATAGTTCATATAGGCTAGTGTATACAGCATGTACATGTGTTAGCAATCTGTTAGCCTACTTTATTTCAGTAGATCTGCTAATATTATGAACAAACATCGTCTTTCACCTCCTCCAGATTAACCCACTTCTTTTAGCACCTTTGCACATGTACTGTATGTACAATATAAACACAAAGAAATGTTATACCTAAAGTATATCTGATATATTACATTCTCAAGTTCCCAAACTCCCCCAAGCTTCTGTTGCTCGGTATACAAAAATAAACAAGCACTAAACGTATTCAGTTGTGATACTAAGTATCTGTAGATTAAAATAGCCAATCTTTTATTGATTATGGGGAGATGAGGTGGAAAAATGATTGTCCTGAAACAGATGGCGAGAGGAATTAATCAAGAACCCAGAGAACAGCCTGAAGAGAAGCAGAGACCAGAGCATTACCTAAAAAGGAAAAACAGCTGGGAAAACAGGGATTCTAATGCAACACAGACAAATATAAACTTTAACGCACTACATTAGATTCTTTAAAAAGTAGGTCATATAAATGTGAAGCTATGTTGGGTTTTTTAAGTGACATGAGAACACCTAGATGTGTTGGTATGCTTTGATTTCCACAGAAACAACTTAGTGTGATTAACACCATATCACTTGTAATAGCAGCTGCCATGTGAAAAACACATGATAACTAATACTTCAAGCCAAAAGAATATGGCAGACTAAAAGCTCCAATTGAATTTGTTTTTAATGAGACTTTCTTCTCAATCACAAAAACTGGACCTGATTGTTAAGAGTACTCAGTTTGAAGACCAACAACTTATTTACATTAAAGTCACTAGTGAAAAGATAGTCGCTGTAGTGAGCCTGTAAAAAAAACATTGTATACATTATAGTATACCATACAAATTCTGAACAGTGGTTATAAATTGTGGTAGGGTAAAATACAAGCATAATAAACATATTCAGGAGGGGAAAGTGTTTGAAGGGCAAAAGCTTGTTCTTTTCATACGGCTTACAAAACAGGACAGCGTTGTTTCGCTTGGCACACAAATTAGCTGAATTCAACAAAACATATAAAAAGAGGCAGTCAGTCATCAAGAATACATGTACACACAGACTCACACGCACACACACACACACTCTTGAGGTGATGAGGAAAAAAAAAAAGAAAGGAGACAGCTTTGAGGACAAAGCATTCATCAGTCCCTAAATCCTAAATTCTTGATTCCTTCAACAAACACACACCCGGCCTTATGAAGGACCCGTAGCTTGTGTGAATATGGATGCCTTAGGAACCAGTATAGCAAACACAGTGTGATCCCACTAATGATACTGTATTGCACTAGTCCAAATAGTCTTCATCGTCACTGGAATTTAATATTTACTCCTCGTTCCAAACACACTGTACCTCATTTGGGCCTGATTACATGATTAGACGGAGGAGTAGAACAAAATTCTCCTGGCCAGAAATCGGCTTTACTCTTCAGTCCAGTGCATTGCATAAAGAAATTATACATTAAACTAAACTGTATACTGCAAATTAAACTTGTTCTATAAAGGGTTTCATAACAAAACATGGCTATTTCTTAAAAACATTGTTTCAAAAATAATAAAAAAAAATAAAAATATATTGTGTGGAAGCAGAGCAAAGGCTGGTGATGTATACCAATCTTACACACAACTGAGCACTCTGAAAAACTGTTAGTGTGTAACGTTAGTGTGTGTACAATGGGACACATTCAACAAATCAAATAAATTATTGTCCGTGGCGTTGGATTAGGCTCATCAAGCTTATCTTGTTTAAAATACTCCTTCCACTGTAAGAGGAGTACGTTGGAACACAAGATGAACACAGAGTCTTTGGAGGCAGGTGGATGTTAGAACTCGTCATGTCGAGTCAGAGCCTCTCCGAAGTCGGTCGCCTGGCTGCCCACGAATAGGTCGTACTTATCTACGATTTCTGCCTTCGTCAGACGGCCATCCTGATGGAGGGAGAATAACATACTTCATAAACCCTGGATTTGACTTTTTTTGATGACCAAATATGGAGGTATTTGTTGCATGCGTTCCATATTTGGTATGTCTTGTATGATTTCCATTTGTACCACTTGATGCAGACAATGAATAAGACATCTTTTGTCATCTTAATTACACCAAAGGCTGAGAAAAGCCTGTATGTCTTGCATTTATCATGCTTTATTACAGCTGTAATTAAGTTCGATCCTCCTTTGTAATATATGTAACTGGTTTATATTATGCGCCTGGGACAGAAAGACATGCAGTGTCATTGGATGACTTAAACCGTCTAAAACTGCAGACACGTAACAAATATTTAGAGTAAATTGTTGAAAGCAAAGTCAGTATTTCATAAATATTTTTCTAAATCTAGACTTTAATAATTGTCTGTGCTTCTTCGTTTCATTGAGCATTATATTGTAAGTGAATTATGCAGTACAATCATTCAAACTGACTCATTTGTGAATAATGTATAAGCACACATCAATAAATCTAACACCCATTTTCCTGAATATTCAGCAAATGAGACGGAAGTGGAATTCATGAGAACAACGCATTTCTGTTGAAACGGTACGTACTTTGTCTGCATCCGACTCATAGACCAGATGCTTGGCCTCGGCATCAGCATGGTCGTAGTCACTGGGCAGGATCCAGTCCCTGGTCTCCTCCTTGTCCATCTTTCCATCTTTGTTTTTGTCTCTGAATTCAGTAAACTGTTCCCTCTCCGTCTTCACCCACTCAGGTTCTGTGTTGTCTCCCTCCTGGTTGTACATGTCACCTACAGCACGGAAAGATGGTGGCGATGCTCATTTCATAAGGTTCCTCAAACATTTATCGGTTGCATCTGGCTGATGATGCTTATAAGACAACAGGCTGGAACTCACCTATGTACTCGTCTAAATCTATTAAACCATCTCCATTCTTGTCAATATCTTCCATAGTTTCCTAAAGAAAGAAAAGAGACCACAGGGCAGTGATAAGGGATGTAAAATGGTGTTTCTGTCGTGATTTAACACCCGCGTGCCTCGGTTACTCACCAACACTACGATATCTTTCATGTGGTCGTACTCCTCGGGGTGAAGGAAGGCTGTAAACTCCTCCTTATTGGCTTTCATGTCATTGTCTTGGTCGGCCATTTTGAACCTCCTCTCATCGCGATCCATCATCTGCCTGTAGCTGAAGCCATCTTCGGGGTCGGGATCATCTGGAAATCAGAGGTCACAAATTTGTAAAGTGTTTTGCAAAGTGTGGCAAATGAAATGTGCGTCCGTGTCCGCAGGTAACACTTCCTGGATGCATCAAACGTATAAAAAGTCAAATGTCTGCAGCCAATACCAAGAATGTATCCATATGTAGCATTCTTGTACTCCTCCCAGGACACCACTTCATCCCCATTGAGGTCATGACTCTTCCACTGTCGATCCACATCATCGTAGATCCACCTCTTCTGAGCATGCTTGATCCACTTCTTCATCTCTTCGGCTGTCACATAGCCATCTTTGTCGTCATCTATACGTTCCACCAACATGCTGTAGATAAACGAAAGAAATATGCCAAACAGTCAGCGTGTTGCCTCAAACCATCTACTTGTGTCACCTGAGATGAACTTTACTGCTCCTTGAGGAGAAATTAGGTCATTACCACAGTGACTTCATGAAAGGCACAGTGTTAAACAGATTTGCGCAATTTCCCTGCCGTGAATTCTTACCCGAGCCTCTCCTTGCTCTCCTCTGGAGTGAGCTGGTCGAAGCTCTTGGCCTCTTCCTGTCCCAGAAAGGCTTCGTGGTCATAGTCAAAGTTTTCTATGTCATCGTGATCCCGGTTGCTGAGGGGTTCATCGTGGTGAACACGGTCCTTCTTCTCTGTGGGTTTGCTGGTGGCGTAAACCACGCAGAGAGCAAAGCACATAACAAGTGGTCGCAGCTCCATCCTGCTTGTGTGCAAACGCTGTCTGGGATGAGGGGTAAAAAGAAGATGGGCTATGATCACTTGATGATGACAGTGCATTCTTAAAAAAAAAAACCTTTGTATTGCATGCATCTTATTTTCTGTAAGGACTGATCACATTCTTTAATTTAGGGCTACTTAACTGTACACCAGTTTAGAAGTGTATGACTCAGTGCAAGCAAATGCTGATGCAATCCCTTATTTGCTCCACTTCTGTTCTGTTGTCGACGTTGCATTACCAACAGATCATTACAATTATTATTTACAACATTATTAATATGTATTCAAATTAATATCATTCACATGCAACAATTTATCAAATATTTTACTGACACCTCAGCATTTTGAAGCTGCCTTTAGGAACACCCAGCATACATACAACCAACGCAATCTGATGCAACAGCCCTGCAATTAAACCCGTCCTTTATAAAAGTTATGTTGTTAGGCTAACGTTGTGTTTACGCTGTTTTAGAGAGACACTGATTCACAAGATAATATTCAGAATTCACCTGCTAGCAACCCAAGTGTTTATGAAGAGAATGTAATGATATAGCAGGGATTTTAATGCAGTATTCGTGGGTAAAAATCGTTGTAACTATTTCCTCTAGAAGACGAAGATGCTAACTTGACTGCTTTCGTGTGACACAAAGCAGCAACTGTAGTCTCACTTTTGTACGCGTCAACACTTTCCTTCCTCTTGTGCATAACTAGTCAGCAACATCACTTGTGGCCGTTATTTCCAATTAGTAACAGTTGTCATCCAAAATAAAAGCTTATGGACTAAACTGGCTAACCTAGCGTACCGTTATTTTTTTTATTTTTTTACCTGAAGGCAATTTTCACTCGTCCAATGAAGGCACGTACGCAACTACGTAAGAGTCCACATTGCGTCTTTCTAAACACCAGCTACATATGAGACATATCCGAGTTACTTTTAGTATTTTAAACCAAAATGTATCAACAAAACTCACCGGTGTCTTCAGGGAAGTTCGTCGATGCGATTTAAGACCCTCCCCTCGGAAACACACCCATGCACTTCCGCTGGTAAAACGACAACTGGCCAATCAGGAGCCGGGAAGCTGAGTGCGATGTCGCTCGCTCACTGGCTCATTTCAAGGCAGCATCGGTGATTGGATTGGCCGAGAACCGCCACGTCCTCAAAGTCAATAAAACTTGGTTCATTCTTAAAACAAACCCCAGTGTGTAAGACAGGAAAGCTCCACATCAGCAGCCCCCCAAAACAGCACTTTTTTTTGGGCAGGAATTCCAGAAAACTAAATAATCACCATCAACAACAAAAACAATAACACTCACACTGGAAAAATAAAAAAAACTTTATTTCGGTTTGCTTGAACATCATAAGAAAAATAAATTGGGACTTAAAATATTGTGTCAAGTATTCGTCTCATTGTTGAAATTAATACATGACGTATTATCTCCTATAACCTCCCAGCTCAAGCAAAATTATCTCCTTTTGCTTCTTAAATATATATCATTACCAGTGGTAACAAAAATGGTTATCAGAGAAGGACAATGACAGGACTTCCTGCCCCTAAGCGGAGGTCTACAGCCACATTCATGTGACTGGAGACCACCCTGTACATTCCTCTATTCCCAAACAGTCCACCCTGTTTGGGAATAAAGGAATGTATTTACCCGATGATTTTTAAAAGCTTCTTTTCACTGTAGGTGTCATTTATATTGCGCATAAAATATTAAATTAACATATTTTGAGGTTCAGTGAAGAAGAGGCATTACATGTTTCTGGAAAAGGTTTGTGACACAATATTTACAATAATACTGATACTTTTCCTTAATATTGCTGAACTGTATAATTCCAAATGTCTTTCAATTGCCTGTTTCAGACAATAAGTCCCTCACATCCGGATGTCTATAAACTTGTATAGGGAGGCCTCAGTATAGCAAAGCATCTATATCTCAGCCCACTGAGGAGTCTTCCAAATCTATGATGCCCATATTGTCTTCTGCCTCTCCTTGTTGGGTGGAATGTTCTTCTTGATTGGACTTCTCAGTCGTGTCCACCTGTTCACCACTATCAACACCTTCTGCTGCAAAACAAACAACAACAAAAAAAAGCCATGTTCAGTTTTTTAACAATGTTGTGCAAACTTAAATCATTATAAAGCTGTGGTACTATTAAAAAGGAGTTGGTTCAAACTACTCTTGAAAAGCAACATTGTATTAACTGTATAAGAAGAAAGCGATCACAACTGATCTTGCACGATGGCGAGTTTAGCAGTTCTGGCTGACCTGTGCTGGTTTCACCCTCTTTCTTCTCAACAAGGAAGATTCGTTGCATCATCAGTTTCTTCACCGTATGGCACATGTACTTGAGCTCTGGACCACTGTCTGCCTTTCCTGCAGACATATCAAAATGGACAATAAGCAAAAGAAAGAAAGTCATAAACACCTGACACACCCGACAATCAACATTACACATATAGAGAGAGAGCCTACCTTTCTGTGCTCCCTCCTCGAACAGCACACAAGTTCCCAAAGCATCTATGAAGAGTGAAAGATGATAAAATATATAAGAGGAGTTTGTGTAGACCCTTTTGTGCTGGAAAAATGTTCAGCACCACTATGGCTAATCATCCATCCATCCATCCATCCATAACTGCTTATCCTATTCAGGGTCTATGACTATCACATGGCTGACATATAGAGACAGACATCCAGCATGCCCACCCTCCATGTCTTGGGTTTGGGGAGGAAGCTGGAGGACTGTCATTACCTAAACCACAAAGTCAAACACCTATGTGGAGGCGATGTTTCCATCATGGCTACTTCATTATGTCAGTTAAGCTACACAGGTAGACTGCATGCATTTTATTTAAAATGTTAGAGGAGGGGCTGCACGGTGGTGTAGTGGGTAGCACTCTCGCCTCACAGCAAGAGGGTCCCGGGTTCGATCCCCGGGTCGGCCCCGGGTTCCTTCTGTGTGGAGTTTGCATGTTCTCCCCGTGTAAGCGTGGGTTCTCTCCGGGTTCTCCGGCTTCCTCCCACAGTCCAAAGACATGCAGGATGGGGATAGGTTGATTGGTGACTCTAAATTGGCCGTAGGTGTGAATGTGAGCGTGACTGCTTGTTTGTCTCTACATGTTGGCCCTGTGATAGACTGGCGACCTGTCCAGGGAGTACCCTGCCTTCGCCCAATGACAGCTGGGATCGGCTCCAGCCCCCCCGTGACCCTAAATACAGGATAAGCGGTAGAAAATGGATGGATGGATGGATGTTAGAGGAGCATTCTTACCTTCATATTCCCCTGCAAACACGTATTGTCCCACCTGCATCATGGGCTTCTCACTGTCAATATCCTGGAACACATGGGCAAAACGTATTTAGTGACTGCTGCACGCAGGATGGCCAGGCTTCGTCTCCTCCTCCTTCACCACAAAGCATCCAGTACTCACCAGTATCTTGCATGTGCCCCGACACTTGGATAGGAAGTCATTACTGATGACACCAGAGAGCTCCACCACAACAAGCTGCTCCTAAACAAAGAGAACAAGAGGAATTGTGGTTTTTAAACAGACAACAGAAGAGAGGAAACATGAAATCGTTACAATATATCGTTATTTAACCATTTACTTATTATTCGCAGGAGTCGTGCACAATATGTGAATGTTAATGAACATCAGGGTGTCCCAACACGACCCCCGGTAAGTAAACTAGCATGCTAGCCACATGAAGTTACTGTTGTTATCAAAACGCGAGTTTACGCTGATCGTATTTCGTACCTCCTCTTCCCATTCATCTTCCATGTTCACAATTCCTGGAATATAAAGTAATGACAGCAGTCAACATAAATATTGCTCTCGGTTATGGCTACAGTAATCTCCCATCCATTTCCATTGAATAATCTTTGGACAACTTCCGCGAATGTACGGTGTCCGAGAAGCCCGCTGTGGTTTTTATCCTTGTCGTATTTGCAGTTACGGGCCCCGGACAACGAGGGGCGCTGTTGCTCAGTTTTTTTGTGGCCTGTTTTTTTTGTTGCAAGGCCATTTGATGTGGCTTCGAAATAGGTTGAATAACAATTAAATATCCATTCTTACCGCCCGTCTGTCTGTCTGCCCGTCCGTCTGTCTGTTCATTGTATGTATTATGGTTGAGTACGATTGGATCAAAATATTGGCTACCTGTGGACACGCCCATCCACATCTAACATTAATGTTATTAATGTTCTCCTGCAGGAGGCCATAGCAGAGGTGATGAGATGAGATGAGACGAGATGAGACGATACACTTTATTAATCCCCAAGGAGAAATTCATCCGTCAAAGGCAGAGGCAACAAAAATGAAAAGAAGCACACAGATCAAACATATCCAAAACAAAAAAGAAACAGGAGGCCAGATGCCTGAATCATAATCAAAGTGCACAATTAAGAAGAAAAAAAGAGAGAGAAGGAAATTAAGCAGAAAACCTAACTATTTAACTCTTGGTGATATGAAGACAGGTGTGGGGACACCTGCGTTCTGTCTTACAAGGACTACAGTTATGGTCTTTGTAACATGACATGGAGGGTGGCCGGTGCCTGGGCTAAGCGAACGATACACACACATTAAAAGGCAAAAAGCTGAAAGTCTGAAATTGCAAATGTAATAATATCATTGTGGTAGTAAGTCTGAATTTAACAGACGTATAATAAAGGTTATGAGATAAAGATATTTTGTTTTTGTTTGATCAGTTTTATTAAGGGCACGCCCCTTAATAAAACTGAAAACAAAAACAAAATATATCCATTATTAAATTATGATATTCTATTGGAAACATCTATTTTAATTGTTATTTTATTTATATGTTTAAATATATATACACATACACACACATACACACATAAATGTTTGATATATTTAAAATATAATGTCATTTGATAGTCGATAATAATGGTACATATCGATCCTTACAGGACATCTCTCACTTAGTGTGCGGCCCTCTACACAGGGGTCAGAGATCAGGGGAGCTGAGGGGCAACACCCTCGGAGCTGGTTGGGATTCATCATCTCTCTCAGGACTTCTGTAGTGGAGACGGTTTTTTTCTCACCAATCGCTCCACTTGAAGGAAGATACTGGCCTGTTATGAAAAACAGGGCAGTTAGTGATAAATGGTAGATGTAATAAATATGTGAACTGTATTCGTGCAAATCTACAAGGTCAACTATCACTCATGCACGTGCCTTAAACACACGTACCGGTATGTTATTGAGTAAATGTTCCAGCTATTTTTTTTTGCATCGTGTTTGAGAGGGAGCCATGAATCCTCTTCCACGACGGCACGTTTGATAACTAATTGGGTGAATTGTAGTAATACTGAGCCCGTATAACTCGTGGAATGACAAAGTCAATATATTGGTGCGGGGACAGTTACAGTACTGTCCTCAGATTTAAGAAATGTAGAAGCCGGGGTTTTAGTAGATATCCTTATGCTCCTGGCTTTTCGGATATCTATTTCCCCCCAATTAATTTGTACTTAACCATAAAAAGCAGACTCTGGGTTAAATGATTCAAAAGACCAAAGTGTAAAAAAAAATTCAGGTTTCCTGCATTTACCATTTATATAAATTTACTACAAAAAAGACTGCTGTTACACAGGTCTGTTGTAAGGACAAAGGAAAATAAAATACCACAATATTTAATCCATTCATATTTTTTACTATTACATATTTTTTACAATGTCCATCCAGGCACCGTAAAGCAAGGTAACCGTGGTGGAGTTGCGGGCGGACATTGTTTGTAAATACCTGTATAAATGCAAAGCAGGTTGATGCTGAAGAGAGAAAGGGGGGAAAAAAAATATTTTGAATCAGAATCAGGAAAACCAAATTAAAGGGGGTGCAAATCCCCCATGTGCCTTCTCCCTCCCCATTTCTGGCCTATCATTTATCTCTGGACCATGGTGGGGTTGTCATGTCGACCAGTCCACAAGTTACTATGACAACGGCTCAAGGGGAAGCACTTGCTGGGGAGGTTATTGCCTCCTTGGGGATGTAAGAAGGACAGAAGGAATGTGAGCAGAGACAAAGATGGGGGGACTTATAGACACCAAAAAGGCTTAAATGAAGGGAGAGGTCAACTCGGAGTGTGTTAGCTGGAAGTGTGTTTGCGTGTGTACGGTTTACTATAAAGGTCAGTTTACATTCTAAATCAGGCCGAAGTGGACACAGTGTGTAAATCAGATTTGCCCCCATTGAAGCTTTGGAGTACAAAGTTTTCGCCCTACTGGACGAGGCCTTTGCCGTACATGATGTATTGCGTTTCCTGCTCAGTGTCATACCCTGGGGCAGAAAGGGGCGGGGGCAAGGGAGGGAGTGACATTAAGGACCCTCCAAGGTGTCAGATGGGTCCCCAGCTTCCCCCACATTTTGTCATATAAATGTCATAAAGACAAGTTTGGAGTTGGGGAGCTTTTGGCTCTCCTTCTGCCTTGGGGGGTATCATCGTGGTTAATTGCCCCATTAGCACTGACAGGGTAAATTGGTGGAAGGGCTAACTATATATTACAGTGGAAACAACAACCCCTGGCATACACCTGGGGGCATTGGTGCATTTTACAGTACAGCTTGTGCATGTTTTATTGTGTGTGTGTGTGTGTGTGTGTGTGTGTGTGTGTGTGTGTGTCTAAATGTACATTACCGCGAGCGCTTTAATAATCAGTAAAATATTAGAATTCTATATTTATCACTACGGAAATGAACCCACAGTCAGGGAGAGCGTCTCTCATATCTGCCTTTTCAAGGCGTAAAACCCATCAGGAGAATTATTCTATACCATTCTGTAAAAATGTGACTTTGTGTGAGGACTGCTTTAGAAAGGACTGTGCATTTCTGTGTGTATTCATTGTGAACCACAACCATACAGTCTACGAGACATTCCCTGTGTGTGACGGTAGATATCAAATGTGTGTGTGTGTGTGTGTGTGTGTGTGTGTGTGTGTGTTCACCTGCCTTTTCATTGTTTTCAATAGGCTTAAAAAATGGAAATAATATGAAGGATCATTGGAAAGCAGGTTATTACTGCGTCCTGCACTGTGATGTAAAATGTGAGATAATTTGTTTACGATGAAAATCAAATACATTTTCAGAACCAAATATTTTTTGCCGTGAAAGCCAATTTGTGTTTACAGGATATTCTTTGACGTAAAGGAAGCATACATTTGATACGTTATAAACACACTGCAGTATTATACAAGTATGCACATGTAAGAATACATAGATTTACAGGAAATCTCCATATTGTTTTAGCTACAAATATAATTTTATCATTCATACTGGTACACGCATGGACACACCTAGCAGATCATTTCTTGTTTCCGTCTGTCTGTCTGTCTGTCAGTCTCTCGCTCTCTCTCTCACACACACACACACACACGCCTTGCAATATGGAATAACGTTAAAATTATATCACCATTCACTGCCGTTGTCTTTTGCTCATAAAATGCCATAAAATTGTCACGTTCTAACTGCAGCCATACCAACAATAGAAAATATCCATGGCAGCACAAAGAGCAGAACAGTGACTGATTTATGTTTGTGATAACCTGCAACCTTTGCTTGCTGGCATTTGCCAGACAGACAATCACTTTAAACGTTTTCAAATAGTGAAATAATTCTTAGATGGTTCTACACACGTAGGCCAGATCATTTGGCTCTTAACTAATTGGCCAATGCATCGATTCTTCACATATTTATGGTTGCAAAAATACAATAAAAAGAAAATACTCAGACCTAACCAAGATAAAAACCAAAATCTGAATTTCAGTGCCCTCAAAACCAACACAACGAAATATCATTCATATTCATGTACTCTTTCAATATGGCCTTGTAGTGCAGTAGTGTCATGCAACAGTGAGCTGATAGTAACCTTACTGCAGTTAATGCTATAGCCTTTTATATTCTGTAGTAATATAATATTCCTCTATTTATGTCATAAGGATATTCTCTGCAACGTAACATTTCATCTCCTTCTAAATGTATATTTATGCAAGCCTTCAATAAAGACAAGGTCAGCTTTCACCATCAAGACCTAATCAAGTAGAAATATATTATTTGATCTTATAAATAAATGCAGTTTTCGCCTTCTAATATGGACGATCGACAGATTGCACATCCAGCGTGAAATTCACAATAGTATTATCATAACAATAGATCCGAGTGGCGAGGATGGGACGGCCCCAAAAAAAAAAAAAAAAAAGGAAAAAAGAAGAAAACCCCAAAAGGTCGTCTGTGATGACAAACAGAGAGGTGGACACGTCAATTTAGACTAAGCCTAAGTATTTTTCTTTTTTTCCAAAAGGAGAAAATTAAACAGTAAACCGATGCCCGAAACCCAGACCTGCAGCCTCGCTCCAAAAACAATCCAGGGTTAATTTCTCATATTCAAGCATATTTAGACGAGACATTTTTCCCCATTTTGTTTATAGTATTATTTTTGTATCTGTTTATTACACGTGAACATCGTCTGCCCAAAGCATTACGATTACAGGATTCAACTTTTTTTTCAAGTGGGCAATCGTACGGAAATCTAAATATTTAATGAAAAAATAATGAGATTTGATTCGGGGACGCAATGCTTACATTTGAGCGTCTAGCGTCTGCTCCATCACTAACAAAATGTCAATATGATATTCCTAAAATAATCCTCCAGGGCCTTGCGATGTGTCTGTGGTCCTCAACAGTGTATCACGGTGATAGTGTCGCATATTTTCTGGCATCTTTGTGTTCCTCTAAAAAGCCCATTGTGTCTTCTCTGTGAGAAATGACATGATTGGAGGCCAATTCCTGGTATTTTATTCTTATATTTTGTACTTTGGCGCATCTAGAGATTTTTCTGCGATATTGTTTTAGCTCTACATTTTTTTTTTAAACATCACCTGGGATTTGTCTTAACATCCACCTAAAATGTATTCTTGGAAATATTCACCGACAACATTCTATTGTAATAAAAAGCTTCAGCTACAACAATCGTACTATTTTTTTTTTCAATATTTTCTTGTCCTCCCTGTCCTCTCTATGCGTCCCTGTAGCCCCCCCTTCTACCTCCCAACCCCCCCGCCTCCCCTCTCTCTCGCGGAATCCTATTGATCCAAACGGGCTAATTAGCGGTGTCTGCGCAATTACGCACATGCGCACTGGGCGTAATCTCAGCCATTTTTTGAAGGAAACTAATTAGCAGGAATAAGGAGCCAAGTGTTTTTCCCCCACAGTGATCAGAACTCATTCTACCTCTGGAGCTCGCACAAACCCCTCCGTCCCCCATCTTCTGTTTACTACAGCCTCTATGTAGCTTTAATTACACTGTTGTTTGGCAACAACTTGGACCCCGCTGCTCTCTCTCTCCCTCTCCCCGTTTTTTTTCCTCTCCTCCTGGCTCCGTAAAAACGCAAGAGGATCATTCATAAGGAATGAGTGGGCTCTCTATGCGATTGTTTTCTGGACTATTACACATTCAGCGTACGGAGCTTTGTACCAGAGCCGCTGCAGAAATGTAAGTCTGCCGTTTGTTTACGATGTTCTGGGGACGGGGGAGGAAGCGAGTCCGGCGGCGGGGAGGACGGGGCTGTTTGGGTTAGTGTCCGCCTGTAAAATCGCACAGATCGAGCTTCTTTTTCTTCTTCTTCTGTTGATCTGCTTGAGCACCGAGTCACCTGTTACTGGATAGTGAACGCGATCGCTCGTAGGTTTCGCCGGATCGGAGTGTGAGCACGGTGCGGTCCACTGTAAACAAAGGCTGAAGTAGTCGGGAGGCTGAGTGCTGGTCAGCGGGCTTGACAACACAGGCGGAGACGGAGAGTGAACTTCTAGCCGCTGCCCGTCCGGTATTCCCCAACAGCCCCCCAGTTACTGTGGCAGCCAGAATAATAGAAGAAAAATACGTACACGTTAGTGCTATTACCTGGAGGTGGATGTAGTGTGCACGCGGGGTCCTCGCGCAAAGCAGTTGCGTTCAAAAGCGGTGTTTTGTCTCATGTCCAACCTTGGTTCCTATAAAGTCGAACAAAAATGTATTTTCTTAAAAACTGTAGCCACACAACTCTTCTCTCTGTCTTTCTCTCCCCCCCTTCACACCCCTGTCTCCCCTTTCTCTATATTTGTAACACACACACACACACACACACACACACACACACACACACACACACACACACACTACAACAGAGATTCGGGGTTCACACTTTTTGTTGCATGTTTGGGTCTCGTTGTATCTTGCACACCCCGTTGTAGTCACACCTAATAACAACCATGTAATTATGCATGGATTTGTTTGTGAATTAAAAATGTCAAATTTCAGGTGTTTGGTGGGTGTACTTAATTGACATGATCAGAATCAGTTTGCTGTGCAACAACAGGGTTTACTCACATTAACACACACCCACAGATGCAGCCTACACACACACACACACACACACACACACACACACACACACACACACACACTGTTAAATGATGGTTTCCCGCACTTGTGATCGATAGAGAGCCAGGAATGTTTGTATAAATAGTTACATTGCCGATAGACCCGGGTTATTGATTGCAGTGTAAATGAAAATCTTTATCAGATTAGAGACTCTTCTCTGCTTCTGGCAGGCAGGCTCTGCCCCTGAGCACTCTCCGGCGGGACGGTGGACAGCTGCAGTGGGCAAGGGTCTGTGGCCTGTGACATAAACACAGTGCATTAAAGCACTATCAGAGTGCCGATATGAGCCATATATCTTTAAGGTGCAGAGAGGGGAGAGGGGGTGGCTACAGGAGAGTGGGAGAGAGGGTGTTTAAGCAGGAGGAGGAGGGGGGTTGGTTGGTTGAAGGAGAAGGTGAAAGGGTACATTAAGGTCTCTCCTTGATTAAAAAAGGTCAGTAATGAGATTGTGGGACACACACCGAGTGAGAGAGATGTGTTTGTCTGACATCCATCTGTCGGTCACAAACGGAGGAGGAGGATAGGCCCGATATTTTTTTTTTCGGGAAGCCTCTGTAGCGATGCACGATTGTGCTGCCAATTAAGATTCTTTGTAAAACCTCAATTTTTTTTAGAAATGTTAAAGATGAACTGGATTGTTTATGGTCATTGATGTATGATACAATTTCACAGCCCTTTGCTAGTTTCATTAAAATGCAATTATTTCAAAAGCCAAGGAAATGCAGTTGCAAATAATTCATTTAATCCTGGTTTTAAATTGTTTCTTAACACACCGTTATTGACTATTAATGCATTATACATAAAGTTTCAGTTTATTACAAAAAGAGAGTCATTATTTGAATGTGCATTATTGACTCAGTGTTTATGTGTTTGGGTGTGTTTATAATGTGCAAGCAAAGGGAAATACAGGACGTGTGTACAATATTACACACACAATGAGGAGAGGAGGAATATACTGCAACACCACTCACTATCGCTTCAAAAATTACCACAGATTTCAGAATATTAAAATCGCAACTAAAATTGTATAAATCTCATACAATAATATGTTGTATTTGGACTAAATTAGATTATACAGGTGCTTGTTTTATTCACAACACACCCCGTGTTTGTGCTGCGTGGCTCAGATATCCCATTTCCTCTCATAGTATCTCTGCACCAACGTACAGCAAAAGACATTTAAAAGTCAGATTAAAGAACTGTTTTTAAAGCCAGCCTATCAAAGTGTGGCAATTTAGTGGAAGCCCTTTAGCTCAGAAGCATTCAGTTCTTTATTTAATCCTATCCCCTGAGAAATATTATAGACCTCCTGCGTAGCCTTTACCCGCATTCCTCTACCTAGTTTAGCGCTCGTGCTATTGATTTTCCCATTAAGGGCTAACGCTAACCCCCGAGTAACCAGCCTCTGTATTGCACACCGTGAAGGCAGTATTGAGCAGATGCTATCCAGGGACTGTAATCAATGGTCTCCACTGTTATGCAATATTATTTACATGACTCATGTATTTCATTTTCTCCTTTTTTCCCCTTCACTTTCCTTCTGTCTCTGTCTCTCCTCTCCTGCTTCTCTGTATCTGAAACACAGGTGGGGTAGCAATGCCTGGCAGCTGTAGCCTCTGGTATGGACAGCGGTGAGGGAGGAGGAGGGGATGGAGGGGGAGGAGAGGAGAGAGATGCTGACCTCAGTCCCCAGGCTTTATCTCTTCCTCTCCTGACCCAAGCGGTCGTTCCAGATCAGGGGTCATCCTCTCATACCTCAGCCATGGCCCCTGCCAAAGAGCCCCTGACCCTGCCTCAGCAGGAGGAGGGTGCAGAGGGGTCCCAGGCTAGAGAAGAGTCCCAGGGAGGTGAGCAGAAAGGAGGACGACATTCACCGGAGAATGGAGCGTGTCAAAAGCAGGGGATGAAGGAAGAATTCGGGGAGGGATATTTGTCAGGGCAAAGGAAGGAAGAAGGGGAGGTGCATGTAGGTGTGGGAGAGGCGTCAGTTACAGGGGGCCTCCCAGCAGCCCTTAGCAGCAGAGGGGGAGAGGAGGAGAAGGAAGAGGAGGAGGCCATCTCAAACCAAAGCCAAACCAAATCCAAATGTTCTTTATTACCTCAACAGAGCCAGCACAGCTCTTCTTCCAGCACTGCAAAGGCCAGTGGCACACTCGACAGCAAAACAGCCGCCTCTCCAAAGCCCTCCCCCAGTCCTTCCACCTCTCCAAAGCCCTCCCCTTTTCTTTCCACCTCTCCAAAGCACTTCACTTGTCCGTCCTCCTCTTCGGCCCTGCTGAGTGAGACAGAGGTAAAAGACATTAAGGGAGATCAGGGCTGGATTTCTGGGTTTCCTCAGAGCTTTAAATCCCAGCAATCTACTCTGGCTTTTCCACTGGCAGGTACAGAGCCTGCCAGTACACCTGCCGAGGATGATGGGCCGGCAGGGGTTCCTCACTCTTCCATTTTCAATGGAGATGGTGCCAAAGCTCCAGAACCAAATGACAGCCAGCTCGACACAGAGGTGGATGACGAGAGAGACAAAGACGAAGAACAGAAAGAAACTGTCCTTAAAAACCTCAACCAAGACCTCTCTCCGAATTCACTGACCAGTCACATGACCATAATGCACTCGCGCAACTCCTGCAAGACGCTGAAATGCCCCAAGTGTAACTGGCACTATAAGTCCCAACATACACTGCAAGTCCACATGAAAGAGAAACACCCGGAGACCGGAGCCCAGTGTGTGTGTGGCGCGTCCGGCGGAAAGTGTGTGTGTGGCGGCGCGACGCGCGGCGTGTGTGGATATTGTAGTTCGGGGAAGCCCCATCCTCGCTTGGCCCGTGGTGAAACCTACGCCTGCGGCTACAAGCCTTACCGCTGTGAGGTGTGCGACTATGCTACCTCATCGAAAGGCAACCTCAGCATACACATGCAGTCGGATAAACACCTTAATAACGTCCAGAGCGGAGGACTCTCCAATGGTCACGCGCACACCACTCACATAACCAACAGCAGCAGCTCCCCCGACGGTCACACGGTGGATGAACCCGCATACAAGCCCCCGCTGTCCACTCCTACGCCTGCTACCCAGCCCGCCAAGCTCACGCCACCTGCACACACTCACTCTCACGGTAAGCGGTGGCGGTGCGACGTGTGCGATTACGAGACCAGCATTGCCCGCAACCTGCGCATACACACCACCAGCGAGAAACACACACACAATATGCTACGGCTCCAGAGAGGTTATTACCTGTCTCACTGCAGGAGTCTTGCCCCACAGCTGAAACACCTACAAAACACAGGTGAGTAATGCATCTCTCGCCGTAATCCCCCATCAAACATTTTGAAATGTGCTAATTCTCACAGGGAATCCCCTTTGTGTTTTAGGTGCGGAACTCTCCTTGAACATGCGACTCACCAGTCAACATGTCGCAGATCAGCCGGTCACCCTCGGGTCTACCCTGACCCCTTCTCCATCCCCCTCTCCCTCTCCCCCTCCAGCCCCGGCTCTGTCCCCCACTGAACCCCTCTCCCAGGGTGTATTTCAATGCCTTGTCTGCTCCTGCTTCTCATCCGAAAGCTTAGAGTCTGTGGAGCAGCACCTGAACGCCCCGCGCTCTCTGTCCCAGTCCGAGTGGTGCTCGCTGGTCACCGGTGGCTGCCACTGCAGGTTGTGCGGCTACACCACGCCACTGAGGGCTAACTTCTCCTTGCACTGCCAAACTGACAGGCACCGCACCCGGTACCAGCTCGCCGCTCACCTCCAGGAGGGTGGGGACAGGGGTCAGGAGGGGGCTGCCCTCATCGCTAAGGGCAACCCCGTCCAGCTGAGATGCAACCTGTGTGACTATGTGACCAGCAGTTTGGACAAGCTACGAGGACATTCCCTCAGTTCACACCACGAGGGCAGCGTGCGGGTTTACCGAGTCAGTACATTCTCACTAATAAGCCTCTTTTCCTTGAAAAACAATTCCTGATAATGAGACGAGTTATAAACTGTTATCTAATCAATTTCTATCTCTCCTTTCTCCCTGATTATTTTTAGTTCCTGCAGCAGTATGATGGTGAGGTTGATGGAGGATCATGGCTGTTCCATTGTCTCTTATGCAACCACTCCTCCTCATCTAAACTCCAAGTACTGAAACACAGTCAAACCCTAACCCATCAGCAGAGGGAAGGGCTACTACAGCTGCAGCCGATGGGCGGAGAGGAGCTGGCTGCCATTTTTACCATCAGGAAAAGCCCTGATGGTGTCATAGGTGGGAATATGAACCATGTGGCCGTATTTGATTTCATGTTCCATGTGCGAGCCGACGGCGGCAAACGATTACGGGATTAAGATGAAAGGAGTGAGAAAATGAGTAATGGCCGCGGCTGAGATATTGATCAAGTAAATTGATTTGTCGATACACATCCTTGTTATGTCCCCAATAACCTCTGACAACGGCTAACTAGCACCTGCTAATCAGTGG